>NC_092809.1:138764620-139082305 GCF_040954645.1 Diabrotica undecimpunctata
AAATATTTTGACGTTTATTCAGTGGTTAGTGTCATTCGTACATTTTTATCATACAAAACCTTCTTCACGTAAAGGAAAAATTATTTTAATTAGGTTATTTTTAGTTTGATTTATTAAGCTTAATTAAATATTGTTTTGATTTAACTAAGTTTAAAACAAGTATGCCACCAATTCGACACTGCGATGAAGCCCAAGTAGCGCATATTGTAATTTTGTACTAGAAAGGATATGCACAGAAAGGTATCGCATGACGTGTCATCAGAACTGAATCTATAGTTTCGAATACTTTAAGAAGGTACCGCGAAACAGGAAATTTTGTACGAAGGCCTGGTCAAGGACGCCCAAGGCGCACAACCGCAATTGATGACCGTTTTTTGGTTCTTAATTCTACACGAAATCGTTCATTAACATCGATGCACCTCAGAAATGAGCTATTAAATGTTAGGCAAGTTAATGTGAGTTAACAAACAGTTAGACGAAGATCAAATAAAGCAAACTTAAAGCCCAGACGCCCCGCCAAAGTTCCACGTCTTCTCCAAAATCATAAAGCTCATCGTTTGGAATTTGCAAGAACACATATTTAGTGGAATATTGACAACTGGAAAAACGTTCTTTTCACTGATGAGACCAGAATTTTACTATGGAAGCCAGATGGTCAAAACTACTTACAAAAGAGTTGGAGAACGATTCGCCAGCTGAAGTCTCGCCCAGACCGTTATTTTGGAGTTGATGGCATAATTCTTTGGGAAGGTATGAGTTGAGAGGTACGTACCGCACTGGAGGAAGTGATTGGACGGATGAGTGGTGATTCTTACGAATAAAACATCCTACAAGATCATGTTTTGTTATATGTTGGTTACATTGGATATGAAGGATTCACGTTAATGCACGATAATGCACGACCACATGCCGCTGCCATAGTGAGTAATTATCTTCTGAGGTCCAAATTCGAAGATTGGATTAGCCACCGTTTAGCCCAAATTTAATCCAATATAGCACATGTGGGATTACCTAAAACGCAGCATACGACAAAGAAATCCTGTTCCAAATACGATAGAGCAGCTTCGGCTTGCTGCACAGGATGAATGGAATGCAATTTCCCAAGGATATGTCCAAATTTTTTTTGCAAGCATGCTGAGAAACAAGCAAGCAATAATAAGAGCTATAGGGGGAATACTCGTTACTGAACATGCACTTCTTTCAGATAAAACGACTTGTTTAAGCAATTAAAATTATCATATCAAGTTTAGAGTAAAATAACCCTATTTACCTAATATTAAATATTTATTTTTTTCACAATTTTCCGCATAAAAACTTAAAATTGTTTATTAAACATTGTTAAAATAAACTATATTTTACAATAAACGACTGAATTGATCAGAATTTATTTTGAAAAAACAAAAATTAGAAAATTCCAAAATATTCGATATTTTTGTCCATGAGTGTATAATGATTAGATTTACTCTGAAATGGTATTTATTTATATTTTATTATAATTTAATATTTTTTTAATTTGACAGGTCTCTCAGAAGTAATCAGGAACAAACATAATAATTCCTTGAACTATTTGAATATAATATAATTTGTTTAAGATATAAATACTAAATAAATAATAAAATTACTTCAATTTAATTCAATTTTAAAAATATAAAAAACAACATAGTACAAACCTTTTTTCTAAGCATTATTGTAATGATATGTCTTATTTTCAAGTATTGATTGTTTATTTATTATATGTCACAATTTTAATAGAACCATCTTAATATGTTTTAATATTTTTTCCAGATTTTTTAAACAAATATTTTAGTTGATCAAGTATATTATGAAAAAAATAATAATAATTAGATACTGTTTTTACTTTATTTAGAGAATATATTGTTATATCTTGCATTAAAAATACTGTGTTTATCGCAGTGTATATATATATATATATATATATATATATATATATATATATATATATATAATAACGTTTATGTCGTTATACTGTTTGACTTAGTTTCCCAGCAATATTTATCGTAGTCACAATTTCTTACTAATTACGTCTGTTTCTATAAAAGTTTTCTCATTACACATCTCGCAGACTATTTTTTACTTAAACCAATTAAGCAGTTGTGGCTAGCAAGAAAATCCGAGCCGAGTCTAATCCATTTCTTTCTTCTTTGTAACAAACGCGATAGAAACCAGCAATTAACTCCCAGGTACCCCCATAAATTCTTCCAGAAAAAGTTATAATTGTGAGAATATGTTATCGCAGAATATACGGTTGTTTGTGAATTTAAATTAATACGAAATTTTATCTTTTTAAGAACACAAAAAACTATGCTAATGTATAGGTTTAAATAATGATCTTACCGTAAAAGAATTTTACATTGTCTATTAATGTTTGTTTGTCTTTTCTAAAGCAAATTGCGAATGACCTTTTAAAATCAATGAAAAATGGTTGGTTTTTTAAGTTTATTAAAAGACAAATCCAATCAAAAGCGTTGAGTGTTATGATTACCTACCATAAAATATTTGTACTAGAACGTGAATTCTTCTTCGCATATAATTGTTTTCATTACAGGAATTTAATTAATCTTCTCCACCCAGGAAACTTTTAAAATTCTTCTATAGCCCCACATTTATTCACAGTCCAGGACTCGACACCACAAAGTAAGACCGAGAACACGTAGCAGTGAAGTAGGCGGATCCTCAATGCCAATTTTAGGTCTCTGTTACATAACACCTTGGACATCCTTCTAAAAACCGCTCTAGCCTGCTCTATCCTAGATCTAATTTCGCCGTGACTTTCTGCGTCACAATTTAATTGCTGTCTAAGGTAAACGATTTTATCAACTTGCTCAAGTTTGGTATTATTTACATATATAGACGGTTTTATATGCTGGTGTTTACTTATTACGCTCTGTTTGCTCTATTGACTTCATCTTCCATTTTAGTTTCGAGCTTTTCGTAGCTAGATAATGTGATAACTAGATATTTAAACTTCATTACTTGTTCTATTATCTGACCTTACAGCTCAAATTTACATCTTGGTAAATTTGCGGTTATAACAATGCATTTTGTCTTTTTTGGAGAAATTAACATGTTAAATTTTTTGGCGGTTATATTTAATGGGTGCACCATACGTTGAAAATCATCTTCACTTTGTGAGAGTAGTATTGCGTCGTTTGAATAGCAGATTATTTTAAGTTGTTTTTCTCCCATTTGGTATCCTTTTTTAGTTTAGTCCTTACTTTTTTCATTATTTCATCTATAATCAAGTTTAACAATAGATGACTCAGAGAATCTCCCTGTCTTATCCCATTGGCAGCTTCAATTGGGTCAGTTGGTTCTTCTTCTACTTTTACTTTTAATGTGATATTTTGAAAGATATTTTCAACCATTTTGATTATTCCTAGATATGCCGGTTTGGTTCTTGTAAGGTAAAAGAAACATTTAATGGAATTATATAGTTTTTGTAAGATATTTCGCTGTAATTTTTAGGTTATGCATTAACACTTTTGTGGATATTTAATAATTTGGTTACTATTTTTAGACTTGATTAAGGGTGAAAACTAGATTTTTTGTTTGTTTTAATAACCGTTGGGCTATAGCTTTTATCTTATAGTTAATTTTGTTTTCAAATGTTTATGTTTTTGAAATCTATTAAAACCAGTTTTGTTGGCACGTACGGTTTCGTTACATTCCGAATTGTTAAACCAATGCCACAGTATATTACTTAAAAAGAATTTTTTTAAGCAATATGCTGTGCCAATGCACAGGGAGATACTTTTTAATGGGCTTGGTTTTGCGGATGAAGAGTTTTGCACTCTGCAAGAGATACTATATACATAAAGACTCATTTATATTATTGCCTATTATGGGATTTTAAAAGTTGAGTGAAAGAGAGGTACGATGAACAGAAATAAGTGGCGAAGAAGAGTAAAGAACAGAGACCCCTGAAAATGAAAAAAATTTAATTTGGACAAAAAAGATGTTGAGATTAGCCTTGCCCAACATCATCAGAGATTTTAAATAATAGTTTGGTGGTCACTACCTATAATTAAGAACTTTTCAAGTTTTTCAAGTCAGCTAGACCTGTTTGTATTTTACACAAACTTAAGTTTATTACGGAGGATACTCTAGCGCAGAAACTTATAAGTAAGCCATCATGTGGGAAATTTAACTGGACATCTTACATTAGTTTTTCTAGAAGTTTTTCATTGCGGCCAGTACGCTAGGCCTCAAATAAAGTTATAAACATTAAAATCGCCTACGATAATTCGACGAGACGGTATCTGGTCGATAAGACTTAAATCTTCGTACATCGTCGATGAACAATAACAAAGGTAAATTTGTTTACGTATAAACAGTGGAACGGGGGTTTTAAATATTTTGTTTTGTTATTAAGCTACTTTTACAAAAGATTAAATTTTTAATATCCATAATGAACATTACTTTATTAATATTTTACCATAGTAAAAATTTTCATATTATAAAAGAAAATAAAGATCAGAAAAGACCCAACGTAAATGTATCGATAGGTATTATTAGTTGTAATCTACTTGAAACTGCGCAATCGTTTTTATGGTCGGACTTTTCACAAATTTATTGGTATTAGTGTAGGAGATATGTTGTGGAATGCAAATTTTAGATTCCCCATGTCTCCAATAACATCTTTATCAACGTTTGTTTTGCCTTGCAATTCTAAGAAGGCACAAATTAAACCAAAAATCTGAATTTGGTTTCGAAAATTAGTTTACGGATTTTAGTATAATTATTTTTATGGGTTTAAAATTAATCATTTTTTTATTTAGCGTGCGTGTTAGTACTATTTTACCCTTTTTTTGTATTTTTCTGGTCTAGTATAAGTGAGTAGTAGAGATTAGAATGTCCAATCTGCATATTTATTCTTTTGGTATTTTTATTTTAGATACACCAAAGACGTTAATAGTATAATTTGCCATTTCTTTCGTCAGTTTTATTTGAGGTTCTTTTAAAGAAGTTGCATTCCATTTTCCCAATGTTTATATTAGTGGACTATTGATTACGATTTTTTTATAACTCTATACTTTATATCAATAGAACCGTAAACATATGCAACTCAATTATAACAAGAACAATTTTAAAAATAAAACATATGGTACAAAAAAAATCAAAGGATATATAATGTAAAATATTACAGTACATGAGAATATAGAAATAATTTCGAGATGGGGAAACCCTAGAGCTGAAGGTAATTACATCAAATGAAATATTACGAAGTGCATAGTGAAACATTTCAAAAAAATAAAACGCACAAAAAGCAAAAGGGATTTTTGGTTGGATTCGTTTCTAAAACTCTTCCAATTTGATGTAAAGAGTTTTGTGTAGTACACGTAACGGTATATTTGTGCAAATACTAGTTATTTTCAATAGCACTTTTAAAGCCGTGTATTCAGCGTAGTAGATGCTCTCGTTAATGTTGTAATCAGAAAAAAAACCTTTTCATTTCTATCAAGTTTCGAAATAACAAATTGGATTGGTTTTCTGGACACCCTCTACTTCAAAAAATACAATTATTTTAATCAATTCCTATTCAGACATAAAAAATTTTGATAAATCATATGTTTTGATAAATCATATATTTTGCTTTAGGGGTTACGAAAATTGCATAACGAAAATTGTATTATGATATTTATTTTGTTATGATATTTGTAAATGTGCTAATGATGTCTTTAAAGTTAATAAGAGATGCTTGTTTGTTTAAATATTGTTATACTTAGATACATTAAAAGGTCTCTCCTGCTCCAGCCCTACATCTCATGTAGTTGATTTTGAGTTTGCTATAACTTCATTCTCTACATGATACTGTGACTTGCAGTACACAAACATTCTTAGTGCAGTACCAATGTTGGGGTAGCCTTTTTAAAGTTTATTTTTATAAATAGAACATATTATTTCTCTTCATGCGACTGTCTTAAAATTTTCTTCAACTTATAAAGCGTAGTGCTTGAAACTTTTTATTTTAAATTTAAATTTTCCAATATTGATATTCGCAAAATTTATGTTTGCCAATTGTTCTGCTTTGATTTCTAGGTATTTTATTTGCATTTCAAATTTGCAAAAATCCAAACTTGCTGTTTAGGTTGTCTAAAGCCTTAAAGGCGTTTATTTGTTCTATAATCATGCATTCAATAATCTCGAATACTTGGTTCATATGCATAGCACTTGTCCGAGCTTCATTGCCGTATAACTCATCGAACTATTTTTCTTTGTCTTTTTCTAAGAACTCAGATGGTAGATCATTGGTGCCTGCTAAGAATTAACCATCAGTAATAGTTTCAGATGGATATAAAAGGTTATACTAATGTGTAACCCTTTTTTATCCTATAGAAAGGTCACCAATTGATACACTGTGACCATCAGCTAGATGGTTGGTGGAAATCGAGTTGTGGGTTGGAAACTAACTTTTAAAATTATAGAATAGAATAGAAATATGCTTTAATGTCACTGAAATTTGTACAGTTTTATGGATCAAGCTTACAAAAGAAAAAGAACTATTTTTTTACTTTACTTGACTTTTCCTTTTACTTAACGACAATTTACAATTTACTGAAATTACATAAATCGTCAAAATCACAAAATACAAGGTAATAAAATACACAAACCATTGCAAAATTTAAATAAATTGCAAATTGCATAATAAAATTTTACGAACTAATAAGTTTAAGTAATTACTATTTAAATGGTAATAAGCCACAATTAAAGGTTAAAGTACGTGTATTGACGTTTCAATTTCCACTTCGGAAATCGTTCTCAAAATACAAACATTAGTAAATTAGTAGAAGAACATCTTTGTCTAATTCTTTTTTAAATTTTTTTGTTGAGATCTTCACTTCTTTTGTCATTAACTGAGAAAAAATCAATAAAACTTTCCTCTTTCTCGGATGTATTTGTTTTGATGTAACGAATTACCTCAGCCATTTGCTTACTGTGGCTTATATCTGAAGTACAGTCAAATATTAAGGAAACATATCTCGCATTCAAAATATTTTGTATTATTTCTGGTCTTATGTTATTGGCATTAATTTCAAGGAAATCATTTTGTATTTTGTGTGAGAAACAAAAAATGTACCCTTTGTTATACCTCTAAATATGTTGTTGAAGAGGAACATTGTTATGCGAAATTCTACTATGTTTAAGAATTTTCCACTGAGGTGGATGTTGACATCACAGTCCTCGAAATTAAATCCCCTGTTTTTTTTCCAGTAGGAGTCTTCTTTGTGGATATATTTTGGAATTTTGCATTATTAAAATTAAACAATACTAATTCTGGTGTTAATATTTTGAAATAATATTATATTTGAAATAATATTATGGTGATCAACACCACCCAAATTTACAACAAAAAGAAACAAACTGGTGTGTTTTCCAAAATTCTGTAAATACGAAGATTAGACTAGATATTAGGATAAAAGAAAACCAAGATGTAGAGGAAGCAGTAGACTATTTAACAACAGTTTTACAAACAAAAGGATGGGAAGCAACACCACAGCGACAAAGAAGTGTGCAACCATAATATCCAGCTCCATATAGGAGAACTTGTAGCAAAAAAGAAGAAGAGCTAGAGGCATATGGCAACAAACGAGAGTTCCACTAAATAAAACGAACCTGGATAAGTCATAGGCTAAATAGAGCACTACGTGAAGAAAAAAACGCCATTTACCAGTTTTTTATTTCGAACCTGAACGATGAAAATCGCTCTATATCGAAAGCTACAAAAAAATTTAAATGACCGATAATAACAAATTCACCTTTAGGAAACACAGATATGACCTCGATCCGCAAAAATGCAGAAAAAACCACAGTATTCGCAGAGCATCTTGCAACTGTATTCGCAGCACCAGATACTAATAACGATGAAGATAATGATATAAAAATGTACCTATAAACTCCATGTCAACTATCTTTTCCTCTGACAATATTTACTCCGACAGAGGTTCGACAGTAAATAAAAATGCTAAATCCGATGAAAGCTCCTGGCTATGATTTGATAACAGGAGAATTACTTTAGAACCTACCTAGAAAAGCAGTGGTGTTATTGACAATAATATACAATAGCATATTACGCCTTTGCTGCTTTCCAATACAATGGAAATTAGCTCAAGTTTCTATGATTTCCAAACTCGGTAAGCCCGCAATACAAGCAAACTCATATTGCCCTATAAGCCTACTCCCAACATTGTCAAGAGTATTAGAAAGGCTACTATAACATAAAATCGAGCAAGTTGTTCCCATTAACGAAATTATGCCACAACACTCAACCGTTTAACAATGCCACAGAATAGTAAATTTAATTAAAACAACCCTCCAACAAAAAAAGGTTTGCGCCGGAGTGTTTCTAGATATACAACAGGCGCTTGATAGAGTATAGCATAAAGGTCTCCTCTAAAAACTGAAACTACACCTAACAGACCAAATATACTTTATACTAAAATCGTATATTACTAAACGTTACTTCCAAGTCAAAATTAAAGACAGGTACTCAAATTACCACATCATATAATCTGGCGTACCTTAGGGTAGCGTTCTGGGCCATTTCTGTATCTGATATTTACAGCAGACGTAGCAAACAGCAATGATAGCTACTTTTGTCGATGACACGGGAATTTTGACAGTGGTAATCGACCATAATGTAGCATCACAAAAAGTACAAAGTCATTTAGACACTGGCTTGAGCGATGGAAGATCAATGGTAATCTCAGCAAATCAGTACAAATTACTTATACAACAAGAAAATTTACATGCCCACAAGTTTCTAAATAATTATTAAAAATTAATTATGTCTAATAACTATCTTAAAAATAATTATGTCTTAAACTAAAAATTATGATCTGGCTATTTAACAAAAGGTCTCAGTTGTCCTTTGAAAATAAATTGCTTCTGTACGAAGCTATGTTCATACCAGTTTGGGCGTATGGAATATAACTATGGGGCTGCACTAAACCTTCAAATACGAAGATACTTCAATCATCATCACATAACATAAATTAAACTTAGAAATATACATAAGTTAAAAGATCTAATTTTTTCAAAAAAAAATGAATAATCAAATAAATGTAATGTAAATTTCGACTTAATCCAAGTTATATTTGATATAGAAATACGTGACACAAAATTTATTTACTGTATTAACAGCAAAAATAAAGTCATTGTTTAGAAATAAAAGTCCTTTCACTTAAAGAAAGTTCATTAATTATACATAAAAAAGCCGAACTTTCTTTTTACACGCTGACCCTAATCCCTCAAATAATTTCCAGAGTGTTCTCTGCGGACTCTTCTTCTTTTTATGGGCAATACGACTTCAAATCGAAATAAAAATCTAAAATCCTTGATCAAGGCGGCTTAGGGGAGTGAGTACACGATGGCTGCTTGGCTGACCAGTCAAAGCCTACTGGATGACGGGGAAAAAAGCGGGCAGAGGGAGGAAGGCGAATAGCAAAGGTAATTGGGAATCTCTGGGGGTAGAGGCTATCACGGGAGATTACATTGGCGGAGGTAAAGGTCAGATATGAACATTTTAATCGAAAATACCGTTTATATAATTTGTACAATTTATTTATATTTAAGTTGTTTTATTATACATTTGTATATATACAACAGCGCTAAAGCTCTTGTAGGCCACTGGCTTTTAAAACCTTGGTATTTTCAGTCATTTTTCCGGTCTCTTGCTTTGTCTCTCCAGTTTTCATGCCTATTTCTGATAAATCTTGCTTTACTGCTTTAACCCATTTTTTATTTGGGCGTCATTTTCTTTCCCATTTCTACATCCTTCAGTATTCTTTAACATTTCGGTTCTATTTCATTGATATAGTGTGGTTTCTCACATATCGTCATTAACTCTTCGTTTTATTATGTTTTCAAAATTTTCTTTCAGTTGTCTTCTTTTTTTACAATTGCATTAGTTCATAATCTACGTTTCGCTGGCGTACACTACTGTGATTCTTATTACTGTCTACGAGACTAACTGTTTCGCTATCTTGGATACATTTTTTGCTTCCAGTATTGGCTTTCGTCACTCTACCGCTCTACTCTCCTTAGATAATCTTTTGTCTTTCTCTTTTCCTCTTT
Organism: Diabrotica undecimpunctata; assembly: GCF_040954645.1. Classification (NCBI taxonomy): domain Eukaryota; kingdom Metazoa; phylum Arthropoda; class Insecta; order Coleoptera; family Chrysomelidae; genus Diabrotica; species Diabrotica undecimpunctata. Next base: position 138,774,716 of record NC_092809.1, read on the forward strand.
TTCTTGTGTTCGTTATGGTTACTCCTAACCTAAGTATTTCTGTCACTTATTCAAAATTATATGTAGACAGCATCTGCTCCTTCCATTTTGATACATTTGCTATTATGTATTTGTTATGTCTCCTTGTATTGTTTTTGATTTTTTTATTGTTAGTATGTATCTTCTCTCTTTTTCTTTAAATTTCTGGTAAACTTTTTCTAGATATATTTTCGTTTTCAATAGTTTTGAAAAGCTTTTTATACATGACGGATTGAAAATAGCTGGTTAATAAATTAAAATCGTAAACAATGGAATAAAACAGATATATTTAAATGAAATAAATACCTGGCGTAACTTATAATTGTTATCAATTAGTTTTGTTAGAATGTGTTGATTGACAGGGTAGAAAATTACCGTCTCGACGCTCGACGACGTCGGGAAAAAAGATACGACAGCATCACTGGCGAGATTGACATCTTCGGAGCGCTAATCAGTGCTTGTGCGCTAATCTACTTTTTGTTAGCTACTGCGGGTGCTTGGAAAATATTTTAAAAAAATTTAAACACAATGCTAATAAAGATCATCAGTCGGATGTTATTTATAAAATGAATTGTAAAGACTGCAATTTAACATATTATATTGGACAGACACACCAACGTCTGCATAAAAGAGTTGTTGCACACAATCATAGTACACAATCCAACAAATTAAACACTACAGCCTTAGCCAAGCATTTTCTAGAAAATAGCTATTTTTTATTTTGAAAATTTACAAATTTTGGACGAAAACAAAACTAAAACAAAAAAAGTATATTGGAGATGATTCATATAAAAAAAATCAACATTCTATCAAAAACAAGACTGATATTAAAGACTTTTCCAGTATATATCCAGTATATAGATCCTTCCTTATAATTTAATAAATTAAGTTGTTTTTAAAATGCATTATTGGCAGATATTTAAGATACAACCCTAACCCACTCGTATTGCAGTCAGATACTTATAAACTGCTTCTATAAACTAAGAATTATCCGAGAAGTCATCGAAATTGAAAAAAAGCCAAATTTTCTTAATGAAGGAGATGACGGCATTCGGTTACCTTCAACTTGGAGGCCTCTCATAAGGAAAATATCGTCCCCCCACCTGTCACTCAAACTTCTACTGTCAGAAATGATTGCGCCAACCTCCGCGCCAATCACCACGCTAACCCCCACGCCAACCTCCACCCAAACCACCACAAATACAAACCAGTAACAGTAATGCATTGGTTAGTGATCAGTGTATTGGGAAGACTGAGAGCTCGGAAGCCCTGAAAAAGAGGTCGAAGAGGATGTCAAAAGCTCGGTGCAATGATAATCGACAGGTTTAAACCGACAGATTGTTAAGTTTATACCTTAAATAGATGGAAGACGTTTGTAGCGAACCGAGTAACGGAAATAGTAGACACCATACAATCTGATCACTGGTTTAAAGTAGATACAAAATAAAACCCAGCAGCAAATATCTAGAGGGATAAAAGCAAAAATAATTGAAACACATCTTGGAGCTAAAGGTTTGACAAGAGTCGCTATAGTTTAAAAGGCGAACGGAAAAGTAACTACTCGTCCTATACACAAGTTAATACCAATAGTACGAGTGCCCACCTCGCAAAAGACAAAGAGAGCACGTAGTCTATGGAGAAAACTTATGTTTTGCATCCTATTTTTAGTATTTTTGAAGCCATCAAAGTCAGATTTGTACAAAATTTGTACCCCATCCCCCGAATTATATTCAGAGCATCTAAGCGATGTATACATAGATCGAGGGATATTTAGAATAAAAACTCATCTAGAAAAGAAAAAAAAATACATAATGAACAAACGATAGATTCAATGGTAGAAACGCTGGAAGATGTGTATAAGACAAGCAATATAATAAATTGTGATTCACTATCGAGCCAGCTAAAAGAGGAACAAGAACGAGCAAAAATGATAAGTCGAGCATTAGATCCGGAAGTTAAAAGAAGGTCGAAGAGTGGTCTTCTAGGAACAGTCCTCACATCAGTATTTGGGATAAACGATGAAGTATACAGGGACATAAATTCCTTGGACGAATATCAGAAGAATCTAATTAAAAATTCAAAACATCAGACAAAGAAGATGTTATAAACAATAGATTTGATTAACTCTACAGAAGAAAGAATAAAGGGACATTTAAATAGGTTGCGAAAAACACTGATAAGTGGAACTAAGGAAATGTCTAAAGGCCTAAGTAATGTCTCGTATAAAGTCGACACATTAGAGAAAGAGTATAAACGACTTAAAGTGGAAGCGACTTATAACCGTGCCATGAAATATGCAAAAGAATATATGAACACATACGAAAAAATAATAAATCTTCATTACAATCATATACACTTCATATATATTATAAAACTCGGACAAATAGAGTCAACTATTTCGAATGCTACAAGGTTCCTTCCACAAGGAGTAGATATAAGAAGGCAGCCAATAATATATACGGTCATACAAAATGAAGGAGACATCGTCATTATTGGCTATTTCCTAATAATTGACTACCAACACCACCTGCAATATAATAGAGAACACGATAAAGGAAGCCAGTTGAATGTAAATGAGCAGACCCAAACTCTGGCTAGTTATTCCACCATACGCTATAAATTTAGCTATAATGTGAAACGGTGCTTGATCGGAACATATAATCAATCAAACGAGTTTTATAAAGCTGTCACCAAAATGCGTTGCTCTGACCCGAAACATAACATTACTCACATCCAGTAATGGATTGGAAACAACAATTAAAAGTTATTTAAAGACTCCCGTCAGTACCATTGAATAGCTTATGCAGAGGCCAATCATAAAGCAGATTAACATTCCCAGACATATTATAAATATTCGGGGAGATGAGTTGCCAAATATTGTACTTGAGGCAGAGCATTTTGACCAAGATAAATCTGAACACACGTGGAAAACCATTGCTAACCATCAGTGGATTCCTGATTTATCAACGGGACTAGTCACTATATTTATTATTATGTTGATTGTCATTATATGGAAACTAGTCAGATACATTCGAAACTCAGAGAGCCGGAAAACAAAGGCATCAAGGTTCTTGCATCAAACTTCATTCAGCACCTCGAAGACATACGGTATCACAATTAAATTAAAGTAAAACTTTAGAGAAAACCCCTCCTAGATCGAAGAATCGGAGAAAGGGGCATTAGAAAACAATTCGATCCTGATATTTACATCGAATTGTCCATTGATGTAATCGTCTAATATAATCTCGTATATGGCTAATGTCAAAATTTTAACTAAATTGGACTCATAGTTTTTGTTTTGACCGCTTGTGAAAGCGGACGTGTCGGCAGATATTAGAAAAATTAAAAAAAAAAGCAATATTGCTCGGTGACTCGATTCTTGTTTTTGAAAGGAAAATCGCGCAGCTAAATCAAATGGCGCTTGTATGCTGTGTACGGTGACTCGTTACTTTGATAGAAACCGTCAAAAATTGGTTTAAAGAATTTCAACATAATCGCACGTCAGTTTTTTATTAGCCACGCCTTGGTACCCCGAAAATGGCTACCATGAAGGATAACGTGACAAACATCCACGATCTAGTATGGGAAGATCGCCGAGTGAAGGTGCACGACATAGCTGAGACAGGCATCTCAAAAGACTGCATATGTCATATCCTGTATAAAATTTTAGGCATGAGAAAGCTGTTGGTGCAATGGCTACCGCGTTTGCTCAATCCGGGCAACAAGCGCAACTGTGAGACCACTTCAGATCAGTGTTTGACGTTATTTAAGCGTAATTCTAAGGAATTTCTATGTCGTTTTGTAACCGTCAACAAAACATGGATCCACTTGTATACACCAGAGACCAGGAAACAGTCCAAACAGTGGATGGCATGCGGCGAACTTGCTCCAAGGAAGGCGAAAACTGTCTTATCGGTCGGAAAGGTAATGGCCACCATTTTTTGGGATTCACAAAATGTGATCTACATTAATAAACCGAAGAAGAGCTTTACTACAGCTAAATTGTTCCAATTGGGCAACAAACTATTACTTCATCCACCGTATTTTCCAGATTTGGCCCCGTGTGACTTCTTTTTGTTTCCAAACTTAAAAAGGCTTTCGCTGGGCAGCAATTTAGGTCGAATGATGAGGTCATTGCCGCCACAGAAACCTACTTTGCAGACCTCGAGAAAACGTATTTTTTAGACGGATTAGTGAAGTTGGAGAATCGCTGAGTTAAGTATATCGAGCTAAAAGGAGACTACGTTAAAAAATAAATCGCTACTTCACCAAAATTTTCGTTTTTCTTTCTAGGCTAAATACTTATCGGACCGCCCTAGTATGTATGAATATAAGTAGTATAAATAAATATTAAAAATTTTGTGTTTGCTATATTTAGTTTAAGTTTGAGTTTAAGAAAGGCACAATAAATTTACAGATCGTTTAGTATAAATGAATATACACTCCCGAGACACCACCAAAAGATTTTGAAATACTCATCAAGTTTGTTTCTAAATTATTGAACAAATTGAAGAAGTTTTGCTTTAAGTGACGTGATTGGTTATTATCTACTATATTGCAGCTATTGTCTCTGCTTTGCTAAATTCGAAAAGCACTCTTTCGTTTCGTTTATTTGGAAAATTAAATCAAAAACATTGCGACAATTAAAATGCGAAATGACAATTTGGTGACAACAAAAGACTTATGAAAACCGGTTCAACAAATGTTGCACACGCGAAATAATTTCGTGGAAATTGTTATTCACAATTATGCAATTATGGCTGTTCCCATTGTGGAGCCAATCAAACAGAGGAATTCTATTGTATGCGGAATTATGTGGATCTTTCACATTATATCGGTCGGCTAGAGCGTTTTGTTTATTCATCAATGGACGCGAGTCCCTTCAATAGTCAAATTCATAGAAATTACATTAACAATCACCATTATTATTTGCACTTCTGATTGCACCGACCGACAGCTCTTCGTTTTGTTTGGATAGTGCAGGACCAGGACAGTTGAGGCGGGTCTACGACGACGACGAGGACCAACAACGACTTCATTATTTCGTCCACGAGTGTTTCTGATTTCGGGGAAATTTTCTGCGATGGACCAACTTCCTCAGGAACAAATCTACGATGGTTATTTAAAATTGAATGGACAAATTGGACCAATTCTTTTTGAAATTTAGTTATGTAGGGACCTTTATGTACTTTTCTAATATTCTAATTCGAACGATATTTTATAAACGCTAGGCAATTGTAGTTAACTTATTTCATATGATTCTGGAATGTAACGAACTTAAAACTAGTAGCAAATAAGTGTGTTCTAACAATTTTTCACATTTTATTATTCAAATATACTTAGTTTACCATTTTTGGTAAACGGAGTGTTCTCTGATTCCTTCCAATCACCTTTTTAGCGAGAAAAGCTTTGGAAGCTTTGATAACCAGTCTAATACACAAAAATTGTGGTTAATTTATATTAAAGAGAGTAAATAATATTAAAACGTCACAAGAAAATAGCTTTTGAACAATGTTGGTAATAAAAAAGGTAGTAGGTGGAAAGGAAAGATTCACTGTGACTCGGGGCGGGGTTACTTTGGATCGGTACATGAGTAACAGTCAATCAACTGAGGCACATTGTATTCAAATAAAAACTGCTTTATAATATGTTATTTTATTAGAATAAATCAATAATTTGTGCAGTTAAACTTATCCCGGGAGTACACGCGCTACGGTCATTTCGACCGGGTGTTTCTAAAATATTAACTAGCGGGATTTTTTAAAGAGATATTTATTTACAATCCTAGGAATGCTTATTAAGGGTTATCCTTTATAAATTACATATGTTTTAAGGTAGTTTCGATATTTACATCGAAGACGGTGAGGAATTAAATCCTCAGTTACTCTTACCCATTGTTTTCGACAACAGCGCGTGTTGTTACAGAATAAATTGTGTATTTGAACTGTTTCAAGTTTCAAGTCACGAAGAAGTGTTAAGCTCTGATAATAAAGAACGTATGGAGAAAGGTCAAGAGACAACTAGTGACCACGAATCAGACTCGGAGTTCTCTGAAGGTAAAGAACTAGTTGACTCAAATATCGGACAAGGTAGGTTTTTTATTGGAAAATACAAGAAAACTTTATGGAACAAATTCCCAGTAGTTTCATCAAAAACTAAAAGCAAAGTAAAGAATATTGTCACTCAGTCCAGCAAAGTCACCAAAATTACCAAAAAACCTAATACAGTTTTTCAAGCTTGGAAATTGTATTTTCCGAACTCCGTACTCGAAGAAATAGGTTAATACCATTGGACTCGATCATTTTTAGCTTCTATTGAGTGCTTTAAAATTTGATAATGTTAATGACAGAGAGTTTAAGAAATAGTTTGATGAATTACCTCTCTTAAGAAAAATTTTAAATGATTTTGTTTATATAATAAGTAAGACGATTCTACAACGTTTCTAAATTTGCAGCGATTAAGTCAATGCTAGAATCATTGCAGATCAAATACATGGCACGTGCAGTGTATTCCAAATAAGTGAACAAAGTAGGTATATATTGAAAATTTTAGCAATGGTCGACGCTAAAACTTTTTATATAAATAATTTGGAAATTTACGTTGGAACTTAGCCTGATGGATCTTTTCGATTAGACAGCAGCGATTCTTGTAACGTGCGATAATTAGTTCACGTCAATAACTTTGGCACTTGAGTTACTCCCAAGACACAATTTAACCTTAGTAGGAACTCCGTGAAGAAATAAACGTAAATTCCTGAATTTTTTTTAGCAAAACTAAAAAGAAACGAAAAACGACTACAGGTATATTTGGCTTTGCTACAGATATGACATTAGTGTCATGTAAACCTAAGCTAAATAAAATAGTGAAAATGCTCTTAACAATGCCCTATAGAGATGAGATCAATGGAAACGTAAGTGCAACGTGCTGCTGTGATAACATCATAAGCACTAAGGAATGAAAGGACGTAGGGAATGAACTAAAGTTAAATTATTTAGTGTATATAAAAAGTTGCAGGTACTCTCTTGCATTATTCTTTTTCCTAATAAATATTGCAGGTATAAGTAGTAAAATAATATATCAAGAAAATACTAATGACTACATAGCACCGCGGAAATATTTGAAAATTCTTGCGATAGAACTGATACATAAATATTTGGAATGTCGATTTACTTTTCCAATTAATCTAAAAAACCGTATACAGGAATTTTAGGACATTTTAGGAAAGCCTGGTAAAGTATCTACAGGAGAAATAAGTCAACTTTATCCTAAAAGATGCCAATTCGGTTGCAGATAAAAAACAGACAAACAAAAAATCAATGTAAACACTGCTAAACCTATATTTGTAAAAAACACTTATTCGTATTTTGCCCAAGTTATAAAGAAGAAAAATAATAAATATTTAACATCCTAAATATTTAGTAGTTTTATTTCCCTCCCAGAACAAAATCAACGATATCTTGTTTAAGCATTAATAGCATCATAATTTCATAAATATCTCATCAACAAACTCAAAATTAATCCATATGCTATTGTCGCAAACAAATATTAAAAAAGTCAGTATCACGTCTTGTTTTTTTTTGTATTTTTAGACAGCTTGGGTTGCGGTAAAATCATTTTATGTCGTTTAGTGCAAGCTTGTAAAATTCCTGCAACTTTGGTTGCATATTAAATTTTTATCTCTTTTACCTAAAATTTGACTAAAATAAAAATACCTTGTTTTGACTTTTTAGTGGATAAAAGTTATTACAATCTAATTTTTTTCTTCCATTTCTTTACTTTTTTCTCTTATATTTTTTGTATTTCGTATACCTGTTGCTATTATCGATTTCGCTTTAAATTTTAATTTTTTATTCTTTCTTAGAACTTCCTAAGAAGCATAGAATCCTAGAAACTCAAATAAACTGACGAAGATTTTTTAAAATTTAAAGATGTGTTTATAATTACATTGCAATCCTGTCAATCCTAGCAATACTGCCAGTCCAGATGTAACTTTTTTAAGCATGGTAATATATCATAGTTGCATTATACCCTTCCAGTAATATTAGAAACAAAAATTACATGAATATGTTAGCGAAGCACATTAATGAAAAAGAGGAGAAGCACAGAAGCACACATAGAGAAGTGATGGAGCAACAACTGGAGTATTCCAAGGCTTGATTCTGACAATCCCACAATTGCTACGTGTATCGACGTTTGTGGTAACGATCGCAATGCGATATTTATGCTGTATAATAAATTTAGGAAGCAGCTGAGAGTTCAGAAAACGACTAAGTGTTTAAATTGTGAGAACTGTCCAAAATGGAGATGTAAAAATGGGACGATATAAACGAACCTCATGTGACTAGCTTTTTATAAAATACACTGTTTAGTACAATCGTACACTATAAACTAAAGCTTTTCATTTCATAATAATTATGATTGGGGATATAGGGCATAAAAAACATTTTCTTGACTTTTATAGTTAGACTAATGTGATAATAATTTCTTTGTATTTTACTTAGTTTACATACTCTGCATAGGCGTCAGTACAATTTTGTTGCTCTTTTTTTTATATTATTAAATATTGTGACTTACCATAACTACCTATTTTTTTCTCTTTCGCTTACTGTTTATTATATTTATGTCGAATTCATTTTAGGAGTTTCATTTTAACGAATTTGTAAAAAAAATAGAATTTTGTGAGAAATCTGAACAAAAATACAACGACGGAAAGATAGAAATGTCATTGACAATGTGGATATAAGGATTAAAGAAAAATAACTGTAAGATCGGTTGTATGAAATATAATTTAAATAAATATTTATGGTAAAGATAGGGGCATTAGTAAATAGGATAATTTTTTAACTAAGAGAAAATAGGAGAAACCCACAATGGACAAAACCGTAGACAAAATGTATATGTTATGTTAAATCTCAAATTATGTATGTTAGAGGAATCTACTTAAATAGTAGCAGTTTTTATATTATGGGAATAAAATAATTCTTATAAAACTGGGGTGATAAAATAAAAAATAATTAGGGCTAACTTCATCTATTTAAAAATATAATTAATGTCGTAATGTGGAAGAAATATTTAGTGTATATATATATAAAAAATATATAGATTTGTTTAAAAAGCTTTTATTTATCAATATTTTTTTTGCTGTTTGTTCTTTGTAATTATTATTCGTATACCAATATTACCGACTTAATATATACGATCATCATAATCTATAATATAATGTCGTTATAAAATGTTTGTCATTTAAAAATCCATGCAATTATAGAGATAAAAGTACTATTATGACAATAATAAATTTCTAATAGGAAAATGCAAAATAGATCGCTTGGACGACGGCCAAGAATAGTCTTTGTTCACTAGCTGAAAAATCTATAAAGATGTATCTCTAAATGCGACTGTCTTTATATATTGGCCATTGAATAAATCAACTGGCATTCGATTGAGCTTTTCTATTCAATATATCGGAGAAAATATATTTGTTAGCTATAAATTGTTTGGAATATGCTCTTCACTGAGCATGTAAATGCCGGAAAATTACTTTATATACTGCAGTAATCCAATTTGATATTTTTGGTGCAGGCATTTGAAATTTTTTATGCAGTTACAAATAAACGCATGTGATAAATATACTTCTTAGTTTTGTTTAGCTTACACATGAAATATACACTAAGCCTTTTTTCTTCTAAGAATTTGAACGTTGTTCTTGTATGTCCTAAAATTGACAACTAAATTAGTATCCAGGAAATAACTTAGGATATGGTACAGAAGAGTAGCTGTATGATCTTTGAGTTATTTTGACATCAGATATTAACAGATCCTCTAGAAATCTATTCTTTTAATATATTTCTTTTTTTATTATTGAGCGGAATCCAATTTAATTTACGTAATATTTTTTCACCCATTTTCACTAATTTATTGCTACCCTAATAATTTTTCACCACCAAACCACCCGTAAGGGGAGCGATTCTTCTGGCTTACGGTTAAAGCTAGTAAAATTCCAAAAAACTATTTATGATATACTACAGTGCTCTGCTAGGTTTTCACGAATTTACTACCACACCATTGCTTGCCAGGTTTTTACTTAATTTTATCCACACTCAAAATTTTTGACACCCTAGGCCACAGTTAATGGGAAACATTCAACAAGCTACGCATTCACGCTGGCTAAATGCAAAATATTTTTGAAAATACAAAAGTCCTCTGCTAGATTTTTCTATATTTTTACCAGCCTGGTCATTTTTTTTCTCAACTACCCTAATTGAAATTATTCTGAAATGTTACTATGTGTTAACTTAAATGTAAATATTAAAATATGGAAATACGTTATTCCAAAAATTATAACTTTTAACTGTTTTAAAAAATTCCCTCTGATTCGAGTTGTGAGTACATGGCTAAGAGAAATCGAATCGTGAGTCCCGTTTATGAATATAAAATAACTGAAAACAAGTTGAGTTTTAGTAAATACAATAAAATTGTTATATTTTACAGAATAATTACCAGGTAAGAAATATTCAAATTGAAATAATTTTATTAAGTCTATTACATCAATTATTTAATTTTAAAGGGGAGTCGGGGACACCTTGCGCACATTTTGCGAAAAGATTAAAAGATTTGTATTTTTTAGGTAGATCCATAGACCTGAGCGAAGTGTACGCCAATCAAGGAGTGGGGGCTGCAGTCTTAATCGGATATTAGATTGATACCGCCCTCTTCACTATTATTGAACTTTGGTAATACATTGCAAATATAGCGCATTTGTACTGTCCCTGAGTGTATTTGTCCTCTTGCCATATTTTTTTATATAAAAAGTATTTTTTATATAAAATAGGAAAAGCTTAAAAGGATAGGAAATAAATTCAACATTTCAACAACATTTAAAACAACAAACACGTTGAGATCTCTCTTGTCCAAAACCAAACCTAACAATGAACAAGAAAGGACAAAGAATTGCATTTATAAAATACCTTGTGAATGCGATCAGTTTTATTTAGGTGAAACATCAAGACCATTAAATGTTAGAATAAGTGAACATCAATCCTATATTAAAAATAGAGAATTTGATAGATCTCAAATCTGTAAACACGCATGGGATAATGAACATAGGGTTCAATGGAATGATTCAAATATAGTCCTAAAAGAAACGGATGGTAAAAGAGAAAAATCAAAGAAGCGGCTCTAATTATGCTAAATGAGACCAATTGTGTCGCGAATTCCTCGGCAGAATGTAGTAGGATCTGGTTACCCATATTGAAAGAGGAAGTTATTAAAAGGAAAATACCAGTATTGGTAAGTCAGTAACATATAGAGAATACATCATTTATGTTTTTTAAATAACAAACATATAAAATCGGAATTTGGTGTTTATTGAAGGTAAACTAAATGCACGATCAAATACTTACCATGTCGGGATAGTATTATGAGGTTTTTTTCCTGGTTTTTCCCTCATAATTTACTATGGAATCACTAACAGGAGAATTTTACTGTCATCATGGCATGTATTTGTCTTTTTAAAGACGAATTACATGTTATGATCTTTTCTGACGGATATTCTCAAGTTAAAGTTGATTTCATGTAATCGAATGAACTATCTTATAAGTAAGTCGTCCCAGGAACGCAACTCAACAATATTGGCAATATCATTTTAAAGTCTTCTACTTTAAAATGTATAAGGTATGTCTGAATTGTCAATATAGATGAGTCAGATAAAATTAAATTATTAGAAGAATTTTTCACTAAGTAACAAAAAACAAAATTTGTTTAATTTACTAATGTTTGTATTTTGAGAACGATTTCCGAAGTGGAAATTGAAACGTCAATAAACGTATTTTAACCTTTAATTGTGGCTTATTCCCATTTAAATATAAATTAAAAAAGTATTTGATACTACCTGGAGGTACAATATTTTACAAACCATGTGTAGCTGTGATATCCATGGAAAATTTTTTGCCTTCGTAAAAAGTTTGATGAACAAAAGAATATTCCAAGTACGTGTGAATAAAATTACTTCAAAAACAGGATATCTTCAAAATGGAATTTCACAGAGCTCAACCTACAGCCCCAGTCTATTCTTAATAGCAATTAGTAATATAGCACAAGAGATATCTTAGAAAGCATATGCAGATGACTTAGTTGTATATACTAGCTGCTATAATATTACACTAGTCTGCAAAAATTCTGCAAACATTCTACATAAACTAGAAGACTGGTTCCGAAAAACTGGATTTACCTTCTCAAATTGATATTACTCAACTGCAAGTAATCATATTCTTATAACACCAAACGTTGTACAAAGCACATGTTTAACACTTGTTCTGGAGCTTACCGAACTAGTTCTGTTTCAAGTTTTTAAGTTATCCTAGATGAACCACATATCAATACAAAGACAACACATGTCTTTTAATTATGCTGCCATATTGTCTTCAATCCTAATAACATAACTGCCCACTTCTTTACAACACACATCCACATACTTATTGCCATAAACAATCAAAATATTCACCCCTTAAAGAATGTTTAACGAGATATGATTTTGACCTGTAGCAGCAGACACGTTCTTATTCATTACAACGAGCTGTATTTTCCTAAACTATCAATATTCCCACTATTAATATATCCCTCACGACTTATCCAAAGAGTATCATAAATCCCATAATAAAAACAACCTATACCAAGAACAGAATCAGAAGAACTGAAATCGGACATGTAGCGGCCTTTGTACTAGAAAATACTAAGTATGCCACTATTCTGATCTCTCAATTTAGCATTTTTAGCAAAGAAGCAATCGCCGTTTTAAAGGCATTTGACGTCTTATGCAAAAGTCATGCAAACTCAAACTGTCCTCTCATTGCTTACTTGTTATCTATTCTTCACAGCTTAAGGCAAATATATCCAGTACATATTATCCTGCAACAAATACAACTCGTCCTTTATTACATACAAAATAGACACGCAAACGTTAATTTCTTTGGGATTTTTATTTTGAGCATGAGATTTTTTACTAGTTTTTACCTGTTTAACTAATACATCCTTTGGTGAGTAAGTGTTCTACAATAAATTTATTTTCTTTTAACATTAAAAATAGTCATTTTCGAAAAACGTGTACAACTTACTTCGATAATGTCAGTAATAAACTTATAGGCCTGTAAGATTTTAATTCTTTAGGTTGATTGAGTTACTTTTGTTTTAAACGGCTATGATAATAGTCAATTCATTTATTTCGTAGAAAATATGCTGTTAATATTTGTATCATTTAATGTAGGTTTTTGCAATATACTGCTAGTTATTAGATCATGTTCGGTTTTGCGGTTAGTTATGCAAGTACTCCAAAAGTTCATTAAAGACGGCCTGATTAGTCCTAAAAACGTTTTAAACTTTATTATAATCCATTTTAATTTATAATTTAATTTTTTAATTAAGTTAATTAATACCACTTACAACAAAAGTTTTTCTTCGGTGTTGGAGTTTTGATCTTATATGGTATACAGCCAAATCCCGCGAGTTATACCTCTTTAATACTATTTTTTGTTTAACTGCTAGTTTCCTTCTTCTCCATGGTGTCAGTGTAATTTTAAAAATGTCTTGTCATTTCCGTATCTAAGTGTGTTCTAAATTCTTTTTAGTTTGTTTGATAATTATGCAGGGTCGGTGATTTTCCTTCTTAAAAGTAGTCTTATTAAATAGTTTAGTTATTATTGGCAAGTGGACTGAGGTTAAATCTAGTTTAGACTTTGTCTCCAAATAGTTTGTATCAATACATTTTATGATTCAGTTAACCAGTAAATAAGTTTTCTTAGATAACTTGGACAAAAAGTAGGTTATCCAGTACTTTGGTATATCTTCTCTGTTTCTTAATTTAAGTTGAGGTTCCTGCCCTTATTCGTTTCAGTTCTGGAATCCCATTTACTGTAATTTGCGTACCTTAATCGTAATCAAAAAACAAGATATTAAGGATTGGTGTGAACCCTGTACTTAAACTTCAAAGAAACTTTTAATTCAGAAATTTTTTAATTGTGTCTTTTATATAGAACAGTCTTAATTTATGTCAAAATTGTGATAGCGATATAGTACAATACCGTGATCGAAAAGAAGTAAGACTCTTCTAATGTAAAAGATTTACGAAGGAGTATTATTAAAATGCAAAAAGTTTCAAAATAAATGTTTTATTGCAACAGTTTTTGTTTTTAGTTTAATTTGGTACTATAAAAAACTTATCTAAGATAAAGTCTTTTAAAACTAACAAAAATAAGAATAGACTAGTGTGTTTTTGTTTTTGTGGGTCATTATAGTGTGATATCATCTAAATTTACACGAAAAAATCATTTCATCATTTTAGAGGTTAGAATATAATATATTTTTAATTTAAATTCAAATAGCATATATATATATATATCTATACATATATATATATATATATATATATATATATATATATATATATATATATATATATATATATATATATATATATATATATATATATATATATATATATATATATATAAGGGCTGGAGTGAAAATTGAATTAATCCGATGAACAGTATTTTCATCATTTAATCGGTAAAAGTCAATCTTTGCTTAAATCAAATGAAAAAAATGATAATATCGACATTTGACAAGGTAAATGGCTCAAAGTGTAATAAAAAACACGTAATGGAAATGGAAATGCGTTGCGTGTGCCCTGAAGGGCCATCATGGGTCAGCTGCCATGCCATCTGTCAACAACAAACACAAATCAGTATGACCTAGAAAATCCCTCTATCAATATACATATCCTCCTCCTCCTTCGTTCGGTGTAATTAATCAGTGTTTGCGATACTGCACTAAGGGCTCCATTTCGACCATTCGCGATAAATTGATTAATAAAGTCAATTTTACTATGAACAAACATATTCATATATTCTATTTTAGTAATGCAATATATATGTATATATATATATATATATATATATATATATATATATATATATATATATATATATATATATATACATATATATCAATCAGAATTTCGATTTGGTTTAAGAATGGGAATCACCCGGTACTCTCTCCAACTATCTGGAATATCTTCTGATTGCCATATTTGATTAAAAATTTTTAATAATGTTTCTTTTTCTTTTTGATTTAAATTTGCCAACATAATATAATGTATATTATCTGAGAAGTGTTTTTCTTGTTCTTAAGACTTATTTCTAATTCGTATAAACTAAATGGCACTGAAAGTGGATGATTAGAGTTTTTCCTTTCCATTACAATTAATTTTTGAAAATATATTATCTGGACATAATTTTCTCAAAAACTCCTCAACCCATTCTCCTTCGGTCACTGGATTTATTTGTTGTTTAAAGATGTTTTTTAAACGTTTGACTTGATTCCACATATTTTTTATTGGTGTATTTTTGTTTAAAGTTTCACAAAAATTTTTCCATGCATTACGCTTACTCCTTAATATAAATTTCTTGGTTTCTGCTACACATTTATTATAATTTATATAATTTTGTATATTGGACTGTAACTTAAACTTGCGCAAAGCAAGTTGTTGTTCTTGAATAACCTTTTTACAATTGTCATTCCACCAAGTTTTCCTAAATCGTGGACTAGTCCCTGTTCTTTTCTCCGGTATACATATATTACAATATTCGTTTAATTTATTTAAAAATTGTTGGTAACTTAAATTATTATCGAGTTCCATGAAATTATCAGTGATAGAAGAGAAAAGAGACCAGTTCGCTTTATTTATATTCCATTGGAATTTTGTATTTACACATTCAGCTTTATTAACATCAATATTTGACTTTATAACAATAGCAAAATGATTGGATCTCAAAGTAGTGTCCACAACATCCCAATCGAAACAATGACTAATATTTGCTGAGCATATTGTAAGGTCTATTGCCGATTTATTAATACTGCTAGGTCTACGCAGCAAAGTTTCTTTGCCATTATTTAAAAGTACGAGATTACAGTCCTCAATAGCTTCTAACAGATTTTTTCCTATAGTGTCTACAGTACTACAACCCCAAACATAATTGTGGCTATTAAAATCACCACCAATTATAAAAGGCTTCTCCATACTATTAAAAAACTTTTTCCATTCATTTACTGTAATTTTGAGATCTGGTTTTACATAAATAGAATAAATGTTAATCTTTTTACCGGTTTTAATTTTAATCGATATGCTATTACACATTACGTCATTGATTGGATGAAAAGTAGGACTATTATAAAAATTATTTTTTTTTCAATAGTATGGCCACACCACCATATCCATCATCCCTATCGTTCCTAAAGATATTATAACCCGTAAAGTTAATAAAGTTACTTTTTTTTAACCATGTTTCTGATATAAGTCCTATATCTACTTTATTGTCATACAAAATTTTTTCTAAATAACCCTTATTTGTTTTAATTGACCGCGCATTCCATTGAAGAAATGATATGTTAGCCATCACGATTTAATAATAATTGTGAAATATTGTTTTTCAGTAATAGCAACGTTTTTTCATCTAAATTGTGATTAATCTGATTTAAAGTTGTTGAAATAAAGTTTACTATAATTTTTCATATATTACTTTGATTATCGTTTTGTATCTGTGTTTTATTATAATAAATAGGGTTGTTAAAATTATAACAAGGCTGACTTTGTACTTTTGGTGATTGCAAGATTTTTCTGTGCGCTTCCATTATTTCTTTGTCTACATTACTAGAATCAATACTACTTGATCGTTTTCTTTTATAGATTGTATATTTATTGGAAGTACTTTCTTGTTCTTTACTTACTGTTGAATAATATTTTCTATATTTATTATTAGCTTCGTAATATGTTATATTTTCAGTATTCATAATCTTTTTAAAATACTCCTGTTTTTCTCTTTCGTATATGCCCAAATCTCAAGCACTTTAAACATTGTAACATTCTGGGTGTGTAATTTTCAACCTCGTATATCATTTTTTCTATTACTACAGTTGTAGGTATAGACTGACCTTTAAACGTTACTATTACAGTTCCAGTTTTTACATAAATGGTAGATCCATTTTCTTGTACCACTTTCCGCATTATTCTTTTTACATGTAAGACTTTAAACCTCATTCCAAACCTAGGTTGAATTAATGATAACAAATCATCCTCTTCTATCTCTTTATCTACAGATTTTATAACTCCTTTCCTTTGTGTAAAAAACGTTGGAATATATGCCTCGTACTGTTTGCTGTTTAAATTTTCAGATTTTTCAGATTCAATTAATTTATTAGCACTAGCAAAATTATTGAGTTCTACCTTAATTTTATTCCTACCAACTACCGTAATTTGTGTGATATTATTTTCAATTTCAGGTACTGAACGTAAAGTTAATCGGGCCGTGCCTATCCTGTGTAATTTGCCGATATTACCGTTTTTATTTTCTATATGCACTATATATGGTGCATTATCTCCTAATTTATATCTTAATATTTTAATTTTTGATTATTATTTAATCTTAAATTTATAACTTTATTTAAATTTGGATTACCTGATCTATCTATTTTATTAAATTGGGTCAAAGTTGCATCGTTATTAAAATCAAATTGGTTACCTACCTCGTTAGTGCTAGTTGTTTGGCTTTTTTCGTTTGTTACCTTATCATTTACCCTAATACTTCTATTCTTTTTTAATTCTTCAAATTCCATCATCCTATCTTCTCCTAATTCCATATAAAATTTCCCTCTATCTGGAGGCTTCGGCGGAATTTCTTCCATGTCGATTTTTTACTGATTTCTCTTCCTACATAAGAAATATACACTTTCTTACAGACCACTGGTTTAATGTGTCTTTTTCTTCTATATTTAAGTAACTAGAAGCGATGCCTTTTATGACACAGAAGTCAATGAGATCCGATATGTTTCGCCTATCAGTAGACCTAAAGGTAGGTTGACCTGTAGATAGAGTGTTAAACTTTTTTATTACGGTACTTTTGAGTAGAGTTCGGCAACGTGTATTTATAATCCTTGATCCCCATCGATAGTTCTTAGAATTGAAGTCGTAGCTGCGATGAATTTTGGTCCAAGTGTTTTACAGTAGGTAGTAAAATCATTTTCCTTTTCTGGTTTGTTCGGTGAGGAAAAAACAGCAAAGATTATTTGTTCATTCCAGCCTTTTACTGATATCAAGGTGGCCTGTATGTTTAATTTTCTAGTTTTTCTCGTTTCACGGTGCCTTATACTATTTCTTTTGTAGTAGTTTTGATAATTTTGAACCTTAAACTAACTTAACCTAAATCTTAAACTATTTGTCATATGTGCCTGATAAATCATCATGACGTCAATGTTGTGTTGAGAAATAAATGCTTTTACTTCTTATCTGTGGTTTATCAAGCAGCTGGCGTTCCAGACTTCAATTTTTAAATTTTTACATTTAGTTTTTAGATAAGAGTTATCATGATGTCAAACATTTTGTCCGTATGCTCCATCATTTTTGAATTATTTGTTCAAAATTGCCATTGCAAAATAGACCTCCTGTATGAAGCGTAAACTTTGAAGGCAGAAGAAATGCTTTAGAATCATATTAACCATAAACCTGTGAATACTTATAATGGAAGAACCTATTGAAATTGTTATTATAAGAAAGAAATGTATAGGACACAAGCACAGAAATCCAAAAGGTAGATATTGAAATGAGCCCTAACTTTAAACATGCCTCGGTAGGAAAGAGTGGGATTGCTCTAAAGACATTGCGGAAAAATACATGGAGAGAGAAAAAGAAAACATTAAAACAAATATTTATTTATATTTCTATGGCTAAGATTCTTTAATTGTTTTGCCTTTTGTGTAAAACTCTGTAATTTTTTTGTTTTATTTTTAATTTTCCAACGTTTATGTCGTCAAATACTAGTATCACCAATTAAATATTATCAGATTCATAATTACTAAGGTTGTTTTTACGAAAGGTACATAATGGTCTATAGAAATTTTTAATAAAAGCGGAATAAACTTCAAACAACACTTCAGCTTGAAATAGAAGCAATAGAATCGCTCTTATAGCGCCTGCTAAATGCAATAAAATACCACAAACTTTTTTTTTATAAAAAAGTAATTACACAAACGAAAATTTAATAACAGGAGATTTTACTGGCGGCATACGGATATATATACATATATAGTTTGGGAACGAATATACAAAACCTTATTAAACCGCTTGGAAGCAGCCAGGCGTGTATCAACAACCAACTATCAGGGTACAGAGAGCGAGCGCACTGCGGTTGTTGGTGGATGCGGCCGTTTTAATAATGGGATCAGCCCTGATTATACTCCCATCATAGGCTTTTCCACTATCGATAAATTTGTTATAATGCGCGGTTACAAATGCTCCATGCCGACGGTTACACGGGCTCTTGCATAAACTGCATCCCCTATTGTTTATTTATTTTAGTTCTAGCCGAAAACAAATTCCGCAATAACAACAGTTCCATTACCAAACAAAAAAATAAACACAAATGTCTAAAAGATGCTAAATATATACAAGATAATATAAAGAAAGAAAATCGTAATATGCAGAATAAAGGTAATAATTTCTACAATATTTATATAGGGTCTTTAATTAAGCGTATCTTGTATTTTAATTTAAATAAAAGAAAACGTGTCTGAGATATCATTGAATTTTTTTCCCTTTAAAAGGCCTCTTGATAGCATTGTGTATGCAATATAACATAGTTTAAATATCGTCTCAATTTGACCAATGACATGGGTTATGTTGGCTTTGAGGGCCATTGTAGTTTGGGCTTATTTGCTACCTGCAACTTAAAAAAACCCTCATTAAGAATCTAATTGTGCGAATGAGGCATGCTCTGTGTGACATGTAGCGGCGACTGTTAAAAGTATTTGTCGTTGTTGTTCATATTATCTAATTCAGACCCAAAGGAGTTAGTAATCATCGTCCTGTAGCACTCGTTAACGGTAATTGCCTGGCCAATGTCGGTTTTAAAGAAATATCGATCAATGACGTTGTCAGCCCAAATTCCCCACCAAATAGCGACATTTTCTGGATGCTTTTTAAGCTATTTGATGTTATCCTGATTGATATCGTCCTAAAAAAAGAGAATGTGTAAAAAACGGGGAAAAAGACAGAAAAATCACAGGCAATATAGTCATAATGAGAACTTATATCCCCTTATGAAGAGTAATGAGGAATTTGTAATAATTGTCTAAAATTATTAGACAGATAAAATCACAAAAACACTTAATATCTGCTAAATTTATTTTTAAAAATCAACTTGATATTAAAGTTGAATTTTTATTATTGAATTTATTAAAAGCTACCTTTTACTCGTAGAGATTTGATTCAAACAATATCGTCTAATAGTCTTCTAAAGTAATCTCAGATTTGTAGCAAAATCTCTTATCAACCGCACAGGATTTCCCATAAAAAGTTCCAAATGGTTTTCAGACCTTACTAGAATTTCTATTACTTCCTAATGTAATTTCAAAATGAAATTTATACGGTTTTATCAGACTTTTCCCGTAACATGAGACCATGAAACACCCCCTATCAGACGGATCTCACTAATCTGACTTCTTCTATTTCTAGTTTTTTCGATGTCAGGGGCGCAAAAGGCGGGATGGACTTTCTTGATAGGGTAGTTCAGAGGCGTACTTAAAATACTCGTAAGTAACTGTTTCTTTATACAAATCTAAGAGTATAAAACCAAATTTAATTAAAATAAACAATAATAATTTGTTAATGTATAAAATTAGGGGCAAATATAATTGACTTTTTTCCATAGCTAATGTTAAAGTGTTGCTATAACAACTGTTTTGAGTAGATAAAGTATCGCTTTAACTACAAGGGTAGATAAAGTGACACTTTAACAGCAAGAGTAGATAAAATGTTTTACCTTTTTTATTCAGTAAAATTTACAAATTCAAACACATTAAGGATTAAAAACAACTGAAATTTTACAATTAACATTATTTGAAATATCTATTTTTGGAGCATCACAACTTGTACTCGTTTGCTTAAACATTTGATTCGAGGTACTGGATTGATTTTCTGGTCATTAATACGTAACATTTGTTTGACATTTGTTGACAGAGTAATTCATATCACTAGCAACGGAGCAACACAATTGCGATTTTTGTGCTAAAAATTACAATTTTTTTTTTGAAATTCTATTTTTCACCTGAACTTGAAGTCTTGCTATGGAAAAAAATATTGTATTGCACACGACGATAAAATTGTACTTTATCTTCAAGAGCGTTTTTTAGCGTCGAGACTTGTACAATAAATAACTATTAATCACGTTTTTAATTATTGTCACTTTATCAAGATTGGGCTTTTGTAGTCTTTACTTTGTTATCGTTGTCTGTCTCATCATCATAATCATTCAGCCTTCATTTATCACGTCCAGTGCTGGAGATAGGCCTGCCATAAACTGCTGTATTCTTTACGATTTTGTGCTCTTTGTTGCCAATTTTTGGCGATAAGCTTGATGTCGTTAGCCTAATGTGTAGGTGGTCTTGCTCTACTAAGTTATAAGTCACAACATAAGCAATACTCGTCCTTTTTCGCAGATCTTCGTTTCTTATTCGGTCCCGCAACGTCACTCCCAGCATAGACCGTTTCATTCGTTCCTGTACCACTCTCAATTTCTAAGTCATAGTTTTGGTTAAAGTCATCATTTCCGCCCCATAGGTCACGGCCGATAATACGCATTGATCAAATACTTTTCTTTTAAGGCTAATTGGTATCTTGGCTCTAAGCTTTTTTGCGGTCCCAATTGACCATCTAAACGGCATACTCTAACGCCGTTATGAAAAATTTCGGTGACAATGTATCTCCTTGCCGCATCTCACGTTTTATTTTTATTGGTCGGGTTTTATAGTGTATCTTAAGACTTATAGCGTTATTTTTGTAAAAAACATTGTAAATAAGTTCACTATACTTATGGTAAATCCTGTTGTCATTCCGTGCTTCTATAAGGCTGTCTATTTTGATCATGTCGAACGCTTTATGAAAATCTATGAGAGTCAAAACAAGAGATTTGTTGTATTCTATAGATTTTTCAATGAGCGTCTTTACTGTATAGAGGTGATCGTTGCTACAATCATTTAAAAGGAATCCTGCTTGCTCTCTCGGTTGGTATAAATCTAATATTCTCTCCAATCTTGATGTCACTAACCTAGTATTAACTCGTCTCTACGTGATATTGTTTCATTTTCTTGTTTCTTAATTTATGAATTTCGCATTTCTCATTCGTTAGATTTCTACATAGAACTTTTAGGCTGTTATTTTCCTCTATAGTGTGTTTAATATTATCGGTTTTAAATTTCCATAAATCTCTCCTGATTGCCTTCGCAAATTTATGCGAATATGAAATTTCATATTGACATTTCATGTTAATATTGTCAATTTTATCTCAAATAGACTTTATAAAGCCCAGATTAAAATGTCATTTCAGAGTCACCTCTCCTAATTTTTACAAAAACAAATCCAATTGTAGTGCAATTATTTTAATGTATATAGTGTTTTGATGTGTGTGTGTGTTTGTGTGTCTGTGTGTGTATGTATGTATGTATGTATGTATTTGAACTATTTCTATGTTTCTGTCCTATTCCTTCTTTTGTATCCAATGACCGTAGTATGCTAGAAGTACGCCGTAGTATATAGAAGTATAATTTTTATACTTTTAAAACTATCCATACATAATATTGGCATAATTTATAGTATACCTTATAGAATCCCACTAGGAGCTTTTACCGTAGTTTAAAAATACAAAAGAAATATTGTGGCAATATTTGATAACTTTTTTTTGAAAATGAACAGTAATTTTTTAAATCCTTTTTATGACGATAAAAGTATTCACACTAAAAAAAAAGTAAAGAATAAGTGCAGATTTTAAAGATACGCCTCTGTATAAGTTCCCATTTATCACTGAATCTGCGGCACGTTTTCTCTTATATTACGATCCCTGACAACTTTTACTTTTTTCCAATAGTTTTCCTCGTATAAGGATGGTAATTGCAGTAAAACGGGGGTGCTTTTTCGTAATTAGTGTTGTCTGGAAACGACCTTTTTTGTTAAATGAGAAACCGAAAGATTTTTTTTGGCCCTTGATCGGAGAAAGAATGCTTTCTTGATATCGAACCTATTAAGATAAGATCTTTTAAGACAATTAAACATTTAGCATTTTCATATTGCAAATTTATGGAAACTGTAAACTATTTCAGTTACGTGATGTTATTTGATAACTAGTATTCAACATTTTTGACGACAGGTTAACCCATTAAGTCACAGCGTTGCCTAAACGAAACATTCTTAAATTAATTTTTTTTAATGTCACTACTTAAATATCTTATTGGGTGCTACATTTAATTTAAAACAAAAAAAAAGTAAAAATCGAATAAAATATTTTAAGGTAATTAAAAAGCTATATATTTTTTAATTTATTAAATATTGAAAAAATTTAAAAACAATTTTTCATATTTATGTTGATGTTATTGCCGCCCTAAACGTAAAATTATCTGTCTAAAATTATTAATTCATATTGATCTATCTATCAGTAGAAAAGATCGTACATCCTATTTGAAAAATCTATTTTGGTTTTTGATGCCTAATCTATTTCAATAATTTTGCGTTTACGCAACGTTGGGATTTCGAGTAAGAAGGCGCCACTGAGCCGTGTTAATAACTTTTTAAGTGTTAAGATTTTAATACTTATTCAAATTTTGCATTTGGTCAATTTTACATAATCATTTAAAGTTAGAATTAATAGTAATTATCTATTTATTTGAACTTAAAACGATAAATGTAAAGTTTAGTGGGAAAATACTAAGGTAAATCTATTCATGCTTATTTTTTGAAAACTTTTTTTTTATCTTACAAGCAAAACACAAAAAAGGTCGTGGTACATACCATATTTATTATGATACTGAACAATCTGTATTGTTAGTTAGATGGGATGAGAATTCTGTAGAGACATTTGGAACAGATTGAAAAATCTTTTTTGGTTTTTGCATGCCTAATCTATTTCAATATTGTTGCGTTTACGTAACGTTGGGATTTCGTGTAAGAAGGCGTCACTGAGCCGTGTTACTAACTTAGCGCCAACAGATTTTAATACTTATTCTTAATTTTTAATTTTAATCTTATATAATGTTTCTTTTTTTTACTTACAGAATTTGAAATTTCTTCGGACACAAGGGGTTTGAAATTCTCTACTTGGTCTCGGTTCGTCTTTCACTATTCTGCAATCACCAACTTAACTCACAAAACAACACAACTTGTACTTATCTTTTAACACACTGTTTTCATACTGGACTGTTCGTTCTCGCTGATAAAAACACAATGCTCGAAATTAATTTTATTTCCACTTTAATTATACACATTCATTTCTCCTATCTATTTTCTGAAAATCCCTACTTTTATTTTTAAGAACTCAAGTGTATTATACCCAATTGGTTTTTCCCTAAATTTATAGAAGATAATTTGAATAACATTTCTTTTGTGTTTACAGGAAAATCCGTATTTGTTAAAACAACGTCTGCTTCGTATTATTACCTTCGAGGAAAATAATACAAAAGGCATTCTCTATAAAAAAAGAAATTTTTATGTGATACAAAACCAAAACGTTTTGTTTATTAATTCTAAATTTCTAAAAGATATTTTACTTAAAAGTCTGTGTATAATTATTTTTAAGATTTTAAGCAGTAATCAGTAACTTTCTAAATAATCTGAAATGTTTTTCTACATAAATTTTTCTTAGAAACTAAATCACTATAAAAGTCCACTCTTCTGCGAAACCACTTCTTAATTGTACATCATTAAATTAACATACCTATTTAATAATAACATACCTATTTAATTCACTTACCTATAATAAGTGGGTATGACAAAAAAAAGATATTTGTTCATACAACAAGTTCCTGCCAAATAAGAAATTTGAAGAGAATTTTTGGATTCACTGCAGAGTTTTACGTCTTTTTTTTATAAAATTTAAAAAAATACCATAGATCTATTTACTACAATAAAGATAAAGAAAATTGTATAAAAAATAAAAAAATATATATACAATAATATATTTTATAGGAGAATAGTACGAAAGATGACGGGAATACAAGTGATGGTTCAAAAATATGTTGAAAAAAGGAA
This sequence comes from Diabrotica undecimpunctata, assembly GCF_040954645.1. Lineage (NCBI taxonomy): Eukaryota > Metazoa > Arthropoda > Insecta > Coleoptera > Chrysomelidae > Diabrotica > Diabrotica undecimpunctata. Next base: position 138,799,848 of record NC_092809.1, read on the forward strand.
CTAATGTATGGTTTTTTTTGCATATTTTATGAAAAACCAAATGACTTAAAACTGTTTTCAATAATTTACAAAAAAAAGAAAAATTGCATATCACGGATTTTTTTTAAATACATTCTGCAATAATGCAATTTCACAGCTTGTTCAACGATAGAAAACACTAAGTTCATAATTTCTTTAAAACTAATTATTAATTGAAGTTGTGTTAGTATGGACATAAGAGACTTGAAAACATATCCCGATGCAGAGTTTTCCAAACTGTTTTAATTATGCGGCTCAAACTTAATTGAAAAAGTAGTGGTAGAACTCGGGGAGAACCGCTGAAGCCTTGTTACAACTTTGATCATGAAAGTAAAAAGGTAAGTTTCGTACGCTGCTCCTTTAATTGCGCTTCGAAATGGGGTAGAATTTTAATTTGTGCATTTCTGCTCTACATACTCACCCTGGAAATCAATGGCGGGTTTTACGGAAATAATCACAAAGATAAAGTTGCCTAAAATGTTATAATTAATAAAAAGATTCGGGGAAAAATAGAAAAGTGAAAAACATAAGTATTTAACTTAAACCAATATACATTTTCAATATTTAATGAATTTTGGTAGTTCTGTAGATATTCATGACAGAAAAATCATAATATAGAAAAATCGGTAAAAAAATCATAAATTTTCATAAATCAACAGTTTCAACCTAAAATTTTATATATTTACCGCATAAAGTGTTGCTTTATTCCAGGTTATAATTTTAGAAGCCATTAAAAATGTTTTAAATTTCCTTTAATTAAAACACATAACGTTAAATCTATCCTAGTTTTTCTATCCTAGTTTAAGGATGATATTAAACAATTTGCATGTATTACAATTGACAATGGTCCACCGATTTCCGGTCACAAATTATATATACATAGTATATGTGATTTATATAATGTAAGTAATTATAAAGTGTGTTCCTAATGTGGAAAAATTATTGTTTTACCATCAGTCGTCTCATTTTATGACGATGGATGTGGCGTATATGAATCGCTTATAAGGGAGCTAGAGCAGTTTAAAGATGACGCCATAACATCAGTTTAATTATTCAAAATGATTGTCTTTTAAGTTTTAGCATTTTATATATAAAAGAGACCAAGCCTATAATAAATTGAAAAGGTAGAAGCAGAACATACACCCAAGATGTGAAGGAGAAATGGAGTTCCCACCATCTCAGCGTAAAATAATAGGAAGATGTCTGAATATTTTAAACAACTTTTGAATTACTAGAACAATAAAACAATGAAACAATGGAAAAATGAAAAAAATAAGTATCAAATGGAAAAAATTAGTATTAAATAAAATAGAAATACCTTCAAGCCTTAAATAAATTATAAATCCCATAATAACATTAAAAAACGAAAAATCCTTTGGTTTGGGCAATATTGGCGGTCATAAATGTAGTAGAAAAATCCATCAGTTTATAGAAAAGTTCTGGCAATAAGAAATAATACCAAAATAATGGTGTGCCATTATTAGTGTACCAATACATATGAAAGGATAAAACGCCTTATGTGTGAACTATAGAGGAATTTGACTAATTAATACTACTTATATTACCCTAAAATTTTTAAGGAACTGGTTGTTTATTATTATTTTTAATCGATGATCATTGTAGAATCGGTGTATTGCTGTCACAAGTGTAATATTAATAGAAGCACTTTCCAGTACTTTTAATGTCATAAACTATTCTTTTAAAATTCTTTATGAATTGCCGTATTGGTTTTTGTCGTCTACTTCTTGAAAGGAAAGCCATTTCTGATGCGCTTGTTACTTTATCTGTTTCTTTTATTTTAGAATATAACTCCATAATATATATATATATATATATATATATATATATATATATATATATATATATATATATATATATATATATATATATATATATATATATATATATATATATATCAATCGGTTTTAAAACGTCTTGCGACGTTGTCCGATGCCTAATCTCCATGACACTCTATCATCCCATTGGCCCTCTCTAAGATCTCTTGCGCTCATCGCTTTCGTTACTCTCTCTCTCCAAGATTTCTTGGGTCTTTCTCTCTTTCTGCGGTTTGGTGGTATCCATTGCATAAATATTTTTGGGAGTCTTGAGTGATCCATCCTCTGGACGTGTCCGTACCATATCAGCTGTTTTCTATGTCTGTTGTTAGAGAGCCGTCAACCCCATTCGCTGTCTTATCTTATCATTCCTACTGATCTTCTAAAAGCGTCCATTTCTACTGCCTCCAGTTTTCTTCTGTTGTTTTCGGTTATTCGCCAAGTTTCCGCTCCGTACAATAGCCTGTGCTTAAAAAGAGATTCGTAGATATTGTGTTTTCTTCTTTTTCCTATTTCATGACTTCACGGTACGCTGTTTAAACAACCTATCGTTTTTCTGGATTGTGTTATTCTTCTCTTTATTTTTTCATGATCTTTCCCCGTTGTGTCAAAAACGATTCCTAGGTATGTGTAATGGTCGCAGGGCATGATGATTTCGTTATCTTCTAATGTGATGTTCGATAGTTCGGTACCTAATGGTAGGTATTTTGTTTTTTCTGTATTAATTTCTAGCCCCCACTTTCTATATTCTTCTTGTAATTTCCTTGCCATGTACTCCAGATCATCTTTATCGTTTGCTATAAAAACCTGGTCATCAGCAAACTGCAATGTATACAAGCAAATCTCTCCAAGGTCTACGCTCATGCCTCTGCATTTTCGTTTCCACTCTTTCAATGTTTTTGCAACATATATTTTAAACAAGGTCAGTGATATACAACACCCCTGATGTAGACCTTTATTAACCAGGAAGTTTTGCGATAGTCTGTTTCCATTTTTTATTTGTGATATTGACCCTTCATACAAATTTCTTAAGGCTTTTATTAACGTGACACTAATATTCGTCTATCGTAACACGTTTCAGAGTTTGTTTACAGGAACTGTATCGTACGCCTTCTGCAAGTGAATAAACATGAGGTGGGTTTCTTGATTTGTGCTTAATTTTTTCTCTATTAGTTGTTTGAGGCAGAAGATATTATCAGTACAGCTTCTTCCTGTTCGAAAACCGGATTGTTCTTCTTCCTCTTGGTCTTTGTAATTCTTCTTAATGCGGTCTCTAATTATCTCTATTCAAAGACTGGTCCACAGATTTAACATAAAAGCAAAAGAATTTAATATGACAATCTCATCTCAGAAAACCAAAAAAATAGTAGTCAGCAAAGGACCAACCAGATGTAAAATAGAAATTGATGGCATCAGTATTGAACAAGTAATGGAAATAAAATACCTGAGAAATACACTGTCTACCTATGAAGACTTGGACAAAAAAGTGAGAGATCAAGTCTTCTTCAAGTGCCATCTCCGCGGCGGAGGTCGGCAATCATCATAGCTATTCGAACTTTTGAGACGGCTGCTCTGAAAAGTTCATTTGATGTACATCCGTACCACTCTCTCAGGTTGCGCAGCCATGACATTCTACGCCTCCCTATGCTTCTCTTTCCTTGGATCTTTCCCTGCATGATCAGTTGGAGCAAGGTGTATTTCTCTCCACGTGTAATATGTCCGAGATATTCCAATTTTTTTGTTTTTATTGAATTTAAAATTTCCATTTCTTTGCATTTCTTTGTTCATTCTTCTCAGAACCTCTTTGTTTGTGACGTGTTCTGTCCATGATATTTTCAGAATTCTTCTGTACACCCACAGCTCAAATAATTCCAGTTTTTTCATTGATGTAGCATTCAAGGTCCAAGATTCCATTCCATAAAATAAGGTCGAAAAAACATAGCACCTCGCCAACCTAACTCTTAGTTCCAGTTTTAAATCCCTGGTACATAGAACTCTTCTCATTTTGTTGAAATTTGCTCTAGCATTTTCTATTCTTATTTTTATCTCCTGATTGTAATCATTTGTGGAGTTAATCATTGTTCCCAGGTATGCATATTTGTCCACTTGTTCGACGTTGGTTTTGTTTATTAGAAGATTCTCGTTATTTCTTTGAGTTTTCGATATTCTCATAAATTTCGTCTTCTTGACATCCATTGTTAGACCATAGTACAAAAAGCAAATAGACTGGCAGGATGCCTTAATAACACAATATGGCAAAACGGACAAATTAACACAGATAAAATCAAGAATTAATAAAGCCAGTGTAAGACCAATAATAACATATGCCTCAGAAACAAGACCTGACATAGCCACAACGCAAAGGCTACTGAAAACGGCAGAGATGAGAGTACTGAAAAGAATTACAGGAAATACGCTGAGAGATCGAAAGAGAAGTGAAGACATTAGAAGAAAATGTAACGTAGAGTGTATAAATGAATGGACATAAAATTAAAAAAAAAAATGAAATAACCACATAAGCAGAATGAAAGAGACCCGTGTCGTCAAAATAGCAAGAGATAAGACAGTGCAAAAGATGAAGGGACAACCTTTCATAGAGGTATTCACTTGCCAATGAACAAGCAGAATTGCTTATAAAGAGGAAGAAGAAGAGAAGAGAAAATTTTATGATATGCTGTATATAACTCAACGTATCTACAACGTTTCTCTGAAAATCGTTAAAAATACATTTCATATGCAGCAATATCATTCTTTTGACATTCAAGATATGCCAAATACATTTCGTATTTTTTATTATTTTCAAAATGCATGATTTTGTTGACAATACTTATGTGGCAACAATAATTGGCCTGCTCAATAAAATGAGTGTTCTTACAAGATGTAAAAATATGTCATTTTAGTAAAAAAAAAAATAGAAGACAATAATATTATATCGGGTAAACAAATTATAAATGGAAACGAAAAATATAATAAAATACAGAGTATTTCGTAATAATTTTATTTATAAAATAAGGAAAAAATTTTTTTTTGTATTTTTTAAATTTAAATAATATTTTTCAAATTGATTATTATTAGTAATATTATTATTTATTTATATTTTAATAAATTATTAGGTTTGTTCCTAGCGCCACCTGCTAATGTATCAAAAAAGTTCCGGTGCAAAAAACACAACAGAGAATATTTTGGTCAAACACAATTATTTAAATTTTTTTATTTTTAGCCCTATTATGATGATTTTTTAGCACACTGTATACAAATTAGTAAGTTTTAATTTGGTATTGTTTTAAATTTATTTAACTGCTATGTCTTTATCTAATTTATAATGTCTTTATTAATTTACTATATTGTTCTTATTTTAATTTATTAAAAAGCACGATAATTTATATAAGTTTATTAACCACTAATAATACATAATTTATTTTATACGAACGCTACAATTAAAATCCCGGGCGCGGGTCTTCAGATATTAACTAACTCTCTTCATAACAAAATTCCTCTATAAATATAAAATCCTGTTATTCGAGAACAGCGGCGATCTCCCATCGAAGTAATCAGAAGCTCAGACCGGTCTTATTCGGCCTACCTGGCAACCTCGAGTCGGATGATTCATCATAATTTGGGTCTAGATCCTTCGCCAAAATTTCTACAACAAAAACAGAATTAGTCATAATATTTACAGTTTAGGGTCAGAATTTATCGTAACAGTATACTCAGTTTTTTGATTAAATTTAAAATTTGATTTATTGTACAAGGTTAATTTAAACGTGGTTTTATTATCCTAACGTTGAAACATCCTGTGAAATAATTCCGTTTGTTAATTTTCATAAATTCTTATTTTTCGGTTGCAAACATGTCTCCTAAGTATTTTGGTTTTTAATTCATGTCAGAATATGTCGTGGTTCATTTTTTAGATCCAAATGAATTTGCCACCACGACTTTTTTAATTATGATTGTTTTGGAGTTATTTTGTAATACGACGAGGTGGTTTAGGTGACTGTTATCATTATATCATATTGACGCTTACATTTTGTTTACCTATAATTGATCATTGTTCTTAGTGTCGAAGATTGTGCGAAAGCCATTGAAGATGGGCGAAATTATGAATATGTGGCTAGAGTACAAACTCGCCGCTCTACCATCCAAAGGGTAGTGAACTATACGAACTATACGAACTGAAACAAACAAGCGTAAAGTGGGAAGTGGCAGTAAGCGCAAAACTACCGCTTTTGATGATCGTTTTATGCGAGTCAACGCTTCGCGGGATCGTCCTTTAACAGCGGTGCAAACTTGTAATCAGCTTTAAGAGGTTCGAGACAATAATGTAAGTGTAGTTATAGTTCGTAGAGGATTCTATGAATTTGGTTTGCAAAGTTGCAGATCAGCAACTGCGTCCAAATTACTTCGATGGCACAGAGTGGCTAGACTACAATTTTCCAGGGGACATTTACATTGGAATTTAGGACGATGGAGTAATGGTCTTTTAACGTATGGGCAGAGATACTGTCTTCACTCATCAGATGGGAGAGAACGAGTATGGCGTCGAACTGGAGAGAAAATCGCAGAGTGCACTTTCAGTCTCCGAGTTAGCCATGGAGGGGGTTCGGTGATGGTATGGCAGGAATATCCCGAGAGGCGCACACTGAATTGGTATTTATTGAGGGTTCATTGACTGCACACCGGTATATTCAGGAAATTTTAGCGAATCACGTAGTATTTTTTTCTCAATATATCGGCGATGATTTTCTATTAATGCAAGATAATGCCCAATCCCACTCTGCAATGTGTGTCACGCAATATTTAGAGAAAGTTAGTAATAATAAAATGAACTGGCCAGCGTGTTTGCCAGATCTGAACCCAAAAGAGCACATTTGGGACATGCTTGGTAGGAATATTAGAGATCGCGAAGTCGCACCAGCCTCAATTAACGAACTTCGCTTGGCTTTTGAAGAGAAATGGCAAAACATCCAACAAAATGATATTTGCAACCTCATAGACAGCATGAGCCGACGAGTAAGGCAGTTATAGAGGCTAGAGAAGGCAGTACAAAGTATTAAGTTATTTTTTAGTAGTTTTCCTTTGGTATTTGCGTTAGGTTAAATTACATTTAAATTGTTTTTTTTATGTTTTGTTATTGTTATTATTGTTATTGAAACCAAGATCATGTCGTTGCCTTTAATCATTATTTATATACAGTGCTTCTGGGATGTCGATATGACATTCCTTCGATATCAGTCACCAAAAAAAACCCATCGTCGTATTACAAATTAATACAAAAGATAATGGTGATAATGGAAAAAGTAGTAAATTTTGGGTAGCAAAATCATATCGCTCCTGAACCAATTTATATTTTTACATGAAATAAATAACATAATACTTAAAAGACATGAACAAAGGTTTTACGAAAAACAAGGTTTTACGAAAATCCACTAACGGAGTTATTCTACAGGATGTTTCAAAGTTAGGATAAAAAATCACCCTTTGATTAACCCGGTATGATAAGTCAAATACAAAATTTTATTAAAAAACTCACTGTACTAAATTAAAACATATAAATTTTTACACAGTTTGCTAAAAAAATCATCAAAAGAGGGCTAAAAATAAAATATGTATTTAATGTATTTAACCAAAATTTTCTCCGTAAACTCTAAATTTTATTAGAAGAGTACCTTTAACGACTGAAAGTAGATATATAATATGGTATATTAGTTAAAAAAGAATTAAAAATGTAAACGAAAAATGTCAAAATATATAGGGTGTCCCGTATAAAAAAACATAAGTTGGTATCATATTTCTGTAGTGAGACCCCCTAAAAAAATTTATTGTACGCCACTAAACTCTTCTATAATATATCTATTAAAAGATTTAATAAAGTTTTTTTAATTTTTCTAATAAAAAAGATATACAACCCTGACGTTTTCGACATTTTTCAATTAGCGCCATGTATTTCGCTAATTTTGGAGCTATTAATGATTTGATTATGCAATCATTACTTTAAATAAAAAAAAGTAATGACATCTTAACTACTTTTTTTCTATCTCCTTTAGTTTTCGGTATACCCTGCGAAACATGCCAATTTAGGACACCCTCTGCATAGGTTTATATGTCCGATATTTGTCGTTTCTTTGCCGAAATGACCTATTACTGGATTATTCTGTCTTCTTCCAGTTCTTGTGTTCAGGTCGCTCATCAATATTATTTCTATTACTGATTGTCAATTTTTAAGAGTACAGTTACTATCCATTCATTAATTGTTTTCTACTTTAATTTGTTTTTAAGTTTCTGTTTAATAAGCATATATACCCTCTGGGCTGCTCTCTTGTCTTTTAAACACCGCAAAACGTGAACAAATTTTCCAGTGTGTGTGATGTTGCATTTTTTTCTTCGTCTTTCTTAAAATTTTATTATTTTATGACATATATAAAAACTATTTAATAAACCGTTTTGAAATTTCTATCCTATATTGTTTATTATAAAAGCCCATCTTTGACGTAAAATGAAAAGTTTTAAATTTATTTTTGCAAAGGTTATTAACAATTTATACCATGTTAAAGTGCTTACTTTTTTTAACGTTTTTTAATGAATAGATGTACCAAATAACTTTTAGCACTTTAGCATAGCTCATTTTAAAACCTTTACAATAAACATGCTGATTCGTATTTCAGGTTTTTGATAAAATATATAAATATATAAATAGTTTAAACTTATAGACAAAAGTTCTAAAAATCAACCATTTGTCACTTAGTTACTAAATAAAAATAAACAATACAAAAACATTTGGATAATTTTGGAATCTAAAAAATTGTTAGTAGTTGCAGGGGCAGCAACTGTCTTGACAAATTTTTATTTCCCCTTACGTATTAACACATACATAGTTCCCATAAACACATTTCTTGTATTTAGTCTAAGTAATTAATTTAATTTTGAAAAGTATAGGGAACAGTTTTACCAAAATTTAGACAAACAATATTAGATTGTTTATTTTATAACACTCTGTATTTAAGTTTGTCAAGAAACACTTTTTTAAACAAACCGTCACCTCCACCTATGAAGAAAATGTTTCGTTCTAGGTCAAGCTGCAATGTGGATAAATATCTAGAAAGATTACATAAATGTTAAGATTAATTTAAATGAAAGCGATAGTGCAAAGCTGCAATTCTTCGGGGAATAAACGCTTCTGTTGTTTGCTCTATTCTTTAACACATTTACAGTTGTAAGCACCTTTAGGGTATCTACAAGAGTGAGGAAAAATATTATTATCCATGTGTTTGTTATATACATTTTTGAAAATATAATGTAAACATAGTCTAATAGAAAAAAAAATTAAGGAAAGAGGAAGGTAATTTTTCTTGTTGAGAATAATCTGGATTCGAACTGCACGTAAAACATAAATATTAGTTTTTGAAACCAATAATGCTAAAGCAAATATGGCTTAATTCATCTTCAAATAAGTTGATTGCTCTATTAAAGTTTATAGAAGAATGTTGTTCAATTTTTTTGTGGTAATTAATGTATTTTTCTTTAAAAACGTCTTTGCTTTAATTTTAATTTTCTGCAGGGTCTTTAATTAAGCGATTCCCTTTTTTAAACATAAATAACATAAAATGCGAGTGAGATATCTTTAAAAATTTTTATTTGTTTAAAGCTTCTCGATAAGATTGTAGTATGGGATATCACCATCGTTCAAATATTCGATGCAGCTTCGCTGCGTGGCGCGCATAAGAAACAATCTAACGGGGTTAAATCACGCAATATTGGTGGCCAGTTTAAATCAGCTCTAAGTGAGATTATTATGTCCAAAAGTAAAGTAAAGTTGGTGTAGCCTTCTGGCTAAGTTACAGTGTTAGAATTTTTAGGTTACGTTGCATTCAAAGTACGCTAATGGCTCAGTTTAATAATAAATTAGAAATTTGGCCAGTTCTGACAATCAAACCCATGCCTTCCTGCTTGTTAAGCCAGTAACATTGTGGCATATTAATTTCTCTTAAGTTTAAACTTTAAACTTTTGACGGGACTGTATTTTCAGTTAAATCTGTCTAGAAATTGTTATTTTTATTGTCTCGAACACGTCAAGTGTATGTACTTAAAAGTTCTGTTTTCGTAATATATTATGTTTGGGATTAGATTATTTATCTTCCAATGCCCACTTACACGGTTTTCTCTTAATTTAATCCATTTGAGGGCGATTTTACATAATCACTCCTAAAATTTTATTGCCTCTGGCCTATAATTTAGGTAAAATGTTATTATTTTCTCAAAGAAACAAATATTTTAAACATAACTACACTCCCCCTTCATAAAAATTAATTAGATTGGACTAACTTACAAAAAAACCAAAATTTAATTTTAGTTCTCAGTCCGTTTTTAATCTCCGAGCAATAATAAACCTTTCTTTTGATTAAAGTTCAGTGGTGAAGCCTGCATAAAATACAGGTTTCTCAGACCAATTTTTTTTAATGTCGGCCCGCACATTCAATGCCAGGTTCCATACCGTCACTGGTCTTTTTCATTCTTTTATCGCGTTATTTTGTCGGAAGACGGCGGCTGGGTTGGCGATTAGAAAAATGCCATCCCAAATGCACCTGTTTTCACCATTATCAGATGTTCTCTACAAATGTCATCGAACTATAATGTGGGTGTTGACTTATTTATTGACTATTCTTATTTTTTATGGATAATTGCAGACGTATCTTGTAACGTTATAAACGCCACAATAATTATGTTATTTTAATTTCTTTATTAATTTATTAATTTCTGAACCTTCAGTTTCTTTTTTACTATTTTTTCTTTAAAAAATAGTTAACGCTCTCTCTCTTTCTGTCCGGTAGACTAAATATTCCGTTCTATGTTGACAGAAGAGCTAATTCCATTATAGACACATGTTCTATATTTATGTTTAGGAATCTTACAAAACAAATTTTTATAATAATTCTATTTCACTTTATCCTTGCCTTCTGCCATTTGTTTAATTGTGATTTTGTAAAATAATTTACAAGGAAGTTAACCCTCTTTGATGTCTCGCTAATACACCCCATGTTATATCCTAGTTTATGAAATAATTTATGAAATAATTTATTGGTACTAGTATAGTAAGATGGAACAATGTCTACGGAGATGAAATTTATCAATGAATTCTACTTAAAGCTACAACGCGTTCCACCAACTTGAAATCTGCTCATTTAGTGACAATCCATCCAACCACCATCAGGGAGCCATCAACAAGTTACCCTGTCAACCACATAAAACCGTAAGTATCAATTTTTAGTTTGTTTATTGTAAAGCAGTAGGCAGGGTTTGCTTGTGCAAAATATCATTATTTTGTTTGTTTTATGCTTAATAAATATGCATTGTTTTATTTGTTATTAACTGAATTTTCATTATTTAATTCATAGTTTTAGACAAGACGGATTCACACTTTAGAGACTGAGCTGGGCGAAGCATAGAAGATAGGTAAGTTTTCATAGTTTATTCAGATATTATTTTATAATAGTCTTTCAATTATTTTTGACAGTCTTATCGTTACGTCTTTGCTTCGTCATATATTACGTCTTGTCAGTAAATTATTTAAACTAATATTTAATAATTATTTCATTTTATCTATCAATTTATATATATTAAAATTATTTTTTTTTATTTTCAAAAAGCCGCATCAACCGTAAAAGGTTATTAGCGGAAGTTTATTACAATATATATGGCAGTGTACATATTATAAGCTTAGGCAACATAAAAATTTATCAACTAAAAGAAAAATTACATTTTATTAAATAGGTTAATGTCCTTAAGATATTTGATCGTATTGGTTAAGTTACAGTTTACTATATTTTTAAGTTGACCTAATTCTTCAGAAATGTTGTTGGTGCTTCGTTCATATGAGTAAAGTGGACAGTCTGTAAGTATGTGTTGAACTGTTTTTTGGCATCTACAGTATGAGCATTCTGGTGGTAGCTGCTTCGTGAATAAGTGTTGATGGGTTAATGTTATATGACCAATTCTTAGGCGATTTATAACCACCTGTTCTCTTCTTTTTTCTGGAAGTTGGAGCCGGACACCGATAGAGGGTTTAATTACTTTAAAATTTGAGTTATTTGAATCCCAGCATCGCTGCCAAACTTCTGTACAGTATTGTTTGATATTAAGGTGGATATCTGTGACTGGAATTTGTTTGATAATATCGATGCTTTCATTTGAGGTTGCTTTAACCGCTAAGGCGTCAACGTTTTCATTACCTGAAATACCTATATGTGATGGTATCCAGAGGAAGTGAGTGTTTACATTTTTGTTTTGTAAGTAATGAAGCATAGATTTTATGTTTTGGATGATTTTATGTGTTGGATAGACTTGTTTGATGCTTTGGAGTACACACAATGAATCTGAGATAAACAAAAGATTAGTGTCTGTATATTTTTGACAAAATTCAAGTGCTTTTAAAATTGCAATAGCTTCACCAGTAAATACGCTGCAAAAAGTAGGTATTCGTATAGCATATTCGATATCATCTGTTAAAAAGGCTGCGGCACAGCCATTTTTGGTTTTTGATGCGTCGGTGAAAATCTTAACATAATTGTCATATTTTGATAGAATTTCTTTATAAAATGTACGAACGAGGGTAAGATTTGTGGTATTCTTTGCGTAAGCTACTAGAGATTTATTAATAGTAGGAGTATTAATTGTCCAGGGGGGTTCAGTTGGGTATGTAGATAGCGAGTATGTCAACAAATTGGTATTATATCCACAATTCATTACAAGTTCTTTAAAGGGTAAAATATCTTGATTGTCTGTTACTTTTGTGAGTGGTGTTATTTGTATGTAGGAGTAGGTAGTTAGGGTTGTTAATATTGCTATATAGTTTAGCAGCATATCTTAGTGTAGTATATTGTCTTCTTATAAACAAAGGTGGTTCATTTAGTGCAGCTTGAAGACTTGCCAGCGGATTAGTACGGAAGGCACTCAGCACAAGTCTCAAAGATGCACTTTGGATAACGTCTAAGACTTTAAGAATTTTTTTACTAGCAGTAGAATAGCACATTGCACCGTAATCTAATTTACTACGGATGAGTGATTTATATAAATATAGCAGAGTAGCTGTATCAGCATGTATATATTAAAATTAATGTATTTTTCTGCTATTAAAAAAATGTTATGTGTCATTCTTTTACGGTTTTTACTAGATTATGGCTCATATTTTAGTTATTTTCATTTATTCATTTTGAGACACTTAAAGAAATTATTAAATTAACTTATGTTCAGTTGTTAAGTTTTTATAATTGATAGCTGTAATCTGTTTATTTATAAGTTTATGGATGAGAATATAGTCATATGTAAAATGTGTTTTTTTGATTGTTTAGTACATACAGGTTTGCTAATTTCAGACAGCATGTATTTGTATATATTTATTTTTTAAAGTATTAATAACCAATTTTTCAAAATTTATTATTTTATTTTTGTAGAGACAATACAAATCATTTTAAAATATTTTATCATAAATCTTTTACAACTTATGGGCTAATACGACAGTTTTATGATTTTCGTTGATAATTCTTTAATATGTTTTTTGACGTACGTTTTTCTAATGTTTTTAGGACAAATGTTTGTTTAATTTATTAAGTCTTCTGCATAATCTGACGGACTGTTTCCGACAAAACTTGTGTGTCGTCAGTGGACTTAAATTTATCCATCACATTTCGATTAGTCGTTTCACTAGGTCGATTTTGACGATCATATAATTGGCGAACGGCGTCGAAAGTATCCCGAACAAAACGCCCGTTTTAATAAAATAATATATTACTTGCACATATTGTACACTATATTATTTATCAATGGTGATTCGGCAAAATAGATTTATTTATCAACAGCTAATTTGACAGATGTAGCGTTAACAATATAGCCGCAAACAACTGTTTAGGATTAGGAAGTCCATACTGGAAAACATAATACAATAATAATTTGCTTTCTAAATTTAATTTTGATTATCTTTTAATTAAAAAGTGGTGTTATTTTATTTTTAGTGCATTCTACTTTTTTCTAAGATGTATTTTGGTTTCCAGTAAGATTGGGGTCTAAATGAACAACAAAGTATTGAAAAGCAATTGGTGAGTTATTTGTACATAGCAGCAAACCCTTTTTATTCATTGTATTAAAACTAAAACGTTTGTATTTGGATTTAAATCTCTTGATGTTTTTATTCTAAAATTGGCGCTCAACGTTTGCTTGCTATAGTACTTTACAAGCAATTTAGGGTTTTACATAGTTGGTTCTGGCCTATCCATACGCAGGATCAGAGGATCTCATTGGTAAATTTTATTTTTTGTTGGTGTGTGCTACCATAAAGTTTTTGGTGCATGCGAGAACACCTCCGCCAATTTATATTAAATTATACCAGACCAAAAAAACAAAACAAAAGAAGTTTCAAAAGACTAATTATGTGTTTTGACTGAGTAAAATATTGGTTGCGTTGAATTCCACGCTCCATTTGAATCTCTCTTTAACGTTAAATTTGTAGAACAATATACTTTACCAGAAAGGACAGAATAAAAATACATGAACACTCGTTGGAAATCAAAATGAGAACAAATTTACAACCTTCTTTTATTTATATAGGTCCAAACGCCCAGCAGTTGATTAGGCAGGACTCAAATAAAATACTTTGGTTTGCCAGTTCACTATTTTTTTTTTTTTTTTTTTTCATTAAAAGTGAAAGTGACATTTTTGTTTTCTTAACTGTTAACTATTTTTCACTTGTTTTAGCCAAAGATTATTAAATTTAAATGTCGTTTAAATTTAAATGTCTTATTTATTTTGTAGAAACTACTAAAGACTTTTTATTATTCCTTATTTAAAATATTATTAATAAACACACATTAGCTAACACTTTGCAATTAAACTGTAAAGATAATAGATATTCGCATCACAATCAAAATTAAAATCTAAATTGAATGCCCAATAATAAATATAAATATACATAAAATGGGGTGAGTGAACATAAAATTAAATATAAAACGATATATTAACTTTAACAAAATATGAATTTATAAGAAATATTTAAAATAGCCACCGACGACGTCGATAACTAATTGCAAGCAATCTTTGAAAGAGTGACGAGTTAATAAAGGAGAGATTTTCTCCTTCATTTTTCTTTTAGGTGTAACTGGTGCTTTTTACACCTCATATTTAATATAGTCCCAGAAAAACTCTAGCTTGTTTAACTCTGGAGATCGTGGAAACTACTTCTGGCTCTTTCTCTTTCAATCCATATCTGTAACATATAAAGCAAATCGTTTAGGCGAGAGGATATATTTTAGAGAAACTTCTTCTTTTACCAATGTAAATTAAAAAAAGAGGTTAGTCTTTGTATGTGGGTATATTTTATTTTATAAAAACCCTTAAAAGGGCAACATTACAAGCACGAACGTTTTCGGAACAACTGTTCCATCATCAGGTTAAAATACCTAAAATAAGTATAAACCATTTAATTACAGCAAAAGTGGTTTAAAATTTTGACTAAGGTTAAAAATTCTCCTTTGTTAACCGTTTTAATCTTGGAATTTATCAAAATACACTATTTTATTCAGATTTCTGTTGATTTTATTTGTTTCTTTACTTTCTGTTTTATTTTACTACGCTTATTCTAAAAATAGTTGGCGCTCAACTTTCTATCAACTAAACATTTTCTCTAATACTTATTCGCCATTTTAAATTTTCAGTTATTTTGATTCTATTTCCATTAAGTCTTTGTTATTCCCCGTATTCAAACATTGTATCTACTCCATAAACAGATATAAAATGTCTATGACATACTCCAAGTCTATACAAAATATTTGTCAGTTGGCAACTCTTAACTGCCGTCTGTCAGTTTTACTTCAAAATAATGAAAAATAAACATTTTTTGGTATCTCCTTTGTCTAATTAAAGTGACTTTTTATACTTAATATATCACCAATTTTCATTGTCTTTTGATAATTTTATTATAATAACGTTTTTGACATAGCGTAACCTCAAAGCCACGCTTTTTTCAACCTTAAAAAAACGTATATGTAGCTAGAATTTTTTTTATTTATTTTAAGTCATTTATTTTAATAATAATTAAATTCATTTAAACCTTGCCATTCGGTCATCGGTCCTCTGTCGTTCCTCACTTGCGACGAAGACCGATATACGCCATGTGGCTAAATGATTGCGTGCTAGGTAGCGACTTTGTTGTTAAATTGATTACTTGTTATTTGTTTTAAACGCCAACGAAAAGTATAGAAACGAACGTACGATTGAAATGATTTGATCGTTTTTAAAGTCAGTCACTTGGTGATTTGGTCCTTGTAAAATGAACGATTGACACAACAATAATTTCGTGGCTACGAAATGTTTAAAATTTATGCTGTTTCCAAGTTTTTTAGGTCTTTTATATTAGTTTTTTTGACCTTATTGTCAATTTATATTTTTCTTCTATTTGGGTAGGACTTTTCGAATCACATAGTGAACCACAAAGGAAACACGCATGGGACATAACATGACCACAACTATGGAGAACTACTTTTAGCTAATAAATTTATATTAATTTATCTACGAATAACTACAACCACACTACAACTACAGCAACAAATTATTTTTTTTCTGCACAGAAACATACAATCCTTTCAACTACACGAAGCCAACCATACATTTTGCTGTCAGTATCCGTTTTACAGTGTGTGCAGCTTTGGCAGAAGTTCATTTTTTGTGTATAATAAATGATTTGTTAATATAATCTTTAATTTGTCTTTGCCATTTCTTTTTCTTCAGATTTGTATTTAAGATACGACCCATTATCAATTATACCACATATATAACACTATAATTTTTTCTGCATTCAGATTGATAGTTAGGTATTATATTATGGCCGTTGAAAAATGGTTCTGTTTATTAACACAACCATTTTTCAAATATTTTAATAAAATAAAGTACAATTTTTTTACCTTAACTCTTTAAGTTAATAAGCTATAGAAATATAAAGGTATAGGAATTGCCTTTTTCTACAGTTTCTGCAAAGTTTATTACCAAAACATTTTGTTGCCAAGTTTTTTCAATTCTTTCAAAAAATCGTTTAAATTTGTTAAAACAAGTTTGTTAATTTTATTTAGTAATTTATCTTCTGTTTTCTTAGTATGTACTTAAAAGTAATTTAAAAAAACATGTGTGTGGTAGTCGTAGTAATTTTAAGAGATTAACCCCGAACCTGATAACCATCGAAGAGCTTACGCTTCATCAACATTAAATTTCCAGTCTGGCTAACTTCAACAAGATTCTTCCCAACCTTCGCCTGCAAAGATCAGCTTCCAATAAAGTCGCTGGCTCTCCCTTTTGGAACTTCGAAAGTCAGAAATAAAGGGAATGTAAACAATAAGGGATTGAGTTGCATTGGCGTGGTCAAAGTCGGTTTTCAATTAAATGTATATTTTATTTAAATGTCCTATATTTTTATCGTGGTAGCTGAATTTCAATTAAGCTTTCAAGATAGAAAACAGTATGCGGAATTTGACGACTTTGACCATATGTTTGAATCTGCTGATAGATTGCCACAACACATTTAGTCTTCTAGTATCAAGAGAATTTTGAAACCAGCACTGTTTGCTTCATTTGTAGTTGTTTTAAAAAATTCTTATTGTTTACTCATGTTAGTATAGCATAATTGTTAAATAAATTTTAAAATACTCACAAAAAATATAATTTAAATTTAAAAACAGAATTAGTGCATATTTTGGTTTATCGGGAATTTGTCAGTAAATCCAAATAAACAAAAATAAAAAAAATCGCCATTGCTATAAACTAAAATTCTTAATTGTTTTTTTAATTTTACGTCATGCAAAGAATCAACTATATGTACAATAGACATTGATGGTATCAGTATTGACTAAGTACTGGAAATAAAATAACTGCGAATTACACTGCCTAGCTATGGAGACCTAGACAAATGAGGGTACTGAGAAGAATTACTGGAAATACGCTGAGAGATGGAAAGAGAAGTGAAGATATTAGAAGAAAATGTAACGTATAGTGTATAAATAAATGGACACAAAATAAAAAAAAGAATTAAATAACCACATAAGCGGAATGGGGTAGACCCGTGTCAAAATAGCAAGAGATAAGTCATCAATCGGCAAAAGAAGTATCGGACGACCATACAAAAGATACAGTCATAACCTTCCATAGAGGCATTAATCCGCCAATGAAGCCGAATTGCTTATAAAGAGGAAGAAAAAGAAGCAGAAGAAAAATAAGAGGGAACTATCATAACGGACCAACTAGATCCAAATATAGAAATAAAAAGCAGAATAGCAATGAATAATACCATATTTCTGAAAATGAAGACATTTCTTTGTGATGATCTTCTCAGTTTAGAAATTACACAAAGAATAATTAAGTGCTATATTTGGTCTATACCCTTGTAGAGCAGAAAGCTGCACCCTAAAATTATTAAGCATGAACCGAATAAAAACATTAGAAATGTATAGTAATAGATGTTCAAGATATTTTGAATGGCAAGAAAAACTAACGAGGAAGTATTAAGGAGGGTCAACTAAGATAACAAAATACTAAGGACTCTTAAACACCAAAAAATGTCTTATCTGGGATATATAGTGAGGGGGAATCGATATACAATACTACAACTAATTCTAAAAGACAAAGTAAAAGGTCGTACATGTGTAGGTAGAAAACAGGTTTTTTTGGCTACAAAACATTTGTGAATGAAGGCAGATACCAAATGCAGGACAATTATTTCATGTGACAGATTAAAAAGCGCTCACAATGGTTATGAAGAAGAAAACACAGAATTGTGGGCCTGCCCGGCATAAGTCAAATTCAGCTCTGCTGAATAAACAATTAACTAAATCCATTTTGAATGTATAGCTACTAAATTAAAAGACAACCTGCAACGCATTTAACAACTTACTTCTGAGGCAAGAAATTATCTCCAAGATGTTAACCTTTGACTGTATAGTACAGGGAAATAAGCATTTTTTCATGACACTCGTCCGGCTAGGGAAACGACAGTTGTTTTGAGTAGCACGGACCTCTGTAACAAAAACCTATATGTTTCCTGCAGTCGATTTTTTGGACTTAATTAGTTATTAACAAATTAAGGTTAAAAAACGAAAAATTTTTGCTTTTTTTGTCCATCAGCAAAAATAGAAGCATTTTAAACAAATTTTAGAAGAGAAGAAACTTATCATATAAAAACCTTCAAAATGGCGTTTTCTAAATGTTTCTATACTTATTTGTTGCTTGGGAAGTTGCAAAATAAGTAAAAAATTTCGGTTTCTTATAAATTTTAATAACTTTTTTAAAAATAAACTTATAACATTTTTGAAAATAAACAGGGTAAGTCAAAATGCAAGTACATTATTTTCTTGGTAATTTTAAATAGAACACCCTGTATTTTATATCACTATCACCACAAAAAGTAGGAAATGGCATTAGGATGCCACAAGAAAACAGCTTCAGCACAATATTAGTTATTAACATTGTATGGAAAAAATTATTAGGTATACTTGTAAATTATTGGTAATGTAATCCTAATAATAAATTAAGTTGAAAAAAGAGTTAAAAACATATAAAAATAAAACTATTCCTTTGTAGACTTTCTCCTTCTGATTTTCTTTTTTCTTCCCTTTCTGAATTCATTGTGAATTCGAATAGTTGTCTTCAGTATAATTTTGAAATATTGTAAACATTTAATTTAATTAGTGAAACAAAATGGTTCAACAAAATGGAATGGTCCATTTACTCGACACTAGCGGAGTCCCTTACAACATGTAAAAATTTCATTATGGGAATAACACATGTTCTTTGAATGTATATTTGAATACTTGCAATTAGATGTATTAGATTAGATTTACGTACAATATTGTAAAAAATATATTGATAAATTTACATAGATAGGATAAAAAAATATATAAGTAAAATTTGTATGAAAAGAAATTATTCTAACTTTATTTATATTAAATTATTAATAAATTATTTACAATTTTATTAAAGAAGTATACATTAATCATAAATAATTCTGTTTTACATTTAAACTTACCTTAAATAATCCTAAAAAAAAATTGAAAAAAATTTTTTTTTTTTAACAAATTAGGTGGTTTATTTGACAATTTATTTATTGAAATAATATATATTCGTAATGTACGCAAATATTACATATAAATTCAAAAAGAAACGTTGAAATACATAAAAAAAGGACCAGAGATACAGTTAACAGCGCCTTCCCCTTCCCCTTAACTTTCTCGAATTTCTAAGCCAGCCGATTTTAAAGAACACATTTTGAAGCTTTGTGGACGATTTCATTAAAGGACAATATTTTTAAAATTTGGTACATTAAAACTATAAAGTATGTGCTTTTAAATAACTCAATAAGATTTCTTATTTGCTATAAATTGTTAACCTGCTGAATTATATAAAAAAAGAGGCTAACTTGGTCCCAAATTATTTTAGGACAAATTTTTTGTGAAAAAAGCCTGAATTTGTGAAAAAATTCAGGCTTTTTAAATTTAAAAAAATAATATTCTTACAGGCAATGGTTAAAAAGTTATTCTAGATGTTTATAAGCAAAAAATGTTTTTTCAAAATTGTTTTGCAATATTTAAAATTAATGTTATAATTTTTTTTTAATGTTAATAATAGAACAAGTCTTCTTCTTACAGAAACTACCCTTACAATTACTAAAACTATATAATTTTCTGACTTATATTGTTGCAGAAAAAATTATTTTGGGATAAACAAATAGAATAACCTGTAAACTATTTGACCGATCATTTTGAAATTTTAACCATATTTTAAGGACTACAAGACACAGGATTCCGTGAAATATAAATGTTTATTTTTAAATAATTTATTAACATTTATAAAAAACCGAAATTTTTGACCTATTTTGCAACTTCCTAAGCAACAAATAAGGATAGAAACATTTAGAAAACGCCATTTTGAAGGTTTTTATATGACTTAAAAGTTTCTTCTTATATTAAAATTTGTTTAAAATCCTTCACTTTTTGCTGATAGACGAAAAGAGCAAAAATTTTCCGTTTTTTGACATTAATTTGTTAATAACTAATTAAGTCCAAAAAAATCGACTGCAGGAAACATATAGGTTTTTGTTACAGAGGTCCATACTACTCAAAACAACTGTCAGTTGCCTGGTCGGACGAGTGTCAAAAACAGGATACTTTTTTTGCTTATTTCCCTGGCCTAGTAATGGCAAAATAATTTTCCTTCTCTTAATAATATTTTTCAACAGGTAGATACCTGTTTTTTCTCTTATCTTATAAGTAAATTGCTCTTGCTTAATTTGTCCTTTTGATTATTTTTTGAGCAACCTATTTATTATCCTAGAAGTTATCTTATCTTAATTTATCCTCATTAAAATGTTACATGTTCTAAAATATACCCCTTTTTAAATTTATATAGTCCTGTCTCTGATTGTAGGTCGAAAACAACGTATTTATGTGTGTGTATACCATCCCCACAAGTTCTTCTTCAATTAAATACCTAACTCGGCTGAAAGTGCATTCTGAAAGGGTCCGCTATTTTAGCAACTTTTACAAGGAAAACCATTGTCTGTGAAAATTTTCTGTGTAGCAAAGAACAAGGCGGAAAGAACTTGAATAACATGTCGACTTCGGGTCAGGAAAACTATTTCAATTATCCAACAGAATTTGATTCTGGACGCAGTTGTTAAAGCTCGACAAATGTTTTGGTTAACAAAAGATTCCAATTTATTGAGTTTTTGGGGTAATTATTTCGTTTTAAAGAGGTTTAGCAAATATTTAAAGTATGTAGCTGCATTAACGCAAATACTAATTTCAAGACGTTCAAACCAAATACATGTGCATTAACGGAAATTAAGTTTACCTATAATTAATGTAAAAAGTGGCAACACGAGTGAATTTCCTGATTAAAAAATAGAAATTTTTATTATAGGTACATATAAAGAAAAATAATACAAATGTTTAATATTTATTTACATATTTCGGGTCTCACTATTACCCTATACGTATTTCATGGGTAATTAATCATCAGGAGGACTTTGTGAGACTCGAAGTGACATAAAACGAACCGTCTGTCTAACAATTATTATCAAATAATGTACCGATACAAGCTTGTAGCGACCTCTACACGAAGAAACAAAATCTGCAAGACGAGGTTAGGAATACCTTTATTTTAACAATTATTTTTTTTTGGTGCCACATTAGGTCTTCCTAACGTTTGCAATTACATTGGCGAATTGTTTACGGTTTTCAGCTAATCGGAAAAGTTTTTCGACATTTCGTATTCCTGTACAATCGCTACTGTTCTTGAGCCATGCCATCTGCTTAATTCCAATTCCTCTATGATTCTCGATTTTACCTTCTTCTTTTCTCTCCTCTAAGAATATGCCCTAGATATAAATTTTTTCCTTTTTAAATAGTTTTTAGTAACTCACGAATGACATTTGCTCTATTTACTATAGCTTTGCTGATCTGCATTGCTGTGTAGGGTATTCAATTCGAAGCGTTGTTCTATGTAACCACATCTCAAACGCTTCTAGGCAATTAATTGGAAGAGCCTTCAGAGTCTAGGTCTTGGTGCCTTGTGACAACACTAACCAAATATAGGATTTGATTATTCTTTGACGTAATTTTAGGTTTAAACTGTGGTTACAGAAGAATGATTTCATTTTTAGAAACGTTGTATAAGCTGCTTTAATTCTGAATTTGATCTCTATTTGGATTTAGTTGGTCTTTTATTTGTCATTCCTGACATAAAGTGAGTAACTCTTTTAATATTTTGTTGATATGAGAAGCATTGTAGTGATGTTGGTGACTAAATATCATGACTTTTGTCTTAGAAGCATTTACTTTTAGACCCATATTTCTTTCTGTCGTGTTAACACAATATTGTGTTTATTTCAATACCTCTTAAAACTGGAGACTGTCGCATAAACTAACAATATCGTCATGGTTGCCAAGATTATTGATCAGATTGATTTTCACTCCAAACACTTTATCTTGCAAAGACTATTAGAAAAGTGTATCCGACTAGATATTAAATAATAGCGGAAAAAGAATGCATCCTTTTCTGACGCCTATTTGAATGTAACATGTATCGGATTATTTTCCTATCGCCTAATATAACTGCTTTCTGCTTTTAATACAAGTTTTCAATGATCTCTTTTTAATCTTGACCCCACGAAGGAAATGTAGTGGTCACCGTAATGTGTATTGTCCGTCTCCACAGATATCTGTGTCTAGTCATTTCTTTTAACTCAACCATATGTCTTTTGCATATGCCTGTAATTTGATCAATCCATCTTATTTTTGATCTTTCTCATGATTGATCTTCTATCTTTCCTTGGATAATTGACCTTTACATGTTTTTTGTGTCTGCTCTTATAACATGTCCAAAGTATTTTAATTGTTGTCGTCTATCTTTCTCCTTTTCGCTTATCTTAGGGTCCAAGATGCACATCCGTATGTTAGTATTGGGAATATTAAGCAGTTGATCAACCTTATTTTTAGAGTTCGTGAAATTTCTATGAGACGTAGGTCTCTATTATCAATTATTTTTAGTTCTTAATATGTTTTAAATCTATTTATGCTGTACTATATCAAAATCCTTATCATAATTGATAAAAGCCACATAAATATCTTTACGTTGATTTTGGCATATTTGAAGAAGTACTTTTGCAATGACTTTTTATTTTTCTGAGAATGCTTAAGATCCCGTGGACTGACCGATTCATAAATGAGGAGGTCCTCAGAAGAATGAATAAGAACCGAGAGGTACTGACCACCATCAAATCCCGAAAATTACAGTTCTTCGTACATATTATGCGAAATGAATCCAGATATGTCCTCCTTCAAGCCATCCTGCAAGGAAAAATATTTAGAAAACGAGGTCCAGAAACAAAAAGAACATCTTGGTTAAAGAACCTCAGAATCTGGTTCAATACAACATCTGTGCAGCTTTTCCGCTCTGCTGCAGATAAGATAAAGATTGCCATAATGATCGCCAAAATTCGTAACGGATAGGCACCTCAAGAAGAAGACTGTCATACAAAGACAATACTAAATTGGTTTTTAATTAATGTTCACTTTAAGTTTTAAGTTACGTCAAGAAAATAAATTTTAATAAAATCAGAACCTACATTCTGATCATATCATAAACATAAAGCGCTTCATATCATGAATTCCTTTTTTTGATTGTTTAGGCACGTTTTTCAAAACTACACAATTTTAGCTACAAATTACATATAGCACCGTCTTTGTGAAAATGTTTCCCGTAACGTGAGGTTGTTTGTAATGTAAAAGTTTAAATTCAGCGTTTTTTAGGCATATTTCAAATGCTTCATATTTTGTTTTGAAAATCAGGCTTTAACAATGAAAATTCTAGAACGGCCACTCAATAAAAGTGATACGTTTTCTTGATCTTACAAGAATCGTAAAAAATGTCAAAAAACGCGCAACGTTTATTTATTTAACAAATGTATAGAGACTGACTTCATTTGCGACAAAATGCAAAAATTGCATACGAAAGCTGCACGCTTTACCTTTAAAATCCATTTTTACCATCGAGTTAATTATCTGAGTGAAAGTATATCAGCTACATTTTCTCCCTACGGGCGAGGGTTTTGGGAAAAGCCAGGAGGAAGAAGGGTCAGTTCTTTGACGCGTGGACTATATTTTATTTTGATGTTTTAATTTAATAATATTTGATTTGCGTTTTAATAATATTTGAAAATATTACTTATATAATATACCGACATGATTTTTATATTTAACTTAGAACGATCGTTTCATTGTTGTAATTTCGATAGAGAAACAAGAACAGCTTCTTTAATTTCTCAGTTAGCTTATTTTAATACTATTAATGAATTGTTTTCATTGTACTTTAAAAATATTCGTTAACCCTTTTATATTTTGAAATTTATTATCTATTAAAATTTACATATCATATTTTAATATACAACTTTAGTTTATTCTAAAATTTATTTAGAGCCCCTCGTATGCAACTTTTCCTGTTTCGAGTATGTTAAACGACCTCTTCAAATACATATACAACTTTATACTGTAAATCCACTAAGTCAAAGCCGAAAACTTGAACTTGCGGTATTCTCAAAATGACCATTTCCTTTTAGTTCTAGCGTCCAGACTTTGTCGCACAATCGTAACCCTATACACTTTGGCCTGACCTAGACACTAGACGTTACCCTTTAATTAATCAGAATGTATTTAGTTTTGAAAGCATTAAAGGGCAAGGTTCTTGCCATTCGATTATCCTTAAGATAAACCGTTTCTGCATTCACTTTCAACAAATTAAGTAACTTGCAGTATACTTCATATTATACATTTGTTCTTTATTTTATTAATTTAATTCTCATTTGGTTCTGTGTATTTATAAAGCTTAAAGTTTTTTAATACAGGTTATATTTAAAAATTCTAAAGCAACTACCAACATCTGTTTCAGACCAAAATCCTTGTTTCAATTTTCTGCTCTGATTTTTCTTGCCTATAATTTTTTAAGAATTACAAAGATCCACTCTTACGCAAACAAATATACGTTTTCTTTCCAAATATAATTAAATATTTTGATAAAACCAAGCAAAAATTCCTCACATCATTAATCGAAAAAAAAATTTGAATATAGGAGATATTCTAATTTCCGACAAAAACGAGTTGTCACGAAAAATATAAAATAACAGAACTGCTAACCGGGATTGTTTATCATCCCATCTCCTGTTAAACATATATTTAGAAGAAATAATCACCGAAGGTTTGGAACAACTGACGACAGCTGCAAAAATAGGTAACCAACCCATTACCAATACACGATTTGTAGATTGTTCTGCTTGTGATTCCTTCCCCTATTGGAGGTTGGTTATAGTGATAGTTATTAGACTTATGTAGTTCATGGGCGAACTATCGGCTCCGATACGTGTATTAAATAAACTAGTTTGCGAGAGCTGACTTAACCCGCTCTGTCGTACCGGACGGGTGATACTTTGGAAAAATAGCATCAAAATTACCACTCCGGACGCTCTATGTTTCGATATTGTCTTGAAAAAGACAAGATCTATTTGTTTTATAACTGTTAAGGTTAAATAAAACTCAGGTTTGTAGGTAGAAAAGACTCAGCCACAGAGTCTAAAAGAAAACAAGCAGAGCCCCTAGAGCGAAGTGCTCTAGGAGAGTCCGTAAAGGACCGACTTCGACTGCCTTGAGATCCGAATAATCCCATATTTAAAGACATTTTAATATTTATATGAGATTTTCGGACCTCTTGGCCAATAGCAAATTGAATAAAATGTAAGAAGGCGGGCGATGCGCATCAGGGTGCGTATTAGTTTGCTACTAAAGGCACCAGGATGACACTCAGTCGTTCATCGTTCAGGAGTGGCTCAGTTTGAATCTTCAAGTCGATACGCGACGAACGACGAACGTGAGCGGTGGAGTTCATCTTCGTTTTAGATTTAGATTATCTTCGATTACTGGTGAGCGTGTAGTGGTGAATCTCGGCATTATCAAAATAAACTTCTTATGCACAAACGATAAAACAATATTACATTTTGCTTATATGTAAATTAGTCTCTCCTGTAACTATGTGTTAATAAACTTGTAACCATTAAACGACCCATCAGAAATGGTGGTTGCCAATGGGAACTACCTTTGAAAGTTGGGAGCCACTGTAGAACAATAAAACTCAGAACTTTCTTTGGTAGCCAATTCTTAGACCTCGTTTAGCTTTCAGTCTCTCAGGTGCAAGAACGTATTATCTTAGAAGTAAATCTGAACAATGAGTTTGGCTAGGAAAAAAAACCAAGATATTAACTAATCATATTTATTGTACATAATAATATAATAATAATAGTCTCCCGATTTATACCGCTCGCGGCTTTGGGAGTAAAGCAGGGTAGTCTGCTATATCTAGGGCCTACGGTATACAAGGAATGTAACATGGCCAGTGCTTCAACCGCCTATTATTACCCCTGGTTTTATCCAAGGTATTCATTTTATTCAGGCTGAGTCGACCTGGGGCCTATAGACATTTTAAAAACGTCTAGTTATTCTCGCCGGCGGTAGGATTCGAACTCCGGACCACCGGCATGCGAGGCAAGCATCCTACCGCTTGCGCTACGCAGGCCCAATTTTATTGTACATAAAAACATAAAAACATAAAATTAATTTTTTTAAGATATTAAAAATCAAAGCAAATCTTGAAAATAAGCTTTACAAATATAAAATATAATATTTATGGCATCACTGGATAAGTTGTTGGCTTCAAAGGATTGCAGAATGTAGTGGTTAGTTGCTGATGTTGCCTTCTCGGGATAACTTGCTGGAGATCCCGAGATCGAGCTCGTTTTATTTCTGAGCAGTTATTAGGTTCTGCATACCTGCTGCAGTTATCATCTCATGTATTTGGAGCACCACAAGGTTGTTTTTTTTTTAAGTTCTACCCAACAAGTGAGAAAATGAAAATAGATTAGGCCAAAAAATTAGGCCAAAGATTCTTATTGCATATTGGACGAATTATTTAGTTTAAAAGTTTTAAAGTTTAAGTTTGATAAAAACATGTGCGGAAGAGGAATGTAAATATATAAAAAATTAAATTAAATTTTAAATTATAAACATATAGACAATAAATATTGGTTAAATATTTTATAACTTACCCCAGAAAATATTTACTAATATTTTTGTTTGGTTGGGTTTATATGACTGCGGACAATCCATTTGCCAATCTTACAATTTTTACTTATTTTTTTATTAATCATTGTTTCTTATACAATCTTATCCTAAATCTATTACTAGGTAGTATTGATCTCTAATACACAGTCTTTTTTTTGGTAATTTGTTTCTAGTTTTTTTTTCTATCAGGTGCTTTTTAGTTATTTATATATAAAATAGGTGATGAGGTCCTCAGAGTTCCACAGCAAACTCTTCTGCAGCTATCTACTTAATTCAATAGCTACTTTACTGTGGACTGTCCAAGTTCAGTTAATTTTATGAACTCATATTAGTGTACTCAGATTTTGTGTCACATGCTATATTTAGATTAAAATTAATGTATTTTGTAAGTGCACATATGTAACCAATTATTTATATTTATACATTTGTTAAACATTTCTTTCTTAAATATATATTTTTTAAGTCTCACGCACAAGTATTAGATAGCTCTACGTCTAGGTAAGTTTTATGATAGGTCTACTTTAGTGAGGTTTCATGTTTATTTAGTATTTAGTATGCTTTTTGTTTCTTGTAATCTACATGTTTTCCTAAATAAACATTATAATAATTGTTATTAATAATTATCCCCGTCAGGACTCCACCAGCGTCACTTTTCACTCAGTAAACAGCACGGATTAGCGATGAGAATAAAGCCGGACTCCTATCTCTCTCACACAATAAGCCTTCTCTTACTCCGAAAACTCTACACAGTTTTCGGCCATTATTATTATTTATGCATCGAGCGTACTAGTGATGTTAACAATTATTATTTTACTTTTACAGTTTAATTCTTAAGTAAATTCATTGTTAATTTGCTGGACCCAGCTTAATCAACGTCTTTTCTGGATAAAGCTCACCAGTTTAAAAACCATAATTGGAGCAATATTAGCAACAAAAAATACAAATGTCTATTATCTAAATGCGACTTTCAGGAAAATTGTTTTCTTTCAAATCAGTTGACAACGTTATAAATCAGGATGGCGTAGTCAAGTATCCTACCTATTTTTTAAATTCATTGGAATTTCTTGGACTCCTACCTTATTTTTCGTCCTTATAGAGTCTAGAATCTTCAAAAGACGTATCAGTTCAGGATATTGCTTGACTGACCTTAGTGCATGATTTGTTCTTTGTACTCCCGAAAACTCCCGAGGAACTTTAAAACGCTCTTTGATCTCCGTGTCTACGCCGAATTCCTACCTCTGTCATCCAGCGATCCATTAGCAAGTTTACCTTTATTTATTCACAAACTATCAGCAAGGAGGCTTTCTGTCCCATTTTCCTGCGCCCCCTTTTTTGGTTCTAAAAACTGTGGTTAACTTCTGGACTCCTAACAATTTATAATTAAAATTAGGATCAGTTGCCATTATGCTGCGTAAAATAATTCAACCTGGATTGGACCATGGAACTATATTGACTGTGCACAGGCTCATGAATATTGTCATTGTGGCAACTGTCATCAAGAAAAAAATACAGAGAAGAGGATTTCTTGATCCCGCTTATACCGACGATTCCAACGAATCAACCATTTGATTTTAAATATTTACAATTTCCCGTACGTTTGGCTTTTATAATGAGAATATTACAATAAATAAATCAAGAAGGTAACCGTTAAAAGTTTACTGAATAAAATAAGAGTTTCCATGTTTCGAGTACGGACAAAAGCAATAAACTGATTCAACTGCTTTCATACTCATGTTTGAGTATTTTTTTTGGTTTTTGTTTTTTTTTAAACTCAGTTTCTATTAAATTTGTATATAAACAAGAAATAAAGTTATTTATTAATTCTTCATTATCTTTATATCATTTAACCCTTAAAATGTATTATATGTCACACGTGTAAAGTGTTTTTGTCTGCTATCAATACATATATCTTAATTTTTATTTCTCATATAAGCTTATTAATAACAAGAAAAATTCCTTTCTTATGGCTATACCTCGCCAATAATAATACAATTTTATTTTACGAACTGTGTTCATATTATACCCTTCCGGATTTCTGAATATAGTCTGAAATAGTTAAGTCCGGCGGCCGATATGGGTCTGGGTATAGAAATAGGATATGACCTGCAGCATATTGGATCCAAAGGTTTAAGAATGCCAAGTGGGCACATATTATCGGTTCCGACTTCGCCTCTACATATTCCATTGTGATATCGCACACTCAAAACGCACTTCAACCTGTTCAGCTCAGTGGCGCAGAATAAATAGCCCGCAGGTAATTTTTTTTATTTGCTTCGATGAATTTCCGATTTGCAAGGCAAACAAATTCGAATTTTAGGTATTTACAGAATCATTTAATTCATATATTATTCGTTTAATAAAAATTTTTTTAGTGAATATTTTAAATATTACTATTTCACAAATATTAATTTACGTTATTGTTAATTATAGAACAAAGTCATTTTTATCGGAAGTTTTATTAAAATACTGTGCTTAATAGCGCATCTAGAAAGGGAGAAAAGGGAGTAAGATTTTTTGGCTTTTGATTCATGTCGATTCACCATCTGACTATATAAGCTCTCAATTTTTTAATCAGCAGGATTCAAAGATTGTCGAAAAGTAATTTTATTAAAAAAAATGAATTGAAATATACAAACAAAACAAAGAAAAAAGATTTGTAATATTTTTAGATTCCAATACAAGTATAAGAACTATTTGCAACAAGTGTGATGTTGTAATGTGTTTGGACTGTAACATATTTCATACAAACTGTCGTTAAAGTCTACATGAGAGCTTAGCGTCACAGAGGAACATCATTTTTATGCGGTAATAAATTTATTTTTTGGAAAAGTAGTATTTTTTATTTGTTTCTACTACTAATTAATACAAAAATATAGTATTATTACAAAAAAATATTTCCGTTCATAATGGCTTTATTTTTAGATCACATTCATTACTTTTTTGTGCGTATTTTTTTTTCAATGTTCAGTATGTTTATATATATATATATATATATATATATATATATATATATATATATATATATATATAAATACGTTCAAATTATCGGGTATAGTGGTCTATAATGAAAATATTTCTTTTTTCTAAATTACTCAATATTTCGCTATTTATTTAAAAGCTTCCTCAGGAGTAAACTAAAAACAATTTGAACATTACAAAAAATGGCGTACAAATACATTTTAAAATACTTACAGAATTTAAAAGATTTTGCAAATAAAAACTGACATTGAAGTATTTGAAATATTGAATGCCAAGATTAAATTGTCTTAAGCACGTTCGTTACAGCTATACGATAAAAAATTAAAATTATTTCAAATGTAAAGATAAAAATAAAAATAACAATAAAAGAAAAGTGAGAAGAATAATATTTATTTGATGAATTATTAAGGTTAGTTGTTATTAAGATGAATGTTGGCTATTTTTAATATTTATAAATTTTGTTCAATATGTTACAATATATGTTACTTAACTGTCCAGTGTCCGTTTTATAATTTAAAGTGTTTTTATTTTTATTAATGTAATACATTTCAAGAAATAATCTACTTTTGTAGTTATCAGTCTGTGCCAAAATGTGAGCTTTGTTATAGTCTAGCATATGACCAGTGTTTTCATAGTGTTCAACCACTGCGCAAGTATTTTTTCTCAAGCGGCAATCACTTTTATGTTGTGTGATGCGTTGTTTTAGCCATTGTGATGTTTGACCAATATAGCTATTTTGACATCCTAAACACGGTATTTCATAAACGACATTACTTTTATATAAGGTTGGTACTGGGTCTTTAATTTTTGAAAATAGTTGTTTGTTGTTCATGGTATTATGTTTAGCTATACTAATATTAGGAACATTTTTGAATATGGATATGACAGAATGAGTTAGACCATTAATAAAGGGAAGTTTTTTATATTTGATTGATTTGTTATTAGAATCATGGACGGGACCGTCATAGAAATTAGTGCTGTAAATCAGTTTTTTTAAAATTTGTTTAGGATATCCGTTGTTACGAAAAATTTTGTATATTATGTTCAGATTTTTTTGTAAAAAGTTTTCATCAACAATGGACATTATCCTGTTTTTTATACCTAGTACGGTATTATATTTTTGACGGGTGGTATGGTTTGAATAGTAATTTATATATCTGCCTGATGCTGTCGGTTTTTGGTACCAATCCAATGTCAAAATATTGTCATTTGTTCTTATTACTCTTGTGTCTAAAAATGGTATACTAAAATCTGTCTCAGTTTCAATTGTAAACTGAAGATGTTTATTAAATGAATTAAAAATGTTTAGTGTGGTATTGATGTGATAAGATGGAACTGCACATATGATGTCATCGACATATTTATATATAAACGGTAATTCAAAAGGTAATTGCGTAAACACATTATCTAAGAGATGATCAGTTACAATAGTTGCAAGGATTGGACTAATCGGGGAACCCATCGGTGTTCCAAAAATTTGAGAATAAAATTTACCATTGAAACTAAAGTAAGTGTTGTTAAAAATGAACCTAAAAATTTGTAGAAAATTGTCTTTTGATATTGTCGTGTAGTCTTTTAGTTTAGGGAAACATGAGTCATAAATTATCAACTTTTTTGCAACTTGTTCAGTAAGTTGATCTTGGTTTTTTAAGGTTTTTATTAGGTCATTATAGTTTTTTTGTATCACTGACGTAGGATCTTTGTCCAAACCCTTATAAGTCGATTTGTCGTTTAACAACGTTAAGGTTTTGTCGATATACTCCTGTTTGTTCATAGCTACCGTACATCCACCTTTGTCAGATTGTAAAATGTATATGTCTGAATGTAACTTTAAATATTGTTTTACATACTTAAACATTTTATTCATTGTTGTGGGGGGTTTAGATTTTGAATTCTGTAAGTAATTAGTTACTACATTTTTTACTTGTGACAAAACCTTAACGTTGTTAAACGACAAATCGACTTATAAGGGTTTGGACAAAGATCCTACGTCAGTGATACAAAAAAACTATAATGACCTAATAAAAACCTTAAAAAACCAAGATCAACTTACTGAACAAGTTGCAAAAAAGTTGATAATTTATGACTCATGTTTCCCTAAACTTTATTGTTTGCCTAAAATTCATAAATTTGACATTCCTCTCAGGCCTATTGTAAGTTCTGTAAAATCTACTACCTACAACATTTCTAAATTCCTTGCTGATACATTAACTGATGCCTTTGAATATCACAATAATTATAATTCTAAGGACACATTTACCTTTGTCAATGCTGTTAGTGGAATGCAGTTACCAAATGATTACGTTTTAATTTCGTTAGATGTGGTGTCGCTATTTACAAACATTCCACTAAATATGGTCACGGACATTATAGAATCAAATTGGAACCTTATAAAAGACTACACGACAATATCAAAAGACAATTTTCTACAAATTTTTAGGTTCATTTTTAACAACACTTACTTTAGTTTCAATGGTAAATTTTATTCTCAAATTTTTGGAACACCGATGGGTTCCCCGATTAGTCCAATCCTTGCAACTATTGTAACTGATCATCTCTTAGATAATGTGATTACGCAATTACCTTTTGAATTACCGTTTATATATAAATATGTCGATGACATCATATGTGCAGTTCCATCTTATCACATCAATACCACACTAAACATTTTTAATTCATTTAATAAACATCTTCAGTTTACAATTGAAACTGAGACAGATTTTAGTATACCATTTTTAGACAAAAGAGTAATAAGAACAAATGACAATATTTTGACATTGGATTGGTACCAAAAACCGACAGCATCAGGCAGATATATAAATTACTATTCAAACCATACCACCCGTCAAAAATATAATACCGTACTAGGTATAAAAAACAGGATAATGTTCATTGTTGATGAAAACTTTTTACAAAAAAATCTGAACATAATATACAAAATTTTTCGTAACAACGGATATCCGAAACAAATTTTAAAAAAACTGATTTACAGCACTAATTTCTATGACGGTCCCGTCCATAATTCTAATAACAAATCAATCAAATATAAAAAACTTCCCTTTATTAATGGTCTAACTCATTCTGTCATATCCATATTCAAAAATGTTCCTAATATTAGTATAGCTAAATATAATACCATGAAC
Source organism: Diabrotica undecimpunctata (assembly GCF_040954645.1). Taxonomy (NCBI): domain Eukaryota; kingdom Metazoa; phylum Arthropoda; class Insecta; order Coleoptera; family Chrysomelidae; genus Diabrotica; species Diabrotica undecimpunctata. The sequence continues at coordinate 138,833,508 of NC_092809.1, forward strand.
AACAAACAACTATTTTCAAAAATCAAAGACCCAGTACCAACCTTATATAAAAGTAATGTCGTTTATGAAATACCGTGTTTAGGATGTCAAAATAGCTATATTGGTCAAACATCACAATGGCTAAAACAACGCATCACACAACATAAAAGTGATTGCCGCTTGAGAAAAAATACTTGCGCAGTGGTTGAACACTATGAAAACACTGGTCATATGCTAGACTATAACAAAGCTCACATTTTGGCACAGACTGATAACTACAAAAGTAGATTATTTCTTGAAATGTATTACATTAATAAAAATAAAAAAACTTTAAATTATAAAACGGACACTGGACAGTTAAGTAACATATATTGTAACATATTGAACAAAACTTATAAATATTAAAAATAGCCAACATTCATCTTAATAACAACTAACCTTAATAATTCATCAAATAAATATTATTCTTCTCACTTTTCTTTTATTGTTATTTTTATTTTTATTTTTACATTTGAAATAATTTTAATTTTTTATCGTATAGCTGTAACGAACGTGCTTAAGACAATTTAATCTTGGCATTTAATATTTCAAATACTTCAATGTCAGTTTTTATTTGCAAAATCTTTTAAATTCTGTAAGTGTTTTAAAATGTATTTGTACGCCATTTTTTGTAATGTTCAAATTGTTTTTAGTTTACTCCTGAGGAAGCTTTTAAATAAATAGCGAAATATTGAGTAATTTAGAAAAAAGAAAGATTTTTATTATAGACCACTATACCCAATAATTTGAACTTATTTATAAATTATTTTTTGGTCGAAATAATCACTTCTAATATATATATATATATATATATATATATATATATATATATATATTCAGGGATACTACAGTATTCACTGCCTTCCCTCGCTCAACCGTTTCCATCTCTCTCTGTTGTCCCCGGTCTGTTTAGACTTCTTCTAAACTCTTTTAGTAACGCTGAGCTCCCAGAGAGGAACGTATAAAGAAACAAGAAGCACCACAATCAACAGGCTTAGATCTGGTATACAGACGGATCCAAGAAAATAGAGGGTGTGGGGCAGGGATATATTCCAGAATTAGCAAAAGCTTTGCCTGAAGGAGGAACTGCACTATTTTTCAAGCGGAGATCCATGCAAAACTGCAATGTGCAAACGGAAATAAAAAACCGCTTGAAAAAATACATTGGCTGACAATCAAGTGGCACTTAAAGCACTGTCGTGTGAGAAAGTGGAGTAAAGGCTGGTGTAGACCTGCATCAAAGAAATGAATAAATAAACTGGGAGACTTCTAGACATTAGGGCTTCGAAGGAAATGAAAAAGCAGATCAACTTGCTAAGAGAGGATCAAACGAATCAAACTGACCTGCTGTGACTCTGTGAATACCAGAGGCTACAGTAAATGGTGGTATAGACCACTGGATCTGAAAAAGCCATGAGCGATATTGGGAGGGAATTCCAAAATAACCACATGAGAAAATCTTAATTGGTAGAGAGAAACCATATACAAAAAGAACAGAAAAATTGCCGATATGTGCAGGAACAAACTGAGAATAGTAACAAAAATGTTGACCAATCATATACCATATATCAAACAGAATTTTATAATGGAAACCTGAACTGCAAACTCTGCGATAAGAAATAAACATTTATTATGTGATTGCCAAGCGTTGGACTGCAAACGACAAAAACATAAAAATATGGGCAACAAACAGGAGACCCTGGTATATTTAGGACACACCAAGCAAAAGACATTTATAAAATTCTACTGGATACAAAGATTATAGACTGGGTGTACGAACAACAATGGGTAGCAAACAAAATAAGCTTCACCTTCGGTAATAAAGAAAATTGTTTGGATCCGGAATCCGGGGTCTATTAAATTTAATCGACTTCTTAACTAGAGTTTTGAGGCACTGGTATACACTACTGGTAGAAATCTATTTTTCTTCTCGAATTTAGCTCCTTTGTTATAAAGAAGACTTATAACCGAATTCGTCTACTTTATTACCACTTTGTATGCAAAATATAATTACTTATTTTAAAAATTCTTGTGAAGTCTTTATTTATATCGCTTTTTGAATATTTGTATTATATAAGTTTTTTTTTATTTTTTAGCGAATACCAAATCTCTCAAAATACATCTCCGGCCATGTTCATTCCCAATTTTCTCTCATGCCGTTCTCGAAACGAAATCACATATATTTCAACGCGTTTTCTATTTATGACAACCCACATTTTGCCCATACCAACCTACATTCTTAATATTCGAAATCCCTAAGCGACCTTTTGTACTCATTCTTTTTCCCTGCCTTCTGCTCTCATCCGACACCAGCAAATTGCTTCAAGTGGTCTTTTTTCGTGTATTGGGAAATTTTATTAATAAATGAAATTTTCCTTTACTTAATTCTGTCAATATCGGTTTTATGTAATAGGAGTAAACATGCTCAAAGAAAAACGAAAGAAAAAGAAAACTGGTGAATACCAGCTTTTGATCTTAAATTGTTAATAAGTAGTTTATTTCGAAGAGAAGTACTGAAATTGTAAGTAAGAGCACAAAACACAGTATACGGTACACAACTCAAGAATTTTAATTTTTAATGTTGAAGAAGCAAAACGAAAGAAGGGTTTAAAACTAACAGATTGAAATATACCTACTATATGTTGATATTTTTTAGGTGAGATTAACCCTTGAACCGTAACAGATATTTTAGTACATAATGGAAAACATCCAGTCTCGCGTAAAAATGTCTAAATTTCCATTTATCTTTATTTTGGATGCATAACTTTATATTTTTATTAATTATTTTGTTAGCACAGACGTAATTACAAGCATATTAAAAAACTTGGAACTAAAGTAAGCAAAACCATTTTTAATGAGTATTATTTTTATATATAGCAGCCCTAAGGGAGTGGATGGAGAAGTCCTGGCGCCACAAAACTGAAACTGATCCGCTAAAGGAATAAACCTTGACAGTAAATTTTGGTCATCGAAGTTGAGGTTGTGGCGATGGGCTTGCTCCTCCTCATTCATAAAAAAATTAATCTTGCAAAAAAGCCTACAAGTAAGCCTGCACACAAGACTGTTCTAATAAACGAAGAACTAGGCAAAGTAAAAGGATTATGAAATTATGAACTTGGAATATAGAATATACAGGGGATATCAACGAAAACAAAAGAAGTGGCAAAGGAAATCGAACGATAATAAATGGATATAAATCTGTGTGTCTGACAGACCTCAACAGGAAAGGTCAATGTGGAGAGACCAAAAAAATAATTAAAAATAATGTTTTATAAACATCTTCAGATAGATATTAAATATGTTAGCGAAAGGATTATCAAGGTAATATTTAAGTGATTTGGAACAGAAACGATAATCCTTTTGTTTACGAGCCAACTGAAGAAGCTCTGGTTTAGAGAAAAGGACGACTTGTACCAATTATTAGAGCAACCGGATGTAATAAAAAGTAAACAAACACTTATTGTTGCAGGTGACTTAAATAGAAAAGTGGAAATTCGACATGATAAATTATTTGGATAATATGCAAATCCTACTATTAACAATAATGAAGAAAGCATCACTAATGTGTGCAAAAGTACAAATTCTTCCACCATAAAATAATTCGCCAGAGGAAAAAGCTGCCCTTAATTAAAGATAAATCATGGACTTCTTTATGACACGGCAAACAATGACATAGGAGGAAATAAATGTTATAGGTAAAAGAAAAGTCAGGTGTGGATTAGATCACAAATAAGTGCTGTGTGAGATCATTTACCCAGTATTGCAGGAAAATCAAAGATGACAAAATAACCTAAAAACAAAGATAAAAAATGGAAGAAGTGGCTGCGTTATACAATATCCTTGCTAAAAAAACAGAGTGTAAGATTTATTTTTGGTAATTGATTGAATCAGCAAAGTAGAAACAACTAGATTAGGACGAATATCGAAGAAGAGCACAAAAGAATATCAGAAGCTAGACATTAAACTGCTAAGAAAGCAATTTGCAAGGAATAAAATGGCAAAAAAAGCAAACTATTATAGATGATCGAAAAAACAAAACAAATTATTTTGCAAAGAATGAAAAATACAAAATATATTTAAACCAAAAAACAGAAGTAACATGGAATGAACATAAAGAGTTACAACGAAGAGTAAAACATAAGGTTAGAGAAGATAAACATTTAATGTGTTATCTGCACTACATTAATATAGAAAACAGAATAAAAGGTTCGCAGTCCACCTAATGTGTGGAGAATGAATAAAAGCAACCGTACAGAACAGAGAATCGGCATTTTTTTGATTCAAGATTGAAAATCTCATTATGAAAAGCTGTTGACAGAAAGTAAGAGACAACACCGCAGAATACATTACTTAAAATATATAAGATACTTCCTTACATAAAAAAAGGAGAAGAAGTGATTCTTTAAACTACGAGAATTGTCGATTAAGAGTACTCTTAGTAAAATCTTTTACAAGATAATAAAGAATAGGCTTGAAATGACAATGGCACTAAAAATAAGTAAAAAGGCGTATGATAATCATTCACAGATGATCAAGATACTATTGTTAAGGACTCCTATGATCTGGAATTGATGGTGATAAGGCTATACAAGGCATATAAAAAATGGAAACTCAACATAAGTTGCAAAAAACAGAATATTTAGTGTTCAACTTCGAAGCTAATTTTAAGGTTGTGATTATTATTAACATGGAAATAAAACAAGTAAAATCATTAACATATAGAGGAAAAATTTTGACAACAAACGGGCTAGGGCAAGAGAAAATTAGACACCGAATGGAATAGGAAAAGAATGTAGTTGGAAGTCTTAATTCTTTTAGGTGGGACGAACATATAACAGAGAAAAGATGATATGATGAAGCAAATATATATATATACATATATATATATATATATATATATATACATTTACTTATAAGTTATTAATATTACTAAGTTTTTTCCTTTTTTCGAGGTAGGCATATGCAACACGTTTTGCGTTATCCAATTTTTTTGGAATGCCTTTACATATTACTGATCATGTATATCTAAAAATATTTAAAATTAAAAGGGTGTAAAGTATGAATAATGGCTATTACCTATTTCTTCTATTCGATGACTATAAAGCAATTTTTATATTCAAAAGGTCTACACCACGTTTTGTTTTGTTATAACAGACAACTTGCAGTTTATTATTATCAGAATCTGTTTCAATCCTATCATGCGTAGATGATATAAACACAACCCACAATTTTTCGGTGCGATACTTCTAGCGGTATATCCTTCTTTGTAAAGTTCAGTTTTGTCGCTGTCCTTTCTGTGTAAATGCACTGAATTTGTAAGCCATATTTAGCTTGATCTTCTGGCATGTACATCTGAAATCCACAGTTTTCATTAAAAACGATTCAGATTCATCATAAAATCATCGAAGAATTTTATCCACTGTTACGTTATCACTTCTTCCTAGAGTGCTGTCTTCTCCATCTCTTAGAAAGGTTGGCAATCATAATGGCTATTTTTATTTTTAAACTTGCTGCTCTAAATAAATCAATCGATCTGAATTGGTACCAATCGCGCAGATTCTATAACCAATAATTCTGCCTTTGGACAATAGATCGTCCTTAAATCTTTCCCTGTATTATGAGTCTCAAAATTATATATTTTGGTCCTCTTATAGGCTTAGGTATTCCGTTATCACTGGAACAGTACATTTCTAGAGATTTTAAATATAAGCAATAAATATTTCGGAGATAGGGTCACCACGGTTCGTTTTTTTTTCTTGAGTTGTGTAATTATTAAACCGAAGAGCACTCACTAATATTTCAAAGGAATTAACAGACAAAGTTGCTTTTAAAACTAGGTCTTTTAGATAAGCCCTTTGCAAATAGCAAATTTATAGTTTCATATCCAGATTTGAAAACCAATGTTTCATAAGCAAACCCATAAATGCATGTACCTTCACAACATCAGTATTTTTATAATTTGATTTACTGCTTTTAAGTTTCAGTTTATCTCCAATTTAAATCAATTTACCATTTGTGCATTGGATAATTTATCAAACCCTTGATACTCCCAGAGTTTACTATTCGGGTAGCTTCTCTGGTAAGTCTGTGAAGTTGTCAAATAATGTTTTTGGAACAGTTTGCAATATATTTTTAACCATTTGTATTCTTTATTATCTTTTCGGTCAATATAAAACTGCGGTTCTTCGTTACTATTTTTTTATATTTGTTGACAAATTTACCAATAAGTAATTGCTTAGCTTCCAAAAGATCATCTTTTCCAACACTAGTTTCAGTTTTCTCAATTATTTTAAATTCTTCTTGTGATATTTGCTGCTTTTTATCACTTTATACATAGTCTGGATCTGTATCCGAGTCGTCAATCTCCTCGTTTCCATCAGTTTTATCGTCCTTCTTCAAATATCACTTTATAAGTCAAAATTTGGTGGTTTAAGGTTGGTAAAAGATGGAGGCAGTATGGGTTGCCGATGCTCATACTGTAATAAAACTCCGAATAATGTCCACTGTTTTTGACAAAAGAGTCGGATGTTCTCGAAATTGAACTCAATTTCTGCCAACAAATCCTATCTCCACGTCCCCGAAGTCTTTTGCCGCGTAGCCACTGGGTATGGCGTACTATGGCTTACAATGATTGTGTGTTATGTAGCAGACGAGAGAGTGCAAAAGTCCAGTTTCTGGCGCCTAAAAACTGGAAATGATTCGTCTAAGGGAATAAACCCTAACAGAAAATTCTGGTCTTCCAGATTGGGGAATCGGCGATGGGCCAGTAATCCGTTTTCGTAAAAATTACAAAACAACGAAACCTTCAAATAAGCCTCGGATAGATCCGCCTTATCGACGACGACTACTACGCAATCGGTACCTGGAACGTGCTGATCTAAATAAACCAGGAGCACGGGCATCACTAGTTAATGAGCTCCGAAAGTATAAAATAGAACTAGCAGCAATACAAGAAACTAAATGGCTAGAGCACGAAATAAAACACATAAAAACATATAAAATACTATATAGCGGAAAAGATAGTGGAAAAAAAAACGAATTTGGAGTAGCCTTTATAGTTGACAATAAGATCAAATGTGCCATATTAGATTTTAAAGCAGTCAATAAGAATATATGTAAACAAAGAATAAAAACAAAATTCGTTAACCTCTTAATTAATAACATACATAGCTCAACAGCAGAACAAAACATGGAAATAAAACAAGATTTTTACGAACAGCTAGAGGAAGTATACGACAGCTTAACGAGAAATGATATTAAGATCGTAATAGGAGAGAAAGAAGCCAAAATTTGCTGAAAATTTTGGTCTCCGAACTTAACTGTTTGTCAGGTTGGGCGTTTTAATGCACTCTCACTACTCTTGAAAGGAATATTCATGATAATGGCGTAATGCGAAACACCACCCGGCCGGTGTAACTAGATCACTTTAAAATACCGGATTATATCTTGTAATTGCAGAAAACATACTAATTGTTGTTGTGTGCGTTACATACAGAGTAGGTATCAAAGTAAAGTTCAGCATATTGTGACACTTAAGGTCTTAGAGTCCGTTTTGTCAGTTTAAGAATCAAATCACAATTAATTGTAATGAAAATTATAGTTTTATTTTCTTTTGACATTTGGGGTTCCAATCCAAGAATTTTTTTTTTTTTTTTTATTTAAAGAAACAAAGTCGCATCCACCCAAAGGTTATTAGCGACACTCCTGTAACATTTGTAATAATATTAAATTAACGTTTGTAACAGTCAATCATTGTAACAATTAATTACAATTTGTGAACAATTGAACATTTGTAACAATTAATTAAGTTAAATTTTGTGCAACATATTTATACATTTTAAGTAACCTAATAAATTGTCCGGAACTAAACTTTTGTTGAGTAGTGCTTTCAGGTTATTTGGCAAATTGTAAGACTGTCTTTGATTTACATATTTAGGACAGTCTATCAAGAAGTGCTTTATACTGTCTACTGTATTGCATGCTTCGCATTTTGGTGGTTCACTATTTGAGAAGAGATAGGCATGAGTATACCTACAGTGTCCAAGTCGTAGACGTGTAATAATAGTTTGGCATCTTCTACTTCTGGCTGTGCACTTCCATGAAAAAACATCACTTTTGATGGTTCTGAGTTTCGAACTAGAGTCACTCCACTCCCGATTCCACGCACTTAACACCTTATTTTTGAAATAAACTTTTAGATCGCCTGCGATACTCTGACACTCTGTTTCTGATACGTCACTGGTGATAGCGTTACGCGCACTAGTATCTGCTTCTTCATTCCCTTCTATGCCTATATGAGATGGTATCCATAGGAAGTGGACTCTTCTGAAATTTTCTTGAGCTTTCATTAATTCGGCCCTGATAATTTTCTCAATGGGGTGTTTAGGGTATACATTTTGCATAGCTTTGACTGCGCTGAGAGAGTCAGAAAGGACTAGACAACAAGGGATGTTTTTAATATTTACTTGCTTGATGGCTTTGAGCAAACCAAATAGTTCTGCAGTATAGATGCTTGAATTTAGAGGAAGTTTAAATTGAAAAGTGTCATTTGGGGTTACCACTGCTACTCCAACGCCAAGTTCCCCTTTGGATGCATCTGTATAAATTTTAATCCACTCATTGTATTGTTGATCTAGGATTGAATTTAGTTTAACTTTAAAAATAATAGGACTAGTTTCATGTTTATTATATATGCTTAACGCTGTAATGACTTTGGGCTGTTTGATAGTCCAAGGTAGATAGTTATTGGTATTCGTTTGAAATACTGTTGGGAATTGAATGTTCAGTCTGGAGCTATATAATCGGATTCTCTCGTAATAAGGTTTGGGAGCACGGGGCTTATTATTGTAATAATTAATATATTTGTTACTAAAAGTATTACAGTAGAGGGGTTTTTTTATATTTGAGGCTATAGATGTAGCATGCGCTAGAGCTAAGTACATTCTTCGGTAATTTAGAGGTGGTTCGCCGGCTTCGCTCAGTATGCTTTCGGAGGGAGTTGTCCGGAAGGCTCCGAGTGCAATTCTAATACCAGCGTTGTGTATGCTGTCAAGTTTTTTAAGTAGTGTTTTTGAAGCAGATGCATATGCAATTGATCCATAATCTAATTTAGATCTAATTAGTGTTTTATATATTCTCAACAGAGTTTCCTGATCTGATCCCCAATTTCGGTTTGCCAATGTTTTCATTAGATTCAGTCTTTTATGACATGTTAAAACTGTTTGTTTTATATGTTCTTGCCAAGTAAGTTTTTGATCAAACCACATACCTAAGAACTTTGCCGTTGGTTTAAATGGTAGCGTAGTGTTGTATAATTTTAATGTAGGGGGCATTGATGAGACCTTTTTGGAGAAGAGTATACCTGATGTTTTTGTTACTGAAAATTTGAATCCGGTCGTTAGAGACCATTGTTCTAATTGGTTTAGAAAACATTGCAAAGCGTTTGTCATTGATTCGGTGTTATTTCCTTTGATATAGACAACAAGGTCATCTGCGAAAAGTCGAGCCTTTAGAGGTTTAGTAAGGTTGTTAATAATATTATTTATTGCCACTAAGAATAAAGTAGGGCTTAGGACTGATCCTTGGGGTGTTCCATTTTCTTCACTTTTCTCCTCTGAGTAAGTATTATGTACTCTTACGCAAAAAGATCGGTTCTGTAGAAAGTGTTTAATAAATTTCAGGCAATTTCCACGAATATTCCATGAATGTAGTTCTTTCAGAATATTGAATTTCCAACAAGTATTAAATGCCCTTTTCAAGTCGAAAAATATTGCAATACAATGTTGTTTGGTTGCTAGCGCTTCATGAATGTCAGATTCTAGATCAAGAATATTGTCAATGCCCGAACGATTTTGTCTGAAACCGTTTTGTTCCGGAACTAAACGATTTGATAATTCTAATGTCCACGTTAATCTAAGATTTACCATTTTTTCCATCAATTTGCTCATAGAACATGTTAAGCTGATTGGTCTGTATGAGTCAGGTTCTAGGATTGATTTTTGAGGTTTTAAAAAAGGTAATATAATAGCTTTAGACCAAATTGATGGAAATTTATTATTTTGCCAAATTAAGTTAAAAAGTTGAAGAATAAATAATTTTGCTGAGTAAGGAAGATGTTTTAGAAATATTGCCGGGATATCGTCTAGGCCCGGGCTAGTATTTTTTAATTCGGATAAAGCATTTTCCAGTTCTTCAAAAGTGAAAGGTAGATCTAATGGATCATTTAAATTGTCATTTGCAAAAAGATCAGTATTCTCTATTATTATTTTCCTTTCAAGGAATGTATCACTGTAGTTAGTGTTTGAAGACATTTCTCTAAAAGATTCAGCTAGGGTATTAGCTATTTCTTGAGGAGAAGTTGAAATCCTATTGTCAACTTTTAATTTAGAAATCATTGGCGTGTATTTCAGACCAGAAATTTTTCTTATTTTTTTCCATACTTCGCTGACAGGAGTTGAGGTATTTATTTCTGAAACATACTTGGACCAGGAAGCCTTCTTAGCTTGTTTTATAATAAGTTGTGTCTTAGCTTTAAGTGATTTGAACATGGTTTTATTTTCAGGTGTTTTATGTCTTTTATATTTATTAAATGCAGTTTTACTTGCTCTAATAGCTGCTCCACACTCTGAGTTCCACCAAGGTACAGGAGTCTGATTATTCTTTGTCTTTTTTGATTTTCCAACGAATTGCTCAGCACTACTTATGATAATGCTATTCAAATTGTGTAAGGATTCATCAATGCTTTCAGCTATTTTACAATTCGGCATTGAGTTTTCGATATAATTTTCGAATTTTAACCAATCAGCAGTTTCAGTTTTCCATCTGGGTATGAAAACGTCATGGGTCAGAGCCATAGAGTTTTTTATTACTATAGGATGGTGGTCGCTCCCATAAGTGTATTGTAAAACTTCCCAAAATAATCGAGGTGTGAGTGCAGGGTCACAAAGACTTAGATCAATTGCTGAAGAATTTCCGGTATTAATGTTAAATCTGGTTGGAGATCCGTCATTAAGAAAATTCAATTGAAAATCTGAAATTATATTTTCGACAATTTTTCCTCTAGCATTTGAATAAGAGGAGCCCCAAATAATATTATGGCTATTAAAATCTCCCACGATGATGCGAGAGGATGGTATTTGATTGAATAACTCCTTTAAATCGTTGTACGTTACTTGGCGACTGGAGGGTAAGTAAACGTTGCAAATAAAATACCTGTTTGATGATTGTATTTCCACGACTACAACTTCCAGATTTGTAGTCACTGGAAATTCTTTCGCCGATAGTGATTTTTTTACTAATGTGGCTACTCCGCCTGAAGAAAAATTATTATTTGTTATCCTGTCTTTGCGAAAACAGTCATATTGGTTGGAGTTATATTTTTTTGGGGGATTCAGATTAGTTTCCTGTAGGCATATTACATCAGGAGATTGTTCACCAATTAGATGATGGAGCATAGCAAGGCGATGGAAAAAACCATCAATATTCCACTGAAGTAGAGACTTGAATTTAATGTTGACTTAACTGAGATGTGTCACTTTCCGCTTCCGATGTCTCACTGTTAAGATAATTATAGATTTTTTTCCTTATGGACGTGAATTTACGTTTTATGGATCTTTCCTTTAAATGGGGATAAACTTGACTGAGCATATCGGACAAAGCTGGTAGGTCTGTGGTATATTCTTTAATTGTGGTTATAGGATCTGTTGACCCCGTGATATTCATTAGGAGCATATTAAGTTGATCAACGTTTAGAGGGAAAGGTAGAGGGTGATTTTCTATGAAGTTTTTAGCAGGGTCAAGTAAGAGAGAAAATGAGCATTCAGAAGTGCTTGCTGAACTAATTTTAGCTTTTTTAGATTTTGCTTGGACTTTAGGTGGTGGAAAAATGTTACATTCTTTTGAAGATGGATCTGCTTCAGGTGAAATAATTTCATCAAAGTTTCTTTTTGGTTGATTAATTATGTGACTGTCCTTATTTGATGCATCTACTTTGTTCGGTATCTCCGGGATATTAGAAATAGACATTTGTTCACACTGGGAAGGGTTTATGTCATTGGATGCTTGCAAGGATATATTTGTTGCGCTGGATACTGATGCTTCATTGTTTTGGTTGGGGTTTAGTTGAGCTAGTGGTTCGGAGCACTGTGAAGCGATGTGTCCTGGCTTCTTGCATCTAAAGCAAACTAAACTGTCTTGAGAAATGAATATTCTATATGTCGTGTTGTCAAAAACAAGAGTAAATGACTCTGGTAGTGTTAGATTGTGTGGACTGATATAGATTTGTCTTCGAAAACTAAGGATGTGATTGTATTCAGGCATAGAAGCACTTATTTTGAGAAAGGACATGGGGGAGACAGGAACTATGCCGATTTTTTGTAACTCATTGATAAGCAAGTCGTGCGGTATTGAAGGACACACGCCGGAAAGCACAAGTCGTTCCGCTGGTGTAACTAACCTTCTTGCTCTGACAATTTCACCTTGTATTTCTATTTGACCATGATTATTCATAAAATCGTCCACTATTTGTTTATTGGATAAATACATACATATGCGATTATTAGACAATCTAGAAGAGAAGATTATATTCTTCGGTTGAATTATATTTCCAAGTGGGAGAAGGTAGTCTTGAAGTTTGGTGTTTTCTAAGGCACTAAAGATAATTGCTTGGGACTTTAAAGGAAATTGCACTCTCGACGCTGCCGATGAGTATGACTGTGATGTGTTTATTTGTTTTTGATGGTCTTGTATTGTAGAACTGTTGTGTGATTCCATGTTTAAATTCATTTCGATAAACGTTTATGAAAAGTAAGTCCGACTCTGTACACCTGCTAAAACAGGTATATCGGTCTTTACTAAAAGCGGTTATTTGCTGGTAAAACTGGATTTGTTTATTGACAACAATAACAAATAATTGCAATTTGCTGATTTGAATGCTAATTTAACTGGATATTATGTAAAGAGTTTGTACACTTACAGTTTATTCCAATATATCACTAAGATTCACAATTTATAACTTACATTAAACTTTGTTAATGTTAAAAATATTCGGAGCCCACATTGAGTACAACATTATAGTTATCGATGCAGAACCGAACTCAATCCAAGAATTGTTTTTAAACAAATCCTACGTTTACTATAATATAGTTATTACTATAATATACAAACTGTTTAAGAAAACTTTCAGAACAATACTGTACAAACAATTAACCTTCTAACTATCACATCTTCGACAGCCATGGCGTACCTATTATTAATATTGAAATAAATAATATGTTGTTATGTTTTACATTAGATAATGAAATATCTCAAAAGTGATTGGATTTAGGTATAGAGAATACCAAATTAATTGGCTTAGAAAAATACAGAAAAAAATGTAATAAAATACAGGGTGTTCTACTTTAAGGCGTTTTAAAGGAAGTTCTTAAGTAAGCAACTTATAAATGATTTAAATTGTGCATGTTGGCGGCTAAGTTTACAACACCTTGTATGAAATATCAATAAGTTGTATACATTCTGCTAACCGACAAGTACTTTTTGTTTATTGGTAACAATTTGTTGTTACTAGTTACTAGTTACTACTTGTGCTTCTTATTAGTGGAGATCTCGTTATTCAATGTGGACTAGTATGTTTTCAAAATTAAAAAAAAAGAAATATCTTGAAAATACTTCAGTTTGCGTATAGGGTGTTGTGTACAAATTTTATATAAAATTTGATGTAGAATTCGAAAAGAACATAAAAAACGTTAGGTTCTGTTTAAATTATTTCGATTCCGTGGTAAATTAAGGAGAAACCAAAACACACTAATATATATTATTATTAACTTTACAGAAAACCATTTGTCACCATATGACGCAATAATAATGTTAATCTAGATTTTACATTTACTACATCAATAGTTTGTTCTTCCATTTTTTTGGTCATATTATTGTTCCATACTTTTAAACTGTCATCAATGTCGCTCTGATCTTCGACCAGAGAATTTCTGATTGCAAACACTGCATACGAAAATCCAAATTTTGAATACGTTTTCCAATCACCTGTTAAATCTTCAAAACTGTATATTTTGTCAGGGTCACAGTCCATAGCTCTTAGTGATTGTGACAGACTGTTATAATAAACTTCGAGTAACCTATTGAAATCTGACAAATGGTCTGGAGAAGAACAAGCATATAAACAACTAGATAAATCGTAAACAGGTGTGCCTATGCGTGATAATTGGAAGTCAACAAATCTAAGGTCCAACGGCTTTCCAGTTGCCTAAAACAAAAAAAAAAGAAATATAATTTGTTATATAATATAATTTAGAGACCTTCTAGAGAGATATTAATGATATTTAATGTATGCTAGATATCGTGTTGTTAGGATATACGAACATAAATAGAGTTTGCATTTATACTAGAAAAGTAAATAATGCTTAAAATATAAATAAATGCAATAGTAACAGTAGAACTAGAAAACAAACAAAACCTAATAATGGACTGCAGAGTGTATTATTTAATATATTATATTATATATTACGCTCCTAAACCGTACGTCGAAAATTGAGAATCTTAAAATCGCCATTTAAAGCAATAATAGACTTAATGATCCAAATATCATCTTCTTTTATTTACGAGCTCTCTTTACAGAGATTGGCGATTGAAATGGAGATTTTAGTTAGGCAAGCAGAAGCTCGAAAATATTAGTTAAAGAATACCCTCACAACTATAAATTGTCGCTTTAATCTGCTGATCTTTGTATTTTACACTTTATTGGGTAAGTACAAAGAAAAATAATAGCAGCATTAAATTTAGTCATTCGGTAAAAAAAAATGCGAAAAGCTCTTACCAGGCCGGATTTACTCCAAAAAATCAACAATTGACCAGATGCATTTAACAAGACAGATCCTTGAGAAGGCATAAGAATTTAACATTGAAACCCATCACCTATTCGTCGACTTCAAGGTTTGACTTGGTATTCCAGAACAACTTCCGATTAAAGAGAATAACAATGTCTAACTTAAAAGCCAGCGTTAGGATACAGGAAAAAAATTCTCGATCCTTTGAGATAAAGAATGAACTCAGACAAGGGGATGCCCTGGCTAGCCTCCTAATTTACATTGCCTTAAAAAAGGCTGTCCGATACACACGAATTAGAGACGGCGGTACTTCTTAAATAGATCGATACAAATTACATACGCTAATGAAATTGACATAATAGGGCGTAGCAAGCGAGATGTTAAGCAATATTTTCTAGAATTAAAAACGACGGCGAAACAGGTCGGTCTATTCATCAACAACGACAAAACCAAGTACACGTTGGTCATTAAGGATCTTATAGCAAATGAGGAACAGTATTTGGAAGTCATATCTTTCAACGTGTTAAAAGCTTCACATACCTTGGCTCGCTAGTGACTACTACCAATAAAACAAAAGAAATTAAAAGTCTAATAAATCTTACAAGTGGGGCATACTATGGAATCCCAAAATAATTCCACTTAAGAAATATTCAAATGTAAAAGTAATTCCACTCACTTTACTCAGCCCCTCGATGTGGCATTCTTCGGACCCATGAAGATTATGTTGCGCAAAATAATTGAGGAATGGAAAACAGGAGCAGGCAGGAATGAATCTACAGTAGCTAAAGACAAGTTTCCTAGACTATTAAAGAAACTGGTTGATAGCCTTTCAGAGGAAAATACCAAATCAGGGTTTAAAAAATGTGGCATCGGGCCCTTTTGCACCTAAGGATGCTGCCAAACTCAGACAATGATAATACCAGATAATTTGGAACACAAACGCCCTCGTCAGGTTCTGTTCGCGTGAAAGTGATTGATGACATTTTTAAAGAACTTTTGTAGACATTTAGCTAGTCTTATACTCAGAGACAAAAGAAAAAGAAAACAAAAATAAATGTCGAATCAGGAAAAAGTGTTATGGCGAGAGATTTAGAAGAACAAGAGTTTACACCTGAAGCAGGACTATCAGGAGTTTAGTACATAAAACTGAATCCCTCAAAATAAATATCCAGTGGCACTTAAAAGCTAAAACGAGAATACAGTGCTTCAGAAAACTCTCTTCAAGATAGTGACAAGGAGCTAGTGTTGTCATCTGATAAAGAAACGAAACACTTGCGTTAATCCTAGAGACTTCTTAGTGGTCAAAGTGTATGGCAAGACCAAGCAATCTTTCAGGCTCTACGTTACTAAAGTTCTCTATCATCAAAATGGTGGCTACGTAGAAATCTTTTTAAGAAGGTTCCCCAGGCTTGGAAATTTTCCGAAACTGAAGAGAAAGCATTTTTTAAACCCGATGATATTATAAGACAGTTGTCTGTATGTATAAACGTGAATACCTCATCTCGGTTTAAAAACCTGATTAGTTTTAACAATGATCTTAGTGATTTGTGTTTATATTTGCGGACCTTAAAAGTGTATTTTAAATTTCAACAATATGTTTTTCCAATAAAACAAACTTTATATTTATATGTGTATGTTACTTTACACCTTATACACTTTTTACCTGTTCCTATTGACCCTACAACTGTATGAACTGGAAGACAATAATTTTTCATACTGTTGTTCCTATTCACCCCACTTGGTGTAAGGGGAACATCAGGTTTTATGTTTGCAACATGTGTTAGTGGCTTTTTTGTAGTTGAATGTTGAAAACCATCCATATTCACCCTACTTCACGGTACCTACGCAAATCCATAAAATGCACATACATACATGCTTACCATTACCATGCTCACTGAACATAATACCATTAACATTCAACAGTCCCATCATATTTAACGCATCACACAGTGAAATTTGTTCTGTGACTCCTGTTTTATTCAATTTTAACAAGTAACATTCAGTGCCTAGGAGATGCATAATAAAGGTAAAAAGGTGCTGTCTAGACGGTGGTCCAAAGGGCTGGGAGAGAAGCATTTCTTTTTAACTGGTAAGAACAAAAAGAAGACGATACAAAAATAGATGGTTCGGAGGAGAACCAGAAATCAGTGATTCTTCTTAATCTACAAAAAAATATAAAGGAAACGAGCAAATGGATAAACCAAGTTGCGGACTCTGTCCATACGGCAAATACGAGCCTTAAAGGTAGACCTTTTATGTCGCTTTAATACAAGAGACCTAAATATAACAGAAAAAATTAAATATTTATTGAGTACTGGCGAAAAATTTAATTTATATAAGGCAGGGGTGCGAAAGTCTAGAGGACCTTTGTAACAGTTAACGGAGGATGTATATTAAGGAAGATGAATTGTTTGCAATATGACCGGTAAATTATTAACATAGATTTCTTTAACTTAAACTTTAAAAAGTACAACTAATGGAAAAGTCATAAAAGGTGTTGTTTTGTTCACAGCTTTATTAAATTTAAAATACTTACGTCATAGTGAAACATGTAATTTGAAATCCAACCGTCGCCATGCGTTACCACAGATTTATTGCCTTTATATTGACTGCTTTCAATATAAATTTCCATTGCATTTGTGGCATATTTGTTATAATATTTAATATCACTGGCAGTTTTGTCATCTAAATAACTTAGACATGTCTGGTGAGAGTAGTTCATAGCTTCTACGTACATTTTAATATCTTTGTAGTATTCATAATTGTCTCTAATTTGGCTCACTAACTTTTGGTATTCTTCTGGACGTTTTTCTTTATACGCAAAGGAAAGTGCATGAAATCTTCCATATTCTTGGAAAACTAGTAATAGTTGTTCTCTTGTAAAAAGTTCTGTAACATCATTAGCCCTAAAATGATTCAATTTCTCTAATACAATCGTTTCCGCATTTTCTTTCGAATTCGTCATGTAACAATTTGGTATTTTACGAAATAAAAATTTCCCTTCATAACTTTCTTGAAATTGTTCTAAACTTGCCCAAACATGTTCATAAAAATAGTTTTCATTAATAAAAAATTCACGTATTGGTAACAGTTTTCTAATTTTATTGTCAACTAATGCACGTTTAATAAATAAGCAGAGTTTATCACTGTTTACATTGCTCTTAACTGTAACAAAATATTTCTCACCTTCATACTTTGTCTCTTTGGGCTTGTGCTCTTCAGTAATAAAGTCGTAATGTTCTAAATGCGTTGTTTTTAAGATTTTCTTAAGAATATTGTCAATGTACGATTTTTCTAATACCATTTTAATGTAGTAACTTTACGCGAATTTTTAACGTTTGAAGAATAATTAATTGCTCGACGTAACGATAACAGTAAACCTTTTATCTTTTATCAACTATTATTAAGCAGTTATAAATTATAAGTCGCTCGTGGTGAGCGGTGATTAGGATTGTATGCAAATAATAAATGGTTTTAAATTAAATGAAGTTTTAATGTATAGGGTGATTCATTAATTATGGATAATATTTTATCTATAGGTTCTGTATTGCCTGTTTAGTTTGTCATTGTCTATTATGCTGTTCCGTGCCGGTGTAGTTTCCAAGAAGGAGGAGTTCTGAATTGAGTAGGGGCTCTTCAGTACTTCTTGGAAAACACACTCGGAGGGGGGTAGTTCTCAACCTCAACACGGCGCGTCCCAATGGCTGATAGGGAATGTCCTACAGATATGTGGGGCAGGTGTGAATAAGGCTCTGCCAAATAAACACCCGCGGATCAACTGAGAACATGGCATAGGGCAGCTGCTATGTCATTACTAGAGAAAATCTCTTTACCGGTCTGATACTGAATAATCACAGGCGGTAATTGATTTAACCGATTGTGACACTGCGAAATCACCGAATGTTTGCCGGTATAAGCAAACCCCTACTTACTGACCAACGGCTTCGGGCGGATGAGTTGGTAAGTGGAAGGGCACTCTTTTGTCCTGAGATTGAGAAATCGATCACAAAGGAGGATAAACCAAGATCAACGGCATAAGGATGCAGAAGGCAAGGAGAAACCACTGCATTAAAGATCCCTAAGGATTCTCAAGAACAACCACAAATGGACGTAAATCAAACAGTGGCTCCGAGTGCCCGGCGTCCCTTTAATGGGACAGGGGTGCGAAGAATCCCCGGGTGTAGAAACAAATTTAGTGTAAGCGATTTAAAACGCATAGCAACGTGGAATATAAGAACACTTTATGAAGCAGGAAAATTAACAACAGTCATGTTAGAAATGGAGTGATTAGACATACAAGTATTGGGCCTTTCAGAAGTCCGATGGCCAAAGTCTGGAAACTACACCAAGGATAATAATACTATTTTCTACTCAGGCAAAAGCACTGGAGAACACAGCCATGGTGTTGGTATTATTATCAACAATAACTTAAAAGAGTTTGTGACAAATTTCATTCCCTTTAACGAACGTATAATGCTACTTCAGCTGAAAGCCAAACCTCTAAACATAAATCTAATCCAAGTGTATGCTCCAACATCTGATAGCAATGATGCTGAGGTCGAAAAATTCTACGCGGACTTAGAACTGTTAACAAAAAACATAAAGAAGCAGGAGGTAAAAATAATTATGGGCGACTTTAATGCTAAAGTCGGTCGAGGAAAAACTGGAAATATAGTAGGAAATTTTGGGTTAGGTAAAAGAAACGAAAGAGAGTTTCAGACTAGTCCAGTACTGCCAGGAGAAAGAATTAGTCATAACAAATACATACTACGACCTACCCCTACGAAGATTATACACGTGGACTTCTCCAAAAGATAACACCAACAATATAATCAGAAACCAAATAGATTTTATAACGATTAACAAAAGGTTTCGTAATGGAGTACAAAGTGCAAAAACCTATCCAAGCGCAGATGCAGATACGGATCATAATCTATTACTAGCAAACGTCAACATTAAACTCAGGAAACCGGAGAAAAAAGTTAAAACCACCAAAATTAACATCAAAAACCTAAAAGACGACAACTGCCAACAGCAACTAAACGCAGAGATAAATAAATTAACTGAAGGAAGCGTTGAATGGGCAGATATGAAAAAAGCCATACTAAAAGCGGGAAAGGGGGTCCTAGGCGAAGAAGAGAAAATAACTAAAAAAGACTGGATGACACCGGAATTAGTTGAGCTAATAACTGAAAAAAGAAAATACAAAAATAAAGATGAAAATAAATATAAAACCATCAAGAATAAAATCAAATATGAAATCAGAAAGGCTAAGGAGGAATGGATGAACAAAGAATGCCAGGAATTGGAAGAACTCAGCAACAAACATGACACCTCAAACTTACATAAAAAAATGAAAGAACTTACAGGCAACACCAGACAAAGAAGAACACTCATAACAAGAGATAATAATGGAGAAATACTTACTGAAGAGAGCAAAATAAAGGAAGTATGGGAACAATATATAATCCATCTTTTCCATGACGAGAGAGAAAATGAACAAGATATAGGTGAAGAAAAACAATACCTACAAATTTTACCCTCAGAAGTAAAGAATGCCCTACAGAATGCAAAACAAGGAAAAGCACCGGGTCCTGATCAAATTCCAGTTGAACTGTTAAATGCCTTAGATGACGGTAATATAAAGAGACTCACCCGAATTCTCAACCACATATATGTAGAGGGCAACATCCCGGAAGAATGGCTTAAATCGATATTTTTACCTCTACCAAAAAACAACAATCCCAAATCATGTAATGACTATAGATTGATAAGCCTAATGTGCCACCCTTTAAAGATTCTCTTGAAAATTGTTCAAAACCGAATTTATAAGAAATGTGAGGAACAGATAGATGAAACTCAGTTTGGCTTCAGAGGAGGCATGGGTACAAGAGAGGCATTATTTGCGTTGACGGTACTCTTGCAGAAATGTCGGGAATATAACAAGAGTGTATATGTATGCTTCATAGACTTTAGGAAGGCCTTTGACCGAGTGCAGCATATGAAGTTAATAGATGAATTAAAAAACATCAATTTAGACAAAAAAGACATTGAGTTTATTAAGGCTATATACTGGAACCAGAAAGCAGTAGTAAAGGTGAACGATATAGAAACAAATAATATACCGATTGCGAGAGGGGTTAGGCAAGGATGCGTCTTGTCTCCGACGCTTTTCAACGTGTACTCACAGGTCATATTCAGAAAAGCCTTATGGGAAAGAAAAGAGGGAATAAGAATTGGTGGAGAAATCATAAACACCATGAGATTTGCAGATGACACGGTAATTATGGCTGAGAGTATAGAAGATCTACAAACTTTACTAGATGCAATAAATAGTGAATGCATTCAAATGGGACTTGACATCAACACAGATAAGACCAAATTTATGATAGTATCAAGGAGTCCAATAAATAATGAACAACTAACTCTTGGTGGACAGCAAATAGAGAGAGTGACAAAATATAAATATCTGGGAGCTTACATCAACACAGAATTAGATCCAGACCAAGAGATCCGGGTACGAATAGAAATGGCAAGGGCAGCGTTCTTAAAATTCAAACAATTGTTCTGTGACAAAAATCTGAATATTGCGCTGAGACTGAGGTTTGTTGAATGTTACGTCTGGTCGCAACTATTGTACGGGGTAGAAACATGGACACTAAAAGCGCAAATAGTTAAAAAGATTGAAGCCTTTGAACTTTGGGTATACCGGAGAATGTTGAGAATCCCATGGACTGCCAGGGTCACCAATGAGGAAGTGCTGAGAAGAATGGGTCGAGACAAAAAATTGTTGAGAACGATAAAAGTACGCAAGACTGCATACCTTGGACACATACTAAGAAATAATAAATATAGTCTTCTGCAGGTCATCATGCAGGGTAGAGTCGATGGCAAAAAGGGAATAGGGAGAAAGAGGAAGTCATGGCTGCGAAATATTCGAGACTGGACAAACATGACTGTAGACGAATTATTCCACGTTGCAAAAGACAGAGAAGCTTTTAGAAGTGTGGTCGCCAACCTCCGTTAATGGGGACGGCATAGGAAGAAGAAGATTATGCTGTTGTATTCTCCCAGAACCAATTTGTGATCAATACACAGTTAGCTGAGCTTAAATCTCTATTTAAAGTACTTGTATATCTATATTTATATTCGTCGTCACATATATTTACATTATTGATTTATTTTATATAAATATTCAACTTATTAATGGACAAGCCTCGTGTGTGGTAGCACAAAGAGTGACGAAATATTGCTAACAATTACATAAACGGGCAGTTCGGTTCTGCATCGATAATAATTTTAATGTTGTATTCAATATGGGCTCCGAACAAAGTTTAATGTAAGTTATAAATTATGAATCTTAGTGATATATTGAAATAAACTGTAAGTGTACAAACTCCTTACATAATATCCAGTTAAATTAGCATTAAAGTCAGCAAATTGCAATTATTTGTTATTGTTGTCAATAAACAAATCCAGTTTTACCAGCAAAAAACCGCTTTTAGTAAAGACCGATATACCTGCTTTATCAGGTATACAGAGTCGGACTTACTTTTCACAAACGTTTATCAAAATGAATTCAAACATGGAATCACACAACAGTTCTACAATACAAGACCATCAAAATCAAATAAACACATCACAGTCATACTCTTCGGCAGCGTCGAGAGTGCAATTTCCTTTAAAGTCCCAAGCAATTATCTTTAGTGCCTTAGAAAACACCAAACTTCAAGACTACCTTCTAAAACTTGGAAATATAATTCAACCCAAAAATATAATCTTCTCTTCTAGATTATCTAATATTCGCCTATGTATGTATTTATCCAATAAACAAATAGTGGACGATTTTATAAATAATCATGGTCAAATAGAAATACAAGGTAAAATTGTCAGAGCAAGAAGGTTAGTTACACCAGTGCAACGACTTGTGCTCTCTGGCGTATGTCCTTCAATACCGCACGACTTACTAATCAGTGAGTTACAAAAAATCGGCATAGTTCCTGTCTCCCCCACGACCTTCCTTAAAATAAGTGCTTCTGTGCCTGAGTACAATCACATCCTTAGTTTTCGAAGACAAATCTATATCAGTCCTCACAATCTAACACTACCAGAGTCATTTGAGACATTTAAGACAGTTTAGTTTGCTTTAGATGCAAGAAGCCAGGACACATCGCTTCACAGTGCTCCGAACCACTAGCTCAACTAAACTCCAACCAAAACAATGAAGCATCGGTATCTAGAGCAACAAATATATCCTTGCAAGCATCCAATGACACAAACCCTTCTCAGTGTGAACAAATGTCTATTTCTAATATCCCGGAGATACCGAACAAAGTAGATTCATCAAATAAGGACAGTCACATAATTAATCAACCAAAAAGAAACTTTGATGAAATTATTTCACCTGAAGCAGATCCATCTTCAAAAGAATGTATTATTTTTCCAACACCTAAAGTCCAAGCAAAATCTAAAAAAACTAAAATTAGTTCAGCAAGCACTTCTGAAACCTCATTTTCTCTCTTACTTAACCCTGCTAAAAACTTCATAGAAAATCACCCTTTACCTTTCCCTCTAAACGTTGATCAACTTAACATGCTCCTAATGAATATCACGGGGTCAGCAGATCCTATAACCACAATTAAAGAATATACGACAGACCTACCAGCTTTGTCCCATATGCTCAGTCAAGTTTATCCCCATTTAAAGGAAAGATCCATAAAACGTAAATTCACGTCCATAATGAAAAAAATCTATAATTATATTAGCAGTGAGGCATTGGAAGCGGAAAGTGACACATCTCAGTTAAGCCAACATTAATTAAAAACATCCCTTGTTGTCTAGTCCTTTCTGACTCTCTCAGCGCAGTCAAAGCTATGCAAAATGTATACCCTAAACACCCCATTGAGAAAATTATCAGGGCCGAATTAATGAAAGCTTAAGAAAATTTCAGAAGAGTCCACTTCCTATGGATACCCTCTCATATGGGCATAGAGGGGAATGAAGAAGAAGATACTAGTGCTCGTAACGCTATCATCAGTGACACATCAGAAACAGAGTGTCGGAGTATCGCAGACGATCTAAAAGTGTTCAAAGATAAGGTGTTGAGTGCGTGGAATCGGGAGTGGAATGACTCTAGTTCGAAACTCAGAACCATCAAAAGTGATATCTTTTCATGGAAGTCCACAGCCAGAAGTAGAAGATGCCAAACTATTATTACACGTCTACGACTTGGACACTGTAGGTATACTCATGCCAATCTCTTCTCAAATAGTGAACCTCCAAAATGCGAAACATGCAATACAGTAGACAGTATAAAGCACTTCTTGATAGACTATCCTAAATATGTAAATCAAAGACAGTCTTACAATTTGCCAAATAACCTGAAAGCACTCCTAAACAAAAGTTTAGTTCCGAACAATTTATTAGGTTACTTAAAATGTATAAATATGTTACACAAAATTTAACTTAATTAATTGTTACAAATGTTCAATTGTTCACAAATTGTAATTAATTGTTACAATGATTGATTATTACAAATGTTAAATTTAATATTATTACAAATGTTACAGGAATCTCGCTAATAACCTTTGGGTGGATGCGACTTTATTTCTTTAAATAAAAAAAAATTACATAAACGATTTACACCACGTAATGTTTTCCTCTCTTGAGCGATTGTATACTATTATTCCTGTATTTATACGACAGGACTACTGTCGTATAGAGATACTTCTTTATAGTTTAACTCTATTTTTTATAGTAGTATCTCTATTTTTTATCAATCCCTCCTAATAGTTCCTAATAATTCCTAATAGTAGAATTTATTATCGATTTTTGAGGATTTTTGAAGCCATCGCTTAAATGTTATTAGCATATCTTTAGCCGATGAAGTTAATTTAGAGAAATAATGATACATTTTATAAACTGTCTATAACCAGTACTACTTATTCTATTCCACTTTACTTATTCTATTTAACTTATTTGAATATAATTTAAATATATTGGTAAATTATTCTTTTTATGTAATTTATTAAGATACCCATTCCACTTTCAGGAAAACTTTACTATAATAACCTTGTGAGCTAGCTTGTGCATTCTGTGGATAAAATATTAAACCTTTTTTTTATTTAGATTTTTCTGATGATTCTAACCTCTCTACACTATTCTTTCAGTTTCGTTACACGTTTTAAGTATGGTATAATTAACTATAGCAATCTAATTTCTATGTTTTGTTTTAGGATGTTTTTGTTCCTGTACTCAATAAAAAAGATGCCACCAGGTAAGTCAGACAATAATATTAGATCCCATAGTTTCAACGTGATAGTTCTTAAAAAACACAAACCCTAATTTCATATTCCCGTAAAATTTATATTTTGAAAATTTACTTTTAATGGTTATCTAATGAAAATAATATGTGTCATAAATTACATTCTAAAAGATAGTATTATCAAAATATTAATTACGTAAATATGTCAAAAAGTGTCAAGGTTGATAGAAACAACTACAAAAATTTACCCAATTGTTCTTACCGAATCTATTTATGCAATATTTTTCATGCTTATCTTGGGGGATTTCTCTATCTATGGGAGGATTTTGTGTTAGAAGAGACGTAATTTAAATTAAAAAAATTAGAATATTGTAGACAGTGTCTTGATGAAAAAATTTATAACTAAATGACAAAACATAGTATTTATAATGTTCATTTGAAAATTGGGTTACTAGTATAAATAATATAGTACCTTTAGGTGGCAAAATAGTTCTAAAAATTTATATTTTGTGGATTCTTATTGATTTCAATCATTTTTATATGATATCTGCTTGCATAAAATATATTCTCCCAAATGGTTATCCCTAAAGGGGGTAAGATATAATATTTTTGTCTATTTTCCTGTAGTTACTTAGGGTAGTGTTCTTTCTGCGTGTTTATTGGAATAAAAAGTAAAAATTAATGAGTTCCATGCTTCTCCTAATCTTGATCAAATATAGCAGTCAACTTATTTATAATTTGCATCCCAAGTTGTCCAAGATTTGATATATATACCATGTCCTAACTGTTTTGTTTTTAGATATTAATATTTAATTAATACATAATTCCTTACTATATTTTGAATCAGGATTGAATGTTCTATCTCAGCCATGATTATGAAAAGGAGCTTTTTATAGTAATGTCTATATATTTTTTATGTATTTTTAGTAAGAAGAAATCTATATACATACATATATATATATATATATATATATATATATATATATATATATATATATATATATATATATTAAAAGTTTATCGTAAAGTAACAGTCAATAATTTTAGCCTAGGAATTTAGTAAAATTCTTGGACATTTTGTCTACCTCCCTCCGCCGGTCTGCTTACAGAGAACCTACCTCAAACGTCCTAATAATCCGTTCTATTTCTTTTGACTGCCCGAAATCTCCATGTCTATGATTCTCCAGATGAATAATAAATTGTTTGTACTTACAACAAATACTGCAAGCTTAACTACTGCAATATTTCGCAAATACCATTTTTAGACCAGAACTGCTACCATTTTTTTAAACTTACTCAAAAAAAAAAAAATTACTTTTACGCCGCCCACAATTAAAGGCACTAAATCACTTCTCAGGATTCGACATTCTTCCTTACAAGGACAGCAACAGATAAAATTCTTATTGGTTTTCAAAATCTAAAATCATACATATGGATGAACAAAATAATAATGGACCTCAATATCTAGCTTTCTACAAATTTCCCCCAGTTTCTAAAATGAATAGAAGACAAAAGAGAACAATACTAAACCGTTAATCGATTTTAATGGATAGTATTTTGTTTATTCAAACAGTTGAAAAATAGGTAGGCCTTTTTATTAATGTGTCTCAGCTGCAAAGACCATTGACACAAACAATATTGTCCACAATAATTACAAAAAGCACATGTTACTAATTACTACAGTTAATCTATAAGCTTAGAACCTATGGCTAAATAATACAACAGTTTTATCACTAAGTGTTAAGTTAAAGGTAAAGTAAATGGAAAACAAGGGGTCATATTCTGTTGAACAACTGAATGTCTTTCAAGAAACCAATTAGGTTAAAGACTTGATCGGGTGAGTTTATAACGTCTTTGATATTTGACTTAAGTTTATATTGCATTCTGTGTTCTGCGTACCGGGGACACTCGATCAGGATGTGTTTCACAGTTAATACACTTGAGCAGATTTGGCAATTGGGCTTCGGCTCGGACTTCATTAAGTATTCATGTGTGACTCGGGTATATCTTATTCTTAATCTTCGGATGACGGCTTTTTCTTTTCTAGAGTCAAATTTTTCAACAGTCTGCCGGATCTCATATAATGCATTCTTGATTGTGTTCCAGTGGGTTTGCCAGGTATAATACTGTTGTTGCTTGAATATTTGCTTAAGGTCATTACGGATTTGAATATGTTGGGCTTTTGAGGATTGACTGTTTACACAAAAAGGCTTGCTTGTCTGCTTGGTCTGCTTTTTTATTACCAGGGATACCGATATGGGATGGTAGCCAGATGATCGTGACATTTACACCTTGAAAAGCGAGTGCACTGTAAATCCTATGGATATCTTGAACTAAGGGATGCTGAGAGTATAGACTTTTTATCGAGTGTAGTGACTACAGGGAATCTGTGCATATTGCTTGGTTTTTATCATCTTTTTTTAGTTTTTTAAAAGATTCTAGTATCGCATAAAGTTCTTCAGCGTAAACGCTGCATAAGTTCAGTAAAAAAGATGACTTTAATATTTCATCATATGTGGTAACGGTACATCCAACGCCTGCTTCGCTTTTGGAGGCATCTGTATACATAATTTTTTGGAATTGGTTCTTGCTTATGATTTCTTCGAAGTGTTGCCTTATAGGAAGGTTTGAGGTTTTATCTTAACTGTATTCTAATAGAGAAGTTATTACATATATTAAATCGAATTCTATCTAATATTCTAAATTTAACCATTCACAATACAAAGTAAATCAAAAGTTCATATCACTTTTAATACAAACAAAAAAAACCATAAGGTGTAATTGTTTGTTTAATTTATTTCTTTTTCTATATCTACATGTAGAAATTACAATGTTTTATAAATTTGGGTTATTTTTCCTTTCTCGTCTTTTAAATTTTTCTACTACATTTTCGGATCATGAATATATATATATATATATATATATATATATATATATATATATATACATATATATATACATAAATATTATACAAATTTAGAAAAAATACATTAATCCAATTGCTGTGAATATATCCCATTATTTAAACCGAAAAATTAACATGATATCTAATTTAACAAAAGTTTTCTTTATTCCTTCGAATCCTTTATAAAACTCAAATAATCTGACCAAATCTCTCTGCCTAATCAATATCATTAATTAAGAAAGAATAAGTTTTTGAGACTGATCTGAATTGCAAAATCCAAATTATTCAGAATCTTATTTAAAAGTTAACTATTACACTTTGCTGAATTTTTCGTTTATGAAATTATGGCGAATTGCTTGTTCAATTTTTATTATTGAATTTAGAATACTTTGTATGGCTGAGGGCAAGCCGAATTAGTATTACTATTTTATTTTTTTATGAGACTGCTAATTCCTGGAGGTTGAAAGGGCAAAAATTCAGGGCAAAAATGTACTGTAGCATGAAAGGAGGTCATAATAAAATTTGGAAGAATGTGGCCAATATTACTATTAAAATATTTTGAGAAACTTCACAAAAGAAGTTTGATAATAAAGAGATCTAGTGTGGTAAAACGAGGTTCAAGAAAAATTTAAGGCTTTTTGTTTCTTTTTCATATATATTATAAGGTATTATATATAATATATCTTAAACTTTCTCTAAAAAATATACTTTTTAAATTTTTTTCTGTCTCTGTTTTCTAGATCTTGCAGATCTCATAATTTAATAAATAATTTATCAGTTTGGTATAAATTGTTTCTATCAATTCTGTCCCATAAATTTTGGAAGTCCAACAGCAATTAATTAATTTGTTTTCAAATGATCTGAAGTACATATTTTTATAAGCATTAATACCTAATATAATCCCTATATAAATTTATGATTTCTCTATAAATAATCTTTACATCCCAATGTTATACGTATCGTGTTAGATTTCTCATCTCGTGCATTCGATTTCAAAGATTTCGATACATTATAAGTCGTTAATATTTATGTGCTGTGATATTTTCTGTTATAAATTGTTCTAATATTCTTTTCAATTAAGCTCTTTATGATTTTGTCTGTCTTTTATTATACTTAATTACTCTCTCCAGAATTATGTCTAACGCTTTTATTAAAACATCAGCCATTGTGTTGAAAATTTTTCATTGGATACTTTGTAGTCCCACTAAAAAACCATTCAATTGTATGTTTTTATCTTCATCCATATAAACTTTTAAAGCATCCCATATGTAGTTATTCAGAATTTGCTTACATTAACTTTTCTTGTTAAAGTCGTTTTTAGTTTTTAAAAAATTATTACGTTTTTTATTTCTTCATTGTATAAAATATTTTACAGTTTATTGTTATCTTACAAGTCTTCTTTTTATGTATTACTCTAAATTTGAGTATTGCTCTTTACTTTACTATAATCCGCCAATGCCTTTATCGAAAATTGTTATTCTAGTCTCTCTTTTTTTGTTATAATAGTTGTAAAAATGTTGATTTATAACTTTCTGATACCTTCACTTATAATGAGGTGAATTATATAAACAACGACTGAATTATGTTTTATAAACAAACATATTTTATTTATATATACAATATTATTAATACATTAGTATGACAGAGACGAAAATGCCACTGAACATATAAAAATTATACGAACAAGCTGAATTTTGTCGAGAATATTAATTTTGGGTCCCCAAAAATGATGAAAAAAAGTTTACCACTTTTCCCCCGAAGCTTCCCCCTAAACCCCCTCTCAGGGGAGTAAAAACACGCAAAAAGTCAATTTACTCAGAATCTGTACACCGTAAAAAAAATTGTTTCAAATAAAAAATGGACCTGAGATAATTTTAAACAAAAATCTTTTTGTTGAAAATGTTTAATGCATTTTTTCTGTAAAATGAGCCGTTCTCTTAGAAACAACGCTTGTTGTCGCAAAAGCGACCGTCGATTTTGCATGTCAGTTACTCGCGTGAAATCATTGTTCAATAAAATTTGTATCAGCTCGACGGTAAAAATTCGATATCGTTTGATTCAAGTGACCTATTGACAATAGTCAAGATGCGTTTTAAAGGTAAAGAGTTCAGCTTTCGAACGCAGCTTTTGTATTTTGTTGCTAATAAACTCAGATTTTCAGGTGAATTGGGGTATTTGTTTTAAAAATTGACCAATTCACCTGAAAAGGAAGGCATTTAACCAATGAATCTTACCAGTCTTGACCTACGGAGCAGAGACCCTAACTTTAACGAAAGCTACTGCCGAAAAAGTGAGGGTAACACAAAGGCGAATGGAGAGATCAATGATGGGCCTGACCTTGAAAGATCGCGTGAGAAATGAGGAGATACGCTGACGAACTAGCGTAGACGATATTATACTGCGAATCAATAAACAAAGGTGAAGGTGGGCTGGACATATTGCTAGAATGGAAGACGGAAGATGGACGAAGAGATTATTGGAGTGGAGACCAAGAGCCGATAAGCGAAGTCGAGGCAGACTACCCACCCGATGGACCGACGACCTAAGGAGAATAGAAACAAACTGGATTGCAGCAGCTAGAGATAGAGAGAACTGGAGACGTTTGGAGGAGGCCTAAATCCAACAATGGATGTGAAAATGGGGCTGGATGATGATGATGAAACTCAGATTTTATACAGTTGTTAAATAAATAATCGTGGCGCGATATTTGCCATTTTTTATGATTCTAAGGAGATCAATACAATATATCCCTTTCATTGGCTGGCAACTATGAAGTTTCAATTACTAGGGCCTAACTTTAACACCTATAGCATGAAATTTTAGTTTTACGTTTTGGCAACAAATGTGAGGCAATCTGGATGTAAACTTTCACACAACAAACAATCTAAAACATTTAAAAATATTTTTTTAAATGCCGTAATACGTTTTTCAGAAGAACAAAACTACTGCAATAAACTGTACCCAAAACCGTCTTCTTAAATGCATTTACCGTGACGTATGATCATTTGAAATGTAAAACAATAAATTCTCCGTTTTTGATTCATATTTCAAATGCCTCATTTTTGTTATCACAACTAAAAATTGAAATTTTGTGTCATAGGTTTTGAAGATCGATCTCTAAAAATCAAAATTTTACTACAAGTGGTCAATGAAGATGATCAGTTTTATTGATCTCACGAGAATCGTCAAAAATGGCAAAAATCGCGATACGCTAATTTATTTATCACCTTTATAAAAACTGAGTTTACTCTCGGCAAAATACAAAAACTGCATATGACTGCTGCACTCTTTGCCTTAAAAATTATTTTGATTTTTGTGGATAGGACATTTGGATCAAAAAATATCGAATTTTTACCCTCGAGCTAATACAAATTTTATTGAATATTAATTTCATGCGAGTAACTGTCATGCAAAATTGACGATCACTAAAAGCGTTCTTTCTAAGAAAATGGTTAATTCTACACAAAAAATGCTTATAAACATTTTTGTTTAAAATCATCTCAGCTAAATTTTTTATTTGAAACATTTTTTCCTACGGTGTACAGTACATATTATTTAAAATTTAAAAACACGTAAAACATCATATGAAGCTTAGCACTGACTACAGTACCGCCTACTGTACGATGTTTTTTGCTATTTTTGTTTATTTTTTGACTTATGTACTTCATTTTTCAATCAAATTGAAAGGTGAAAGTGATATTGGTCAAATTGGATCAATTTGGCAAATATCACTGTTAAGTATTATGTTTGTATAGGATTAATCTTAGGTTTGTAAGGGATTAAGCAACAATTCGTTGTAATGAAAATTACAATAAATAAGGTCCATTCGCTGAGCTCGGGCATATTTTGACAGATTCATAGTCGGAAACCTACAACACAAAAATTCCTACCTCCCAGTATTAGGAGCTCAAATATACTTCATTTGCAGACTTGTTTCATTGAAAAAAGAAGAATTAGTCTAAATAGTAGAAGTGTATACTAAACCCATAAAATTTTCCCTGTATATTTAAAATATAATATTTAAATTGTTACAATTTAACATCTTGTAGTAAATAGTTGTATTATTCGCGTTGTTTATTTTAATTAATATAGTTTTATTGTTCTATTATTTTTGTTTAATTCTTTGTTAGTTCTATTTGGTTAATTAGTTAGTTCTATTTTGACTTTTATTATTATGGATAGTCAAAGTTTTCCAGTTGTTCCATCAGCTAATGCGTTGGTAAATTTTTCTTAAATAAATATGATAAATGTTCTTTTAAAGTTAATATTTTTAGGTGAGTAAGGATGCTGTTAAATTACAAGGTAATGAAACTGCACAAAGGTTTATTCAAAATACCTGTTGAGGTAAGTTGATCATTAAAATATATTTATCGAATTATGTAAAAGTTACAAATGTTCTTAATAACAAAAACATTTAAGTTAACATCCAGTTCAGTTTGACATATCGTCAAAAATCAAATTCGCTTACAAATTTATGGCACGTATAAAGAAAGTAAGTTTTTATTATATATAAAAAAATTTATTTTATAAAAAAAGTTAGGCTAATTTAGTTTATATCGTTGAGTTGCGCCAAATGTAGGCAACCAACTTAAACTTTTTGGTAGCATTAAGCTTGAGTTTCTTGAAAATATTTTTAATACACGTTTAGGTGATATTTTCCAGTTAATTTATTATTTGTTTAAAAGTGATTATAATAATGCTAAATAAGCAATATTTCAAATGATATATAATCACAAAACGTACTCAATATTGTGTTATATAATCCACATATTAAAGTACGTTAGATAAAAAAGGTAAAATACCGAGTCATCCAAAACTAGTTTCTAATATAAATAATAGAATATTAGTATAAGTTTGCAAAAAAAATTCGACAAATTACTCTAATGAAATACGCTATGAGCACGTGTGCTTGGTTGTATAGTAATTTCCAGCCACCTCTAGTCTGTCAAAAAGTAACTAGCTTGGCAAAAAAAAAGAATTACTGATGTCATTACACAGTTTGGAATGGGATTAACGAACCGACTGTATTTGGTTTTTATAATTAACTGACAGCGTTACGCCCCTATTTTGGCATGTATGTTATCTTTTTTGTGAATACGCTCCATTTCTCTTTGATTAAAACATATCTAAAGCTCAACTTTTTGCGCATTTGTTCTTCTTTTCATATGTTTTATTTTTATATTTTATATTTCTACAATTATCATTTATTAAGTATTTACATAACTCTGTAATGTGTATATCTCTTTTCCCTTCCCTATTCTATTTATTGTAATTGGTATATTATAAAAATCTACAGTAGTACAACCTACTTTATTGTAAATTTCTTACACACCTGTATATTAGTAGCGTTTTTAAAGAAAATAAAGATATCTAAAATGACCTCTATGATAGAGTCACTTGTAATATATTAGTGCTTTTTTATTATATCTGCGTTTGTGTAATGTATAACGCTTTAATTAAAAAACCATTTTTGCAATCTGTATGAAATATTTTAGACCGAATATTTTCAATGTCGATCGTATCGCCCGATGCGATTTTCTTCTTTTTTCTCTATTCTATATAACGAGGAGTGACTCGAATGGCCGGAGCTCCAGGCAGGTAAGTTGACTGCGACGAAGATCGTCGTCCCGGCCGGCAATGGAGGGCACAATTTACGTCGGATAATCGCCATAATGGAGTGGGTGGTCAAGCTGCAGCTTTCATAGCTGATGAGATTGTGATTGCTCCCGTTTATCAGTTAGTCCGGATCTCGTTAGCTAAACCATAGCGCACTGCAGGATGCACCAGAACTCTTTATGATGGCCTGCCTGCTGGCTTTTGACTCAAAGGCGACTCGTCGACTTCTCCGTTTCGGTTTTTAACTTAATAAATAATCACGTTACGATATGTGAGATCAAACGGGCGTGAGACTTTCTTCGGTTGCGCGGGAAATGGCTAAAACTTATTTTTATCAAAACTAAATATATTTAGGAGTAAAATATTTAAACAGACAGTTAAATGAAAGAAGGCACATACATGGTGAAATGCATGTTATAAAAAATACTTACGTTTTTCTTACTAGAATGTAACTAACTTTGGCTGTTTACATTAAAAGAAGTTTTTACTAAAGCAATTACAATAATTGGCCAGATGTAACCATAAAAACAAACTTAGTACCAAAGGTCTAAACGAGTTTTAGAAGTACGTATTATCTAAATACTCTGCTATGATTGTTATATCATTGTTAGAAAAATTTAAAGCATGTTAAAAGTAGGAAATTTGTGAGTTATTTGCTATACAATTGTTAACATATTTTACAATTGATACGGATGTCACCCTTTATTTATCAACAATTATTATCCTTGCTAAATAGTTTAAACAGGCATTACTTTTTTAAAGAATACTACGTCTCCTCAATTGAAAAAAAGTTAACCTACTTATTCCAAGTTAAAAAGTTACGTTAATCTAAAAAATAATTACTAAATTTACTAGATAGTTAGATTGGGATTAGTGAATCGGGTTTAGTACATGAAACTAACCTTAATAGTTTATGAAAGCAATACTACAAGAATGTGTTAAGCGAAATACATCAGTACACCAACAATAAACAGTAAGAGACCATAGGTTGTGTACACTTAATAATATATTGTAACATTAATTCATCTACGCTCTGCGTTCATCCAGCTCGTGGTTCCATAAATTTGTATATATCTAGAAAAATTCATCAGCGATATATTTTTTTAACAACTGTGCGGTGTTTGTATACTGCTATCTGGTCACAAATGACCAATTATCAGTTATTTTTTGACCTAACTTAATAAACAGCAAATACTTAAATCTAAGAGCTTACCCTACGGCTTACTTTTATTTTATCTATCAACTAATACACTACAACTAATATGCAATAACTTCACAGCACTATACTCTACTGTTTACACTAAACTTTTACACATTAACACTAACTTAAATGGTTTTGTCCTTATGAGTCTTCTCTTTAGTTCAGTGTTGTCAAGAAGCTGGATTGCCTCGACATTCACATGACTATGCAGCCTCTGCTCGTGACTTGCTGCTGTTCTCTTGATTATTTCGATCACAGTTTCCATACCCAGGTCCTGGTGGATGTTGCTGTTACGGATATACCAATGAGCATCAACAATGTTTCTCAGTACTTTGTTTTGAAATCTCTAGATAATGTGTAGATTACTAGCTTTGGTACAGCCCCAGAGTTGGCA
Organism: Diabrotica undecimpunctata; assembly: GCF_040954645.1. Classification (NCBI taxonomy): domain Eukaryota; kingdom Metazoa; phylum Arthropoda; class Insecta; order Coleoptera; family Chrysomelidae; genus Diabrotica; species Diabrotica undecimpunctata. The sequence goes on from NC_092809.1 coordinate 138,868,743, forward strand.
CCCATATACCCATACTGGCCTCAGTACTTGCTTGTAGATGGATAATTTATTATGAATTGATAATGTTGAATTTTTTACAATCAGCCAATACAATTTCTTATATCTAATATCAAGCTTTTTTGCTGATGTTGCATACGAAATATGGGTAACATTTATTCTAACTGGGAAATTTTTTTTTATCTGTAAAGGTAATGTGTGCAAATTTAGTCTCATTTAATTTTATTTGCCATTTTCTGGTAAAGTTATGTATTTTATTTACTGATAGTTGCAACTTATCAGTCGCTTCTTCACTAGTGTCTCCTATCGCTAGTATGGCTGTATCATCCGCGAAGGTGGCAATAGTGGTTTGTTCTAGCTCTGGAATGTCACACGTATACAATAGGTACACTCCCTTATGGCACGCCAGCTTTGATCTTCCTTATATCGGCGTACACTTCTTGTTTTACTCTGAAATATCTATTCGCAATGTATGATTTCAAGATTTCTGAATACTGTTGAACATTCTTAGTTCATAGTTTAAACCGTCATGCCAGACTTTATCAAACGCCTGTGCTACGTCCAAGAAGAAGTATTTTCTTTTATCCAATGTACTTTTTATGATCCCAACAGGGACTATGTTTCCTTTTGGTACTTCTGTCACACCATTATTTACAACACTCTGTATCAAGCTTATGTCGCATGGAAAAATATTGCATCAAAGTCATTGACAGTCCACCGCTAAAGCTTTATCCTCCGTCAATATTTACAAATGCGTGTACTTTATTCGAGCTATTTCGTAGAGTATCATCAAAAGCTTTCTGCATCTAAACAAAACGCTCGAGTTGTGTCAATACAAGGTTCACACGTAGCATCGTAATTAAACGTCGGCAGTATCCGTTATCCCTAGCTATGTATACAAGATTCAAACCGTCTTAATGCCCTTCCCGTGTTACTCTTTCAACTGCCAGCATTTTAACGTTTAATGCATCGAAAATTGTTTGTAAAATGAAAGGTCTCTAATGTAAACGTTTATTACTTTTTTAATAAAGAAGTGTTTATAATATCACTAGGATTTCTAATGTAAAATTTAGTTAGGGTAATGGAATATAATATATATTAGGTAATTATAATAAGCTCTAAATTGTTATGATACTCTAGTTATCATCACTGATACCAATATTGTGCAATGAAAATCCAATTGTGAAAGTTCAATTTAATCAAATTATTAGTGACTTCTTAATTATGGTCTCTAAATTTATTTGGGCTTTTTGTATTCTAGAGGCTCGTATGCCAAACACATTTTTATTAGGCTATTTTCAAAGTATTGTATAGAGCCATTTAAAAAATGGTACAGTAAACCATACGTTGTTTACTTTTGCCAGACTTCTGTCAAAGTCAGACGAAATAGTACATTATTATTAAAATATAAATATATATATATATATATATATATATATATATATATATATATATATATATATATTTATATATGATTTGATAATAAATTTAATTCTCATATAAACTAAGTAAGATGTAAGGTAAGATGGGGCAAGTGCATTATCGGGGCAAGTGCAGAACATTATCATAAAAACCTATCACTTTTGAAATATGGGCTGCCATCTATTATTTGGTATCTTTAATACCCGTGACAACAGTCTTTAACAACAGCGAGCTGCTTTATTACGTTTCACTGATGTTATAGGTACGGTAGTGTCACTTGTGTTTTGCAACTTCTCGAGCAAGGTCACTGATAAAAATTAATCCATTTATATCTACCGAATCTGTGAACATCTTTATATTATTTTTGGTAGGTAAGTATCTTAGGCACAATAGTTTATGATAAACATAATATATTTTTTAAATATTTACTTTTTGACAGTTTTTATTGTACCGCTCTTGCCCCACGTATTTTTAAAGTCGGGGCTAGTGCGGATAAAATTGTGGGGTAAGAGCGGCACATATTACGCACTTGCCCCAAATCTCACACAGTTTTTCTTTATGCTTTTAGTTCCACCATGGTGAAAAATTACATTCGCAGAAGTAGCAGGGGCAAAGGATATACGAAAGAGAGTTTAAAAATTGCACTGTCGGCAATTAAATCTGCGCAAATGACTTTATACCGAGCTACTAAAGTGTACACAATTCCAAGAAGTACTCTCCATGATCACCTTAAAGGTAGGAGAGGACAAAAAAGTTCCAGCTATGGAAGAACTCAGGACATTCCTCAACAGGAAGAAGAAAAACTAGCAAATGGCCTTCGTACTATGGAAAAATGGGGTTTTGGCCTTTCTAGAAAAGAAGTGTTGCAGGTTGTAGCTGACTTCGTCAAAGAGAATAACATTAAGACACAGTTTAAAGATGGTAAACCAGGAGAAGATTGGTTTCTTAATTTCAAGCGTAGACATAACCTCTCTATTAAAAAACCCCAGAGTGTTGAATTTGCTAGAAAAAAAAACCTTGATCCATTCCTGATCTACAACTATTTTGATTTACTTGAAAACGTTATAGAAGAACTTGGTTTACAAGAACGCCCGTCGCAAATTTGGAACTTGGATGAAAGCAGTTTTTGCACAGATCCGTCAAAAACAAAAATTGTCGGACAAAGGGGAGCTCCATCCACAAGAACTATTAGTGGGCCTGGCAAACAAAATACAACTGTTCTTATGTGCTGCAGCGCAAGTGGCAAAAAAGCACCTCCGCTTATTGTCTTCAAAGGTAAACATGTTTGGGACCAGTGGACTGCTCCGCGTGGCACGGAGTTTTTAGATACTACCTACGCTGCCACTCCTAAAGGGTGGATGGAGACAACTGTATTTAGAAACTATTTTGAAAACAGTTTTTTAAAGTTTATTGGTTCAGAACGACCGGTATTAGTAATTTACGACGGACACGCGAGTCATCTTGGAGCAGATGTCATAAATATAGCTGTTGAAAACCATATTACGATACTTAAGCTCCCTCCTTACACCAGTCATGTACTCCAGCCCTTAGATTTGTGTGTATTTAAATCACTGAAGACCCGTTGGGATGCTAAACTTGTTGAATGGCAGAGAAGAAATGTGGGGGCCGCTGTAACAAAAAGTATGTTTTCCAAGATGATAGGAGAAATATGGCAGGAAACCAGGCCCGAAATATTAGTGAGTGGTTTCATTAAAGCAGGAATAGTTCCGCTGAATAGGAATATTATTCAGCAAGATTTATTTGACCCAGTGGCTCTCCAACGTTGGCAAAAAACCCGTAACGTGGCTAGGTTTGATGGTTTTGACTTAACTTTTCCTAGTACATCAGCAAAAAATAATGAAAATCCAATCACAGTCGAAGCACAGTCAACTTCCAGCTCGACAGATATACAAACATTTCAAGAAACTGAGAAGATTCTGGATGTTTCATTCGAAGAGTTGTTATTGAGGTCAACCAAACGTGAAAACAATTCTAATTCGAAGAAAAGAAAACGCGTGTGCTTGGGTGCAGAGGTGATAACAAGAGCCGATGTTGAAAAAATTTTAAGTTCAAATACAACAAAAAAATATAAACCAGAAAAAAAAATTAAAAAGATTTACAAAAAAAAAATTGCTGAAAGCAGTTCCGAAAATGATAATAGTTCTTGGTACAGTGATTCAAGCGAAAACAGAATTGTTGAATTTGACGAGCTACGCAAAAGTGATTTGGAAGAGTTTGATGAAAAAAACCCTACTGACAAACTTACATTTACCAAAATACAAATTGGGGATTTTGTATTAGTAAATTTTCCTGGAAAAAAGAAAATGTTCAAATATGTTTGTTTGGTGAAACAACTGATCAATGGTGATGAAGCCGAAGTAACAGGCTTGAAAAGGCTCACAAATAAGTGCCATTTTATTTTAAAACCCAACGATGTCTGCACTATTCTACTGTCGGACATAGAAACAAAACTACCTGTTCCAAAAATATCAATAACTGCTGATTACGAAAAGTATATTTTTGAGACTGCACCTGAAGTGTTTGAAGCATAGCATAAGTATTTTTTCCAATTATTATTATTTTTTGTTACTGTTAACAGGATTTATTCATTCTGGTACGTTTAGTTTATGTTTTTATTTTAAATAAATATTTTTCAGTCAAAATATCTGAAATTGTTTTGACTCTCTCCTAAAAAATATTTCGTAGCATTTTTTTCTTAATATTTTATTAAAGTTAAGCATAAAGAATAAAGATTACATATATGTAGGATTTCTGCACTAGCCCCGTATGGAACACTTATTATTATTAGCAAAAATAATGGCACATTCTGCTCTTACCCCGGATCAGTGGGGCAAGTGCGTAACATGTACTTGCGAAAAAAAATGTATAGGCAAATTTGGTAGGTAATGTATTTTTGTTATCTAAATAGTTTTAATTGGTCGGTTAATAATCACAATTATACGACAGAAGTTTAAAAAAATCTTAATTTGAAAGAGGCAATTTTTGTAGTTAAATGAATATTAACTATGAATTTTTTCGTTCGCACTTGCCCCATCTAACCTTATTATAAACAAGAATAAGTGTGAACGGAGTTGGTAACATTTTGGGCGGCAATAAGCACAAACTCAAGTTTTGATCTATATGTAATCCTAAGTTTTTAAAGTTCTCTTAAATTCTATTGAAGAATTATCAATGGTGATCATATGAGCAAAATTTCTCAGAAATGTTGCTTTGTGTAACTGGAGCAAACACTATACCTACAGATTAGTTGCTATTAAGACGAAGACTGGCTAGAAAAAAATTGCGAAAATTTTTCTTAATCATAACTAATTGTAGCCACTGCCTGTTTAAACTTATCAAGCTTAAAGGATAAGTAGGTATGAGTGTCATGAGAAAAATAGTACTGATTACAGGAAAGAAAATTAGCAGGAACTTTGAGATATACATACTAAATATTTTGAGACCCAATATGTAGCCCTGTAGTACCTCTTTATTTGTTTTAAGATAGTTTGATATCTTACTATTTTAATTTTTCGCTTGACTTCTATTATTGAGACAACTAAATAGCATATCAAATGCCCGCTTAGACATGTCAATATACTTTAACATTAAAATCAGTAGAGAATGTTTAGGCGCATCAAAAGCTTTCGAATAATCCAAAAGAATCAGCAATGTAATTAAGTCATTATCGCAGACACCGAATATGTCATCAGTTATTTTTAAAAGGGCACTAGTACAGCTGTGATCCTTTTTAAAACCAGACTGTTTTGTGGCAGACTTTTAAGTTTATCTAAGTGAAGCTATAGCGATTTTTTTAAAAATAAGCAGTATGCTAATTGGTCGTATTTTATTAAATCCTCTTGGATTATTCGCTATCGGTAACAATACAATTTTAGCAATTTTCACGTCGATGATAACTCTGCTCTTATAATGCAAACGTTAATACTATTTGTCAAATTATGACAAATATTATTAATAAAAAATCAAACGCACATATCAATTTTAGCATATTTATTTTGTTGCATCTGGAAGCAGCACTCTTTGTACTTTTATTGATATTTAAAATGTTACTTTCTTAAATACAAAAAACTGCCTATGTCTATAATCTATCGATGACTTCCAGATTATTATATATGCAAAAAATTATAACAACATGCAGAACACTAATTAGACCTTGTAACAACCTACGAACGTGAGACCTGCCTTATCACTTAAACAAAAAAGTTACCACACTTGAGAGGAAGAGATTAAGAAAGGTACCGAAAACGTACAAGAGGATAATAGTATATAAAGGATAAGTCAGAGGCTGTTATGGCTAGGAAATATCCAAAAGAATAGAAGACACAAAAGCAGGAATTGGTGCAATAAAACCAACAACAGAGAAAATAGCTTGACAATCATGATACAAGAAATATCTAAATAAAACAAACAAACAAAGACGTATTTTCTCAGCGGTATAGATACAAAAGATGTCTAAGAATAATTTAAATCTAGAGGGAAATAGAATTCGGAACTGATGAAAATGGAAGGGTAGTGCTAAATAATAATAAATAACTAAAGAAATATACACAATTTATCATAGGTAACCAAACTGAACAAATAAACATATATAAATAAAAATGAGGAACCACCAAATAAAAGTAATCAGATGATGGTAAACCAAAAACTATCAAAAACATCAAATTTGCAGATGACACACAAATTATTTCAAACTCTAATGAATAACGTGATATGTGATATGATATATTGGTGAAAACTCAATTAGACTATTGAAATTTCCAAGGAAATATCAAATTGTCTTAAGCACGTTTGATTTTTATTAACTCTGTAAATTACTATTTAAATAAAGAAATGATAAATGGATGCAATTTGTATCAAAAGTAAACTAAACAAAATATCCTTCCCGAAAAAATAAACAATGGTTCTAGCAAAGGTTAGAAACAGAGCTCTCCATAAATCTTAACAAAATACATAAGCAGAAAATTTTATGCTCCTTTTATCGTCTTCGTAGCGTCCCAGAAAAAATTTCCCGCACTAAAAAGCGATATTCCCAAAGAATTATGACCACAATAATTTTACCGTGAATAGATAATCAGACAAGCTAGTGTTCTTTGTAAACAGTGCGAAGTTATAAGATGACAAAAACTGATAAGGTTAAAATAAAACATTTTACACCAAGAAAAATACACAACTCAAAGATAATCTTTAATTATAGTGGAAAATAGTCTTCCAGTATAGTGTAAATATTAATTAATACACATAGTGAAACAGAGAGTATGAAATTCTTAAAATAATTACAAATTCTATTTCAACATTCCTTAACACTCTAATGATCCTCATACACCCTAACTTTTAGACAAAATCGGCAAGGTCTTATTCATCAATATAGTCTTATTTTAGTACGATACTGGTACACTTCTTTATAATCAGTTTTATTGAAACAGCAAACAATATTATAATACTTGAAATTCTGTTTTATTATAATACTTCCTATTTGTACACATTTTCTAACGTTCTAGAACCTGCGAGACAATATTGCGATGAGATCTAGAATATTCTAGAGTTTTAAAACTTCTTCTTTTTTGTCAAGGAACGTATTCTATATAGAATTAATCTTACGGAACTGTGTAAGAATACACTAATTTCAATGCTTTCAAACATTTTTAATTTTATATCTGATTAATCTCTTAAGTTATATTGTTTACAAGAAACCAATTTTACCAAATATCATATTCTATTCTTTAAAAATATTGCTGGTTACAGCTCCAGTAGTACTATACATACATTTTCGGGCAAGCTGCGGAACGTATTTAAATATCCATTTAGAGTCAATAGAAATCAGTTTTTGTGTCCCTATAAGACAGTTATTTCTTCTTCTTTTTCTTCTTCCTCTTTTTATGTCGATATGACTCTGTCTGTTTTTTAATGTGCCTCCAGTAAATTGTCGTTCCATCTTTTTCGTGGTCTTCCTACTGATCGTCTTCCTATTGTGTAACCGTCTCTTATTGTCTTTACTACTCTATTTGTTGTCCTTCGGCTTGCATGATCGTTCCATTCTACTCTTCTATTTCTTATCCAGTTCTTGATGTTCTCCACCTTGCATGCATCTATGTCGTATATATGTACTTCTAACTCTGTCGCATAGTGTCTTACCATCAATTCTTCTAAGTGTTTTCATTTCTACTGTTTCTAACATACTTTTTGTCTTCTATGTGTCAATATATCATTATTGGTTTGATGACTGTTTTGTGAATTCTGCCTTTAATTTATTTCCCGATATTTTTATTTCTCCATATTGTTTCATTCAGATGGCCTGCGGCTCTGTTTACTCCAATCACTTGATCTTCTACTTCAGTTTCGATCTTTCCGTAGCTAGAAACTGAACTTCATCACTTGTTCTATTATTTATTCCTCCAGCTCCAATTATCTACATCTTAGTCAATTTGTTATTGTAATCATGCATTTGTATTTTTTGGGGAAATTAACATGTTAAGTTTTCTGACGGTTATATTAAACTAGTAACTTTCCCTATCGCATACGACAGAGGATCCAATCAATCGTCATCTACATTCAGTGATTAAATTTTTAAAATAATAAACTTCTAAATAATAAAATGAACTAAAAATCAATACAGCAAAGTTACCTTATATTTACCTTATTTAGATTTTATTTTATTTTGGTAAAGCATTGACATTTGTTAAACGTCATTTTTATAGTAAGTGTGTCTTACTCAGTGACATATAATAAAAATATATTATACGTCATTGACCTTACCTTACAATTACAGTAACGTATATTTTAAACAATTTTGGAACAGAATAATTACTGTGAAGTAGTAAAATTTCTGATTAACAATATTTGAATCATCAATTTGTAGAATGAACTAACAATAAATCAACCGTATTTTTTCAAGAACAAAATATGTTTGAAATGTCAAATGTTGGTAGTTCAGATTTCTTTACTAGGTGGCGTAGTTACCTTACTGGACAAACAGTGTGACCTGTCATCGTAGCCTTTTATATAGATAGATTGGTGCAGCATACATTGTAAATCGTCTTCACTTTGAGAGAGTAGTATTGCGTCGTCTGCATAGCAGATTAGTTTAAGTTGGTTTTCTCCCATTTTGTATCCTTTTTTAGTTCTCTACCTCCTTTAATTTAACACTGTCAAATGCCATCTTAAAATCCACGAATCCATGATCTTCCTGACCTAAAACCTTGTTCTTCTTCTGCTAGTGATATAATTGCATTCAGTTTATTTGTTATCACTTTGTTAATTTTAATGTTGTGTTTAATAAAAGAATTCCTTTGTAATTTTCTGGGTCCGATTTGTCTCCCGTTTTTAAAGAGAGGTATTAGGATGATTGATTTCCATTTTTGAGGAATTCTGTTTTGTTCTATTATTTTTTGGATTAATTTTAATAGTTGTTTGGACAGGTCTGGTCCTCCGTACTTTAGGAGTTTGTTCGGTATTCTGTCCTTTCTTGGTGATTTTCTATTTTTTTAAATTCCTTAATGCTTTCTTTACCTCTTCCCCCTCAATATTTATTTCTTTGTTTGTCGTCACTTCTGGTGTTGGTGGTTCATTATCGTAACCTTTAGCAAATAGGGATCGAAAGTGGTCTACCCATGTTTCCTTCTGAATGTGTTTTTATTAGTTTATTTATCTATTTTTTTTGCCTTCTAATCATTCTTCATATTTCTTTTTGTGTTCTGTAGAAGTCGTGTTTCATTTATTTTGCCAGTGATTCCTTTTTATTTGTCTAGATTAAGCTTTCGTTTTATTTCTGATTCGTTTATAGTGGTTGTATGCTGTTGTGTTTGTTGTGTTTTGTATTGTAAAAAGGCTGTCTTCTTTTCTTCACATTTTGTCCTTACTTTTTCTATAAACCATGGGGTTTTCTTTTTCGATACATTAGTTTTAGTTACTTTTCTCTCTTCAAGGGATTCTGTTGCTGCGTTAATTATGTTATTTTTGAGTATTTTCCAGCTGTCCTCGATGTTATCGTTTTCTTATATCCTATTCCCAGCGATCTTCTCTGATATTCTTTTTCTGTATAAGTATTTCGTGTATTTAGTCGATCGATCATTTTGAGGCTTGTTATTTTCTAGGCCGTATGCTTCGATAATGTTCAGGTCTTCCTTCTCCATTCTTATCTTTGCTATAACAATCCTTTTTGATATGTATTGACACTCTTTGGTATAATTTTGGTACCTTTGGTGTATTAGTAATGCTACACCTTCTTAGGCTCTGTTTTCTTTTGCTATTCCGCTGTAGATATTAGTATGTATTTACCTAATTTTGATTGTCCTTTTCCTTCCTTTTTTGTTTTCTAAAAAAATAGTTATTTGTAATAGTATATCCCACCATGCTTTAATATACTAAAGTGCGACTTATCATACCTTATACAATAACTTCCCGTTTCTGGTATCTTAATTGACGGTTTCAGTGTATTCGAAGAATTATCTAGTATCTAATAAATAATACCATTAAAATCCTTTTTATGTATTTTTTTATTAACCTCTAAGACTTTTTACAATCTGTTTCGCAATAAAAACAAATAAGTAAAATTGTTTGTCTTTACAATGTCCGAGAGACGTAAAGTCCAGTGACCAAAGCATCATAACCGAAATATTGGATTGTTTACCGGTGGGATCCGCACATACACAGATACGCGAACACGAATACTAAGAACGGCACAGATCACAATGGATGTGCGCTGTTGAAAGTGTAGCTTCCACTGTTGTAGGCACTGTCAGGAACGGTTTGGTAGGTCCAAGGGATCATACCGCTTTAATCTCTTCGCTTGTTGGTTGTGGAGAAGATTGTATGCCAGGGTGTTAGGATGCACGCGCAACCTGTTTTGATATTGTTCAGAAATTCTTTTGCACTCTTCAGAGACTATTAATACCTGGAGATCTCTATGTAAGGCGTCATTCTGGATATATCAAGGGAAATTAGCAATTATTCTTAGAGTTTTAGATTGAAATCTTTGTAAATTAATGTCTAATAAATGTCTTGACAAATTGTAAATTAATATTAAATAAAAAAAAAATAAAAATAATAAACATGTTTTATCAATAATATAATTTATAATAATACTTCTAAATTGCTCATAGAATTCCAACATTCCATGTAAAATAAAAAAAGCTTAGAGCGATTTTTAGTCTAACGCAAAAAAATATTAAAAGAAGATTAAATTAGAAGATTGAATATCTTTTACCTCCCCTGCTGACCTAAATTTTTATAAATATACGACAATTAAACATTGAAAACTATTAATTGAATTGTTGCGTGAACGATCCTGTAACAAATTCGAAACAAATAGATATTTATACACAATATATTGTATAGGAAAAGAAGCCACCTGTAGAAATTAAAGTAATTATTAAATTAGTCCAATAATATAATTTTGATGCTCAATTTGTTGTGACAATTTGTAAAAACCAAATATGCTCAGAAAAAAAAATAAATATTAAATTTGTGTTTATACCATTATTACAAAAATATATTTACTTATTTCAAAAATTAATTTGGGAATTAATTTTTGGAAATGGTCCATGTTCCCATGTCAGCACTATTTTATTCTTATTTTGATATTGTTATTTTATTGTGAATTATAGTTAAATTCAAGACAAATATTAAATAAAAACAAATTTTTGCATTAAAACCTAATTTTTTTAATTGAACATTCGATATTTCGCGGCAGATAGAAGTTATACCTCTTGATGAAAAGAAATAAATGTTTTCTCAGACTATAGTATAAAGATGAAAGGAACTGATAAAACTAAAATAAAAGAATGTCGCCTCGTAACGGTTCCTATCAGACGTTCGAAGTGGAACGAGGGGAGCTGGAAAAGGTCTTTCCTTGTTTAAAACTATACGAACAATCTTTTGCAATCTGAGTTTTAGGAAAAGTTTGATGGCAAGGAAGAGAAGAATGGTTTACATTCTTCGAGTAGAAACTGGAAAATCCACGGTCACTGCATTGTCACGTATCAAACTTTTTCGCTAACTTTTATTTCCGAGAGATATGTATCTAACTATATATCCTCTATTTATTCGCATGCGCGTTTAGAGTTTTAATTGTTAAAAATGTAGGCAATATAATAGCATCGTTTATTCTTAAATTAAAAAGTGGTTTGGCAGAAGATTTTACTAAACAAATTGATCATTAGATTATGATCAAACTGATACATATATACGTGTTGGTGTTGATAACAGCATGCTATTTAGGGTAGCAATGAATAAAATTAATATATATAGCTATGATGGTAACCAAAGTTCTGAAGGGACATGGTACATAAAGAAGAAGAAGTAACAAACAAGACTGAAGTAAATAAAATCCGAGGAAGAAGAGGCTGATAGATAAATTAAAACATAATGACATCAAAAATTCGTGTAAACACAACACTTTATTTTTAAAATAAGCTTTTAAGTCACTGGAAACACATTGTCTATACTGCCTATAGGCCCCGAATAATCGCTTAAAAATGCCTGTCGTGTAGTTCTGTTAGCTTCTTCGTTTCCCGTTATTCCGAAGTGTAAGAGTACCCACAAAAATTGAATTGAGCTGGTATTTTAGTAACTTTTCAAAAGGTTGTTTCGGTAAAATATGTTTTATTGAGTTTAGAGAGCTAACGAAATCTGTTATGATTAGGGCTTTTGTGAAGGTAAGCTTGTTAAAAACTTCCACAGTACGGTATATAGCGCAGAGCTCAGCTGAATATGTGCTACATACTGGGGGTTGACGAAAAAGAAGATTGTTTTCTTGATTAAAAACTCCGTCTTCGGACTTAGTTGTACCTAGGTAGATTTTATAGTGGTCGGGGTACTTTTCTAAGAGCGCTTCAAAGTTAAGCCCAATCAGGGAATTTGTTTGTACTGGATTTATCAAAAGAAGGCCAGAAATGTGTCGCAGATTGGTAAATAAATCAGGCAAGGCTCAGGGTATTTAATATACGAGGAGAAAATATCCAGAAAATTAGTGTTCAGATTTTAAAGTATGGAGTTGATTCTTTTATACAGAAGAAGTAGAGTGGATCGGTCTCATCCCCAATTTTTGTTTAAAGAAAGAACACATTTATTATTTTATTACAGGAAAGGATGAGTGGTGGGACGTGATCTTCCATGTTAGCTTTAAATCAAAGATTAAACCCAAGAATTTGTGATGATTTCTAAACTCCAGCTGTTTAATAATACATAAATAAATAATAAATTTACATAATACTGATTTAAACTACAAAATTTAAACTTTCGAGGTTATTTATATATTCCACAGCTGATGTTATTTACCAGTCGAGTTAAATAAACGGCGCTGACAATTCTTCTTCTGTGGACTCAATATATTAATATTTATAAAAAACTAATCAAAGTGATCAATTCCATTTTACAGTTAAAGATAAAAATATAAAATTATATTGGCGTGAAATTGAAAGAACAGAAACGTCGGTCATCATAAAGGTTTCAATCGAGAAACTAGGGATTCAAGTGTGTCAAAGAGCCATTACATACAACATAAACTGTAATTTCTGCTTATACATCTCCCTCGAAAGCCCACTTCCCTCCAATTCCACCCAATTCTTTTGTCAAAAGTTTGCGAAATGAAATTTTCTCTACAAGTTGACAAGTCATCTAATAGCGTCAGCAACGCCACTTCTTTTCGTTGCCTTTTCTTCTACATACGAGAACATTTTACTTTTTTTATAAGTTCTATTAGGAGACCTTCCTTTATTTCTTTCAATTTTCGCTTCATTCTGTCACTATCCCTGTGGGACGGATTGAGGAACTATATTACGCGTCAGTCGAGGAATATGCCCCTTTTCGCAAAAGCGCATACGTGGAATGGTAATAGGGTAATCCCTCTTTCAATCTGGATATAATAATGCGCCAGACAAAAATCGATTTATTTACAGCTGAAAAATATTAAAAAATAAAAAGTTTTGAATTATATTTTAAATTAGCACATTATACTAACACTTTACATGTAGATTTACTTACTCACTTAGTCCTAAGCCTTTCTACCGTTAGGTGTAAGGCTATGTAGAATTAATATATAATAAAAAATGCTAAATAATAATTATTTATGTTATAAAAAATAAGAGAGTAGCTTACCAGCAGAAGAGACAAATAATTAAAAAATTTCTTGGCTCGCCTTCTCCGTTTCGAAGTGTACCTATTGGAATTTTTAATAGAACTGCATAAAACAATTGATTTTGCTTGATTGATTAAATTGCTTCTACAGATTTTCTTTTAAAAATTATCCACACAGTATTGGAATAGAAGATTTGATCGTTATTTCCTTGTAGGTTGCATATCTTGTGCATTTTCCTTTTTATTCATAGTCGATATATACTCCATTTTTTGTTCCTTATGTACTTTATAAATGAAGTAGAAACAAACTAGATGTAGCTAAAGAAAAGTATTTAAAAAGCAGCAAACAAAGCGTTGGAAACTAAAACAAACAAAAATGTAAAGGTCAAATCAAGGACATCTTGATTTAGACAGCTCAAGACAAAAATCACTGCAAACTGCACAAGTCGTACAATGAATATAACAAAATAAAAAGAAAACGTACAAATTAATAGAAAAAACAAAGGCAGACCATTAAGAGACATTACCAAAAAGATTAGTTAGCCTAAAAAGTTAGTTAGTTAGTTAGTAGTTAGCCTTTTAGGGCGAACAACAGCCAATAAAGACGTTCATAAGACAACAAATTCAACTTCAAAAAATCACATATATAAAAAAGACAAATAAATCACTTTAAAACGCGAAGTTAATTAGGGGAAGATTAAATGATGAATGATTAGCTTAAATACGGATGAAACAAGCTTATTAAACAAATCCAACGACAAGTACAAAAATTATTACAAAAAATGGAATGCCACACGAATGAAAAATAGCAATAATGTTCATGTTATTTAAAAAAGGAGATCGTAAAAACCCTAATTACTATAATAGTGTAAACTTATTAAACACAATTGACATTAGGAATATTAAGGAAGAATAATGTTAAAGAACATTAATTAATCTACCCAGGAAAGCAGTTCTTATGCTTACTATTATCTTCAATAGAATGCTATAGTTAAGCCATTTTCAAATCCAGTAGAAATATGCTTACATTATGATGATTGGTAAGCCGGATAGATTGCATGCAGAACCTTGTTCCTATCGTATAATAAGCTTGTTATCCTTGATGCCCAAGATATTTGAAAGACTCGTGGTAAATAAAATAAGCGAAGCTATAGCACTCGAGAACATAATATCCGAACATCAATTTGGTTTCCGTCAAAAATATTCAACAATCCAACAATGTCATAGAATAGTAAAAAAATAAATAAAAAAAAAAAGAATATCTCACTATCTGTCTACCTCATTATTTCTCGATATTGAGCAGGCGTTTAATAAAGTCTGATACCACGGTTTGCTATATAAATATAAAATGTTTACTGTCTAGCAATATGTACCTACTTCTTACAGGACCAAGAGGTCTGTTAGATTTCATAGCTTGTAAGAATTTTTAAACTGATTTAATCAATTAAGTGAATATTAAGCGTTGACCGTCGCGACGCCATCCGAGGCACAAAAGAAGGGACGTCCCGATAAACTCGATATGCTTACTGTACGCTGTCTCGGTAGGAAGTGTTTCTTGAGATGGTCAGAAAAAACCCTCTGGACGTTCTTAGGTAGTCAGTCTATGGGACAAGTGCTCCCCATAAATCAGCACTATTGTATGGCGCTTTTGAATGACGATAATCCAACTTAATAATCACTGAAATATGATACTTTCCAGCAGTTTGTGTGCTAGGTACATATTTATTTCCAAAACAAGAAAAGAAGTTAAATTATTTGAACTTAAAAACAGACTAAATGTGTTTAAGCCAATTTAACAATGAGATTTTACTGAATTTTAGGAAATAATATCTTTTAAAGCAAATAACTAGTTAGAATGGACCATTCAATAAGACCATATTATAGTAGAATAAAAACAAATAGTGAATGTAAAATATGAAAATATAGACTCAATACTTTCCCAAACACAGTTTGTATAAAAAAGGATTTAGTAGGCGGTACTGCAGACTAGCGCAAAGCTTTATATTAATAAACAAGATTGCTGTTTTCACTATTCTCTTTGCAATTTCAAAATATTTTTAATCAAATTTCCATTTAGGAGCAGTTTTTGTTGGTGAATCTTTTTTAAGCCTTTTACTTACTTTATTGCATTCTTTAGTAAGATTTTTTTTACGTTTTCTGTACAAAAAATTATGAAACATTTTAAAAATGACCCCTAATGACCATGACGTTTTACATATAGGATGCGGCCCTGGATTAACCGATAACGCCGTTTATCACAAAATGTTACTTAAGGACGAATAGTCCCATTATTGTTTAGTTTGTTTGTATCGCTTAAAACATCTACTTGTATTGCGGTTATAAAAAACGCAAAAAATGGCTGAGCATGGAATCAGATTTGCAATAAGAAATTAATATTATACTTTTGGTAAAATGTACTTCTGTATGATGTTATATATATATATATATATATATATATATATATATATATATATATATTTATATTTATATATATATATATATATATATATATATATATATATATATATATATATATATATATATATATTGTTATGATATGTAAAATCGAGAAAAATATTGGTTTGTTTAAAAATATTTCAAAATTCAATAACATCAAAATAATTCAGATAAGTAGGATAATATCCAACAAACATTTCGAAGAAGGAGAGTTATTAATTTCTTGAATTACCTGTACTAAACAAAATGTAAGCTTTACATCAATCATTTCTTTGTTATACTTGAGTGACCCGCATAAGTTTAAGTGAAAGCCAAAGAATTGAACGGGGTTTTTCAAAATCCATTAATGCAGTGATTAAAGACAATAGAAGGGATTATAGAAAGAGGTTTTTGTTAGTTTTTAAGATTTATAGAAAAATATTATTTGTAAATAAGTTTTAGGAAATTTATAATTATAGGTAAAAATTTGTTTGTTATCGAAATGAAAAAATGGGGGAATTGTGACGAGTTTTGATTGGCGGAGATTGAAAAAGGTGGGATAAGTATGTAGGAGGGAGTTTAGCGAGATTGGGGAGAGAGAAAAGATATGATCAGTTGATTTTTCCAAGTCTGAAAAGGAACAGTGATTGTTCTCTGGTGGTTCCAAAGAAGTAGCAAGCAGTAGTGTTGAATGTTAGTGAGTTTTTGTGGAATTAGTGTATCTGACAGAAGCTGAAGCAGCAAAATATTGTAAGTCATATTTTCCTACTTATATTCCAAGAGTCACTGTTCAGGCCAACGAGAGATTCAGTTTATCGTAAAGAGAAGATATTCCAAGAGTCATTTTTCACTCGGGCCAACGAGAGATTCAGTTTATCGAGAGGAGAAAGGCTATCATAATTTGAATGATTGTTGCTTTTGAAGGAGATCATTAAGGACGATATACTTGCAACAATCTGTTGTAAGATTGCTGATTACATAGGGAGCGGTTGAGAGGAGATAATATAGTCTACAAGGAACAAGGATTTGGACCACTCATCATCAGAGAGAGATATTTTTGTTTTCTGCAGTTTTTTTTTCTTTTATTGATAACACAATCTTTACACGTAATTTAGAAAGGATATAAATATTTTGATTAAGAGAGTTTGGGATTTTGAGTTTTCAATTAATATTGTTTGTACCATAAATTTTGATTGTTCACGTACGGAGAACAAAATTTTGAGAATCCTTATATGAGATTTGTTTATTGAAAACTTTTGAGTGTGAATTATTTCATTATTTTTATTTCAATATATAGTGTTAGATCATATGTGTTTTTTATTATTCCGGTATTCTCTGGACCTTACCTTTCACATGTAATAGCATAGATATTGAAGCACGAATTTAACCCTGAGATAAAAGAATTAAAAATTGTGATAGAGTCATAATCATATCATTTAAATAATTTTAATTAATCAAAAAAAATTAATTAGCTAATTATTGCTTGGCGCACCAAGACTTTAAATATCACAATAACTGGCTTCCAAAACGTGGGGCTTGAAAATATCGCAGCTTTACATTTGAAGGAAGGGAAAGAGATCTGGAATAAGTACAGGTGATCCAGAGATAAAAACATATAACATTGAGGGAATTTGAATTTGAAAGTATTTTGACAATTTTTCCAGGGAATATAAATTTGATTTATTGATTGATCGTAGTTAGTGGATATTTACTGCTATTGAATTATTTGATTTTATTTTCTTTACCAATCGTACATTTGATATTTATTTTGAATTATTTGAATTTTACTGATTGCATATTTGATATTTGTCGTGAAAATTTATTACATTTGGGGAGAAATATTGTCGTGTTCTGAAACATATAGAGTGTTGTAAAATTTCACATTTGGCGGGGACAAAACCATTAACGAAAAGAAACAACATGTCGACCACAAGGAGTCAAAGCAAAATGCAAGAAAGGAAGGAGGATAACAGAGAAGAGGAAACAATTGTTGAAGAAGGATCGGATAATGAAGGAAATGTTACAATAGTTGAGGAGAAAAAAGAATTATCAGGAATAGAGAAAATATTACAACTAATGCAAATACAGACACAAACAATAGAGAAAAACCAAAATGAAACATCAAAGAAAATGGATAGAAATCAACAAGAAACATCACTAAAAATGGAAAAAAACCAAATTGAAACGAAACAAACAATGGAAGAAAACCAACGGGAAACAAGGCAAGCAATAGAACTAAATAACAGGAATATAGAGAAGCGTTTGGAAAACTATGAACAAGAAATTAAAGGATGTGTTGAGGGGATAAAGAAAGAACTGATACAACAGATAGAAGAAATAACCATAAAGAATGCAAAACAAGAGACAGAGATTAAAGATATCCAAAATACAATGAAGGAGATACAAAATTGCCAGAGAAAGGAACTAGAGATGCATAGAGAAGAAATAGAAACTAAAATGAAAGATAGTAAGACTGTCCAGAAAAAGGAATTAGAACAGTTAGAAGAAAAATTTGAAATGGCGCTACAAGAAGACAGAAAGGAAATAGAAAGAAGATTAAAGCAAAATGAAAAACAAATGGCAGAAATTGAACTAAGAGGGGTAGAGAGAAAAGAAGTTATCATCCATGGAACAAGCCAGTCGAAAATACAATTTGGCGGGGATATTCGGAAAACACACCCAGTACCGTTTGTTAAAAATTTGAAAACCAAATTACAACATATTAGATATTTTGACGATTGCAAAGAAACAATTAGAAACCATTTGAAAGAAGGAGCAGCGTTATGGTATGAAAGCAAGGAAGATGAGTTTGAAAATTGGACAGATTTTGAAAATAAATTTCTCAACTATTTCTGGGGGAAAAATAAACAGAGAGAAATCAACCAAGAGCTACAGAATGGAAAATATCACGAAAAAATGGGAATATCTGAAGAAAGATATGCTTTGCAGATATATAACAATTCAAAATATCTAGAATACAAATATTCTACCGAACAGCTGGTAGAAATGATCAGCAGACATTTTGAGGAAACGTTGGAAGATCACGTGATTTTGAGAAACTATCAAGATATTGATAGTTTGTGCCAATTCCTTCAATTAAAAGAAGCGAAAAGAAAAGAAATGAGAAATAGAAGACAACATGACCAATATAATGGAGCGGAAAGAAGGTATTCATCAAATTATGACCAGAGAAACCGACATCCCAGATCAACAAACGAATATAGGCCGAGAAATTACAATAATTACAATAGACAACAAAATTACGATAACAGGAATGACACACAACACAGAACATATGAAAATCACAACAGGAATAGAGATGCACAAAATCCTCCGAATAGGAATACTAACGAACAAAGGGACGATAGAAATAACCAGAGCTTCCAACAACAAAATAGAAGGGAGATGAATCATGTAGCAATAGGAAATGACAGACAAATTTCTAATTATAATCTAATATTTTTAGATGCATTTATAAAACATAAAGCGATTAAAATTGTGATTGATTCTGGATCGGAGATATCGCTAATCAATAAAAAACTAGTAAAAGAATTAAATTTGGACAGATTTGTGTATAAGATTCCTAGGGTTGATTTAGTAGGTGCAAACAATAAAAATTTGACGACAGTAAACGAAGGCTTGGGAGTACAGATAAGAGTGGGAAACAAATTCCATATTATGAAATGTGTGGTGATTGAAGATTTAAATCATGATATGATAGCGGGAATTGATGAATTGAGGAAAAAAGATATCACCATAAATTTTTCGGAAAATAAACTGGAAATCAGAGCAGAACCAGACAACACAGGAGAAGAAAAGCAAACAGATAGGAAAACAAATTCTGGAAGGATCAATGCACAGGAAAAACGCAAAGAAATCGATATGACTGTAGAGGATAAACCGAAAGTACAAGAACAAGATCTAACAGAAAAGAAAAAGAGAAGGAAGAAAAAGAAGAAGAGTTCGAAAAGAAAGCAGGAAAATAAGATGGAGACCAGAGAAAAACAGGAAATAGAAGGTACAGAAGAATTGTTGGCAACCGACGATAAAACAGAATGGAAGCAGGAAGAAAAAGAAGGTATCATCAGAGAAATGAAAGGAATAGAAACATGGTGCTCGGAATACCAAAGGGAATTAGAGGATAAAAAGAAAACAAAAGAAAAAATGTCACTGATGGACGAGAATCCAGAATTTTGTGAAGAAGTATTATGGACAGTGAACACATGTGAACAAAAGGTGAATGAAAGAAAAATAAATTGTGGAAAAAACATGGAGAAGGAAATAGAGAAGATTTTAGGAAACCATGGAGATTTTGTTAATAAAGTAAATCAAGTGGTTAAAAATTATGAACTTTCTTTTAAGGGAAAATACTTGGAAAAATTTAAAACGAAAATATATCCAATCCCGTATAAAGACAGGCAATATACGGGGTATTTTAACATTCACGACATCTATCAATATCATGAATAGATTTTAATAACATAGTGAAATAATTTGATCCTAGAAAACTTTTGTCATTTTTAAAATTTAACAAAGAGTTTTCGGCAGATCAAATGGCGGGGATTTGTTATGATATGTAAAATCGAGAAAAATATTGGTTTGTTTAAAAATATTTCAAAATTCAATAACATCAAAATAATTCAGATAAGTAGGATAATATCCAACAAACATTTCGAAGAAGGAGAGTTATTAATTTCTTGAATTACCTGTACTAAACAAAATGTAAGCTTTACATCAATCACTTCTTTGTTATACTTGAGTGACCCGCATAAGTTTAAGTGAAAGCCAAAGAATTGAACGGGGTTTTTCAAAATCCATTAATGCAGTGATTAAAGACAATAGAAGGGATTATAGAAAGAGGTTTTTGTTAGTTTTTAAGATTTATAGAAAAATATTATTTGTAAATAAGTTTTAGGAAATTTATAATTATAGGTAAAAATTTGTTTGTTATCGAAATGAAAAAATGGGGGAATTGTGACGAGTTTTGATTGGCGGAGATTGAAAAAGGTGGGATAAGTATGTAGGAGGGAGTTTAGCGAGATTGGGGAGAGAGAAAAGATATGATCAGTTGATTTTTCCAAGTCTGAAAAGGAACAGTGATTGTTCTCTGGTGGTTCCAAAGAAGTAGCAAGCAGTAGTGTTGAATGTTAGTGAGTTTTTGTGGAATTAGTGTATCTGACAGAAGCTGAAGCAGCAACATATTGTAAGTCATATTTTCCTACTTATATTCCAAGAGTCACTGTTCAGGCCAACGAGAGATTCAGTTTATCGTAAAGAGAAGATATTCCAAGAGTCATTTTTCACTCGGGCCAACGAGAGATTCAGTTTATCGAGAGGAGAAAGGCTATCATAATTTGAATGATTGTTGCTTTTGAAGGAGATCATTAAGGACGATATACTTGCAACAATCTGTTGTAAGATTGCTGATTACATAGGGAGCGGTTGAGAGGAGATAATATAGTCTACAAGGAACAAGGATTTGGACCACTCATCATCAGAGAGAGATATTTTTGTTTTCTGCAGTTTTTTTTTCTTTTATTGATAACACAATCTTTACACGTAATTTAGAAAGGATATAAATATTTTGATTAAGAGAGTTAGAATAGTTTGGGATTTTGAGTTTTCAATTAATATTGTTTGTACCATAAATTTTGATTGTTCACGTACGGAGAACAAAATTTTGAGAATCCTTATATGAGATTTGTTTATTGAAAACTTTTGAGTGTGAATTATTTCATTATTTTTATTTCAATATATAGTGTTAGATCATATGTGTTTTTTATTATTCCGGTATCCTCTGGACCTTACCTTTCACATGTAATAGCATAGATATTGAAGCACGAATTTAACCCTGAGATAAAAGAATTAAAAATTGTGATAGAGTCATAATCATATCATTTAAATAATTTTAATTAATCAAAAAAAATTAATTAGCTAATTATTGCTTGGCGCACCAAGACTTTAAATATCACAATAATATATATTATATGTATATATTATATATAATATATATATATATATATATATATATATATATATATATATATATATATATATATACATATATATATTTATAAAATATATATATATATATATATATATATATATATATATATATATATATATATATATATATATATATATATATATAATTGTTCATTTATTTAAATCCTAAAATAATTTATCCAAAATGTTTGCCAGATAGCTGCCAGGTGGTCATAAATTTGACAGCCCTACAAGGAGGACGTAAGGATTATGCGCTATTATAGCATGAAAATTATAAATGAGTATTTATAGTAATCAATATATTTATTTGTTTACTCACTTAGTATTCATCAGCACAAAAGAATTTGTTGATAGTGTTATGAACATACTGCTTTTATTTTTTTAGAGGTTTTTCTCGACATGAGGCCTTAAAGATGATGGAAAAAGATGAGTTTCCCCATTATCAAGCGGAAATGATGATGATGTTCCATTATTAAATTTGGATAAACTTAAAAAAGTTTTGAAAAACCACTGGTCTAAAGGAGCAAACATCTCAGAGGAAGCAGAAATACTTGATAATTGGTTAAAGGATAATAATCTCAATACTAATACAAAAGATACTCCAATAGACTGGTTCATGAAGTTGTTCTATGAAGAAATTTTCATTTACTGGTTGTCGAATCCAATTAATATGCAAGTATGAAAAATAAGCCTATATCTACCCAAGAAATTAAAGCATTTGTGGGAATTCTTATTCTTAGTGGCTATGCTTCGTACCCAAGGAAGAAAATGTATTGGGAAAAGGATATAGACATATACGTTTGTAATTTCCTAGTTCCTGGAGCACTTTCTAGAGATAGGTTTAATTTTATAATGAGCGTTTTGCATATAGCGGATTATAGCGGATTATAATAACTTGGACCATTCTGACAAATACAGTAAAGTTAAATGTCTCTTTAGGTTACTAAATTAATTTTTTTTAAAACATGCAATTTTAGAAGAGAATCATAGCGTTGATGCAACCATGGTTCCTTATTTCGATCGTCATGGATGTAAGCAGTTTATATAAGATAAGTAACAGAATACAAATCCGCTGAAATCAGAAAAGGACTTACAAAAAGATAAAAGAGGTCGTACGGTACTAAGACGTGACGCAAATAAGAAATTGACAATTGTCAGCTGACACGATAATAGTGTTGTATCGCTGAGCTCTAACGCATTTGGTGCGAATCCTATTCATCAAGTAAAGCAATACTCGCGACGAGAAAAAAAAAACGATACTTGTTCCTTAACCATTTATCGTAAAAATTGTTTATCGAAATATGGGCGGAGTAGATCGATGCGATCAAAACGTAAGTTTATATGGAACTGGTGTTAGAGGAGAAAAGTGGTACTTCTGTTTGTTTATTGTATTGATTTGACTAAACACAATGCTTGACAACTTCATCGAAGCAATGACACTTTAGATCAATTAGCTGTTCGATGACGAATTGCAACTTTACTTTTTCAACTTTATATAAAAGCTGATATATATTCGTGTTGACGGCTGAGTCGAAGAGAAAATGCTGGTTCCTATTTCAACGGAATACATCATTATGTGATTGATCAAGAAAAATAAACCAAATGTCGCTACTGCCATAAAAAAAAACTATTACAAGGTGTCAAAAATCTTATGCTGGTGTCTATATAGGCTGCTTTGTGAGTTTCCACATTGTAGTGCTTTATCCTGACGTCATTGATGTAGGACGCTCAGTTTTTTTTGTACACTGCAATTTTTTGTAATATTATCTCAATAACGTACATACATGTCAGGGTTATGTGGGTTAAAATAACAAATTATGGCCAATGTTGACATTTTGTATACCTAACGGTCACCACCTCATTAGTTACAAAAATTGACTCTTCCGCTATGAATGTATAAATATGAAAATGTTTTACTAATACCTTTGTTTATCGCACTTTAATACAATAGTGGAACTGATAATTGCAAAAATCCAACATTGTATTTTCATGAAATTATATTATATTAATGTAAAATTATGAAAATATAAATAAATATCATTTAATAGTAAATCTAATTATTACATAAACTAAATAAGATGTTTAAAAATAACAAGTTAAATTAAAATAAAATTTTTAAAATTTAAATAATATACGTATTTAAAATCAAATAAAACAATTTTATTATTTATTTATTTTTTATATTTTAAACAAATTCAATAAATGTTTTCTCCTAACGCCACCTATTTACAAAACATACGTTGTTTTCTTATAACAAACCTGACAAATCCAGACCAAATATTAATAATAAATAATGTTAATAAAAAAATAAAAATCGGTTGCCTGTAAAGTCGGTTTTACGGGCGAAGATTTTACGTGACAACGTCTTTTTCTCGGTAGAATATTTATTGATATAAATATTATTAAATTACACAATAGGAACAAGGAATTGAATGAAAATAAGAATTGCATTACCGATTTATTAGGTATTTTATATATATTATTTATATTTTATATATTATATTTTTATATATTATTTTATATATTATTTATTTTATATTATATTATTGATCTTATTATTTTCTACAAAATTTATTTGAAAATTTTTTCGATATATCAATTAGTTGCGGAGATATCGATCATTGAAGTTATTGTTTGCTACCAGTATTTTATATATTTATTTTTTTCAGTTATAAAAAATTACTATTTCCAATTGTGTCTACCAAGTATGGTCACATGTATTTGCCTACATATTAAATAATAATAAGTACAGATAATGTTATGTGACGTTCACTTCTGATTATATATATTTTAATATTTTTAATTTTAAAGAATCAATTTGAAAATCAAAACACTTATTCAGATCGAAGGTTCAAATTTTTGCTAAATAAATTTGAAATTAATTAAAATTTGTAAATGTAAATGGTAAAGTTGAAAATTAAAACATTTACTAAAATTGGAATTTGAAATTCTTGCTAAACACAGTTAAATTCTAACTCTGCGCGTGGTGATTGGTCGGTTTAGTTCGTTTGTTTGGTCGCCCTGTTTTGACAGGTTAGAAGTTATAATTTGTTATTTTAAATGTTTGACTAGCAATACGCGCTGTTTCTTCTCAATCGACTGAATTACGATTGATTGCAGAGTGATTTAAACTAATAATTTACTTAACACTATCAACATTTGTCAATAGTATGACATAACCTATAAACTCAGTTTCTCAACTTTTGTGTCAATCTAACAATTAATCAATCAATCATAGTTTACGATAATGAAATATTAGTGTACAATTATTTACCTTTATTGTTGTAGTTGTTGTAAATGACGAATCTAAGCACTCCACATTTTCACTACAGACACAGCTGACGATACTTTCAACGATTTTCAACTTTAGCGATTCAACGCGCCTAATACTCTAGTGCCGCGCGCAGCGGACCGATCATGTTTGAGTGGGAGAGAGACGCAAGGCATTCGCCGGTCCGGCGGGCCTCTCTCTCGTTCGGCGACTCACTGTAACAGACGTGAGCGGGCGTTACACTTTTTTTTAAATGACTCCGAGCCACAACCTAATTTAAGACGTTGTCACGTCAAAATAATAATAATATTAATTAAAATAAATTTAATTATTATATAAACTAAATTCATAAACTTATAATATGTTGTGTTATTATTATTGCCAGAATTACTATAAAAATTTGAACAGATGATGCAATGTTGTTATTAATCGGATGTCATTTATGACTGTTATTAAATTTTGTAGAAAAAAAAAGTAATACAACGCCAATATAGAAGCGTCGCTTCAAAAAAGGGAATAACTTTGTACCAAATTGTCCTAAAACAACTTTTTCTTTATTAGAATTTGTAAAAAATGCAAGTTTTTCAAATGTGCAAAAAATTTCGTGTAGGCAATAGTTAAAAAGTTATTCTAATTGTTTATAGACAAAAAAAATAACATGTTTTTGCAAAATAATTATGCAATATTTAGGATCGTTTCTCTTCAATTTTTTTTTTTTTTAATAATATTGATGAAATAAATCTTCTTTCATATTCTATTTGTAGAAGTACTGTAGCTTTATAACTTTCTGACTTATATTGTTGCAAGGAAATTTAATTTGGGATAAACAAATGAAATACCTTTAACTGTTTAATCGATTACTTTGAAATTTTAACCATACTTTAATCACCACAAGAACCAATACACTGTGTAACATGACGGTTCTAAGTTTATTTTTAAAAAAGTTTATAAAAAAACTTAAATATTCGACTTATTTTGCCACTTTCTAAGTAACAAATAAAGATAAAAACATTAAAAACCGCCACTTAAAAGATTTTTATATGACTTATAAGTTCATTATTCTTAAATTTGTTTTAAGGGTTCACTTTGTACCGACGAAAATAGTGAAAATATACCGTTTTTTTTTTAATAATTTGTTAATAATTAATTCACTCCAAAAAATTGACTGCAGGAAACATAGGTTCTTGTTACAGAGATCCCTACTACTCAAAACAACTGTCGTTTGCCTGGACGGTTTAGTGTCACGAAACAAACCTTGGATGGATGTGGAAATAGTTTTGATGATTAGTAAACTAAACTCACTCGAACATTACTCATATTATATAACTTTATATCTCCTTTGCCACTTTATATTCACTTTTCTTAAATACAGAAGTGTCTGACAAGGATTTAAAAAACAAGTCGAATTTTTTTATGCATCTTTAACTTTTTCTTTATTTTTATTTCTTCGCTTTCTATATTCGTAAGATGTTTTAGACAATATTTAGAAATTAAAAATTATAAATATTTAATGCAAAAACGTAATATCTAATTTATAAACTGTAAATGTTTCAATAAATTACCGTCGTTATCGACTGTATGTACTGGTTCAGAACTACATTACATCATTAGGTACAACACCAATTTTGCTTGCTATTAATAGAAGCTAATTAATGTAACGGCGTTAACGTAACCATTGACGTCTAATATATTAAATATTAACTACTAAGTTTGTGTTAAGCATTCAGGGGGAGAGACAGATAGTTAATTAACAAATTAATTAGATCTAAAAACCCAAAAACCTATTACCATTGGTATTTAAGTAAATATACAATGTTAGAAAAACAAATAACATCTTAGCGCTTGAAAAAACTTATTTCCGGTTTCGTATTGTACAGAACACACACCCTTGAATATATTCTTAAAAATTTTTACAGCAGAATCTATCGCAGAATGGAACAATATATCACCACGACTGAAATTGACTTTAGGTATGCTCTTGGAATAAGAGAAGCTTTATTTACCATGAATGTGTTGGTCCAAAGGTGCATGGATATAAATTAATCTTTGTACGTCTGCTGTTTAGACTAGAACTAAGTGTACGATAAAATCTAGACAAAACTGTCTCATAAAACTACTCCAACGAAAGAATTTGGATTGGAAGGTCAAAAGAATTATTGCGGAACTTTACTGCAAGCAAACAGCCATAATAAAGAAAAAGAATTGAAATTAAAAGAGGTATTTCGAAGAAATTATCCAAGAAGAGCTAAAAATTCAAACAGTAGGAATAAAAGTGAACTTAAAACCTATCACTAATTTATATTACGCTGATGATGCGGTACTTATAGCTGAATACCTCGAAGATCTACAACAACTAGTTAATCGCGTTGTGATTCTGCTGCTACTTTTAGTTCTTTTTTGGCGACCGTAAAGTTTAAAGACCTATTTTCTTCACACTGTTTGTATAATTTTCTCTTTTTCCAAGTATTTCAATAACATTATCTCTATATCTGGTAATATTGGCCATATTCCTTAAAATTGGATTATGAGTTCCTTTCCTGTTCCAGCATATTTTTTCAAATTTTTTTTGCCCTAAACACATCTTCCTTGTCATATTTTTACATTCACCACTTGATTTTTTGTGAACCGTTGTGATATTTTAATGTGTGTTCTTTTTAAATCATGAATATGTTACTTGTGAGTCCATTTCAAATAGGTAAAAGAAATAAAATTAGACTTACTCACAATCAATTTAATTTTACTACCAAAAACGATCGGTTTCGCTTTCTAAACTTTGCAAAGTATCTTTGACCGTTTGACTTGAAAATGCTTCGCAAAGTTTAGAAAGCGAAACCGATCGTTTTTGGTAGTAAAATTAAATTGATTGTGAGTAAGTCTAATTTTATTTCTTTTACCTGTGTGTTCTTTTTATTACATTGATATACAATACAAGCAACTTAGATTTTTGGCTTACAGTCTCACTAATTATTACTTTGCACTCCTTATATTCACATATCTTTTTTTTTTCTGATCATAAAATAATAATCTATTTGGAAGTGACATTGCCAACTTTTGTATATAATAAGTTGACTTTGTCTCTTTTGAAGGAATGTGTTAACAATCGCCGTAATAAATACTGTTGCTAATGATTATATTATATCCAGCCTTATTTCTAGTTCTAGAGTCTATGTAGTTTTCCATGTGATGTTTGCCTTTTTTATCAATTATTAATTGTTGAGTTGAGTAGAATTTTCCATTCATCTTTGTATCTATATTCTTCTTTTTGATGTGCCTATCCATTTCGAATGTTGGCGATCATCATAGTAATCTTTATCTTATCTGCAGCAGCGCGGAAAATCTGCACAGATGTTGTATTGAACCAGATTCTGAGGTTCTTCAATCAAGATGTTTTTCTTCTTCCTATACCTCGTTTTTCAAATATATTTCCTTGCAGGATGGCTTGAAGGAGAGCATATCTGGATTTATTTCACATAATATGTCCGAAGAACTGTAACTTTCGAGATTTGATGGTGGTCAGTACCTCTCGGCTCTTATTCATTCTTCTGAGGACCTCCTCACTTGTGACTTGGTCAGTCCACGGGATCTTAAGCATTCTCCGATATAGCCACATCTCAAATGCTTCCAGTTTTTTGCTGCACATATCTTCGTTTAAAGTCTACGATTCAACACCATAAAAAAGGACAGAGAAGACGTAGCATCGCAGCATTGTTAATTTTGTATCAAGAGAGAGGTTGTGACTTTTGAAGAAGGCCCCCATCTGATTGAAGGTGGATCTAGCTTTTCCGATGCGTGCTCCAATCTTCTGGTTGTTGGTCCATTCTTCATTTATTATGGTGCCGAGGTAGTTAAAGTACTTCACTCTTTCTACAGGGGATTGGTTGACGTAGAGTTGACTTACTGTTATCCTTTTCTTGCTTATTATCATAAGCTTTATCTTCATTACGTTTATATTAGGTACATATTGTTGACTGTAATACGTGATTTTGTTCATAAGAACTTCTTTTAGAAAGTCTAGAAAGCCTAGAAAGTCTTCTAAGTTTTCCGCAAATACTATGGTGTCATCTGCATATCTGATGTTTAGCCGGTAACCATTTAGTAGAATACCTTTTTTAGTTTCGTGCAAAGCTTTGATAAATATATTCTTTCAGATTACAGATTGAAGATTAGAGGAGACAAAATACAGCCTTGCCTCACTTCACGCATGATTTTCACATGCTCAGTGTGTTCACCTTCAACTCTGAGATTTGCTTTTTGATTCCAGTAAAGATTTCCAATTAATTAATTATCTTGGTTGTTAATTCCTGTTTCTTTTAGTATTTGCAACATCTTGGCGTGCTGTACTTGATCAAACGCTTTCTCGTAATCAACCAGACATGCGTATACTTTGCAGTTGATGTCTCTGCATCTCTGGAATAAGACTGGTACTGAGAACAAAGCCTCTCTAGTACCAATAGCATTTGAGAACCCGAACTGGTTGGTGGAAATTTGACTATCACACAGTTTGTAGGTTCTCTTATGAATTATCTTTAGAAACGATTTTAAAATATGACTCATGAGGCTTATAGTACGGTAATCTTTGCATTTTTTGGCTCCTGGTTTTTTTAAAAGTGCAATAAATTAAAATTTCAGCCATTCTGTTGGTATTTCTCAAGAGTTGTAACTGTTAGTGAATATCTTTGCGAATATTGCTATTGTTCGTTGTCCATTAGTTTGAGTAGTTTTGCTTGTATATTATCAGAGCCTTCCGCTTTGCCATCCTTTAACTGTGCTATTGCGGAATAAACTTTCTGCTGTAATATTCTCGGTCCATCATTTACCTCTTCTTCTAGCTTAGAGGTGTTATCTATTTGGTCTTCAAATAGTTTTTCTAGATATTCTTTCCACGTTCTTATTTTACTCTGTTTGTCCAAGATGATGTTTCCGTCAGAATCAGTTATATTTCCTTTCTGCCTTCGTCTTAGTCCCCCTATGAGTTCTTTAACTTTCCTATGTACATTGTGACTATCGTACTTTGACTGCAGAGTCTCAATTTCTTCGCATCTTTCCCTTGCTTATTTTTCTTTCGCTTTTCTGATTTTCGTTTTTATTAGTATATTTATGGTTTTATATTTGTCCGCGTCATTTTTGGCTTCTCTTCTCTCGTCCATTAGTTTCAGTATCTCATCTGTCATCCATGATTTTTTCTGTATCGACATACGAACAATAAATTAAAAAAGCTTTCATGGATCAAATAAAGAAGTAAAGATATCAGAAGATTATGCAAACTCGAAAATAGGAACGAATATTATATTAAACAGATCAAAGAACGATATAAAATGAAATCAGTACGAAACAAATTCCTTTATTTATAATTATACTATATTTTATCATACGCCAATAATCTATTTTCTACCAGATAACTATTTTCTTAAAGATAATTCGTATCTAGTTTTTTGTTTGTAAGCTTTTTCATACAGACAGTTCCTCATTGATGTCACGCCAGGGGTTAGATATTATTGATGGTCGAAGCCGGAGTAGATCTACCGTGAATAGAAAATTGTTATTACAGAGGGGTCGGTAAGAACTAATGTACATTCAAAGAAAAACTTAGGTGAAATAAATGACAAATAAAGCCGCTTTAATATTGCGGAAGAAATGTTGAGTAAAGGATGTAAACATTTTAGTATGGGATGACCGAAATACTCTATTTAGTATTTTCATTAAAATTTAATTAAAAATAATACGGTTATGTCGTAAATATCTAATAGTAAGATGTGACTAAATAAAAATTGTTGCAAAACTAGCTAGAAATAAGTACACAGAAGTCCTAATGTACTAAATATATTACCGTAGTCAATAATTTTTTACCAAAAAATTCTTTAATCGTAGAATTGTAAGGGTATGGCCGTCTTAAGCCACTAGATATCCCGATTTACATAGAAAATTAGAATAATAAAATCAATGTCAAAAGCAAAAAAAAAAAATATAAAAAATTATAATACAGCTATACAAAATATTAATATGTGAGGTTAGTGTCATCTGCTAAATTACTTTCAATACCCGTAATTTTTTGTATTTTCATTTTACCGATTAAATAATAATATTTTGTACTTCACTATTAAAAAGTAAAATTACGGGAGCGCCTTGAGTAGCCCTTCCTTATGCGAGATTTTAATTGATGCCGTTGTTCCATGTCCCATGTGTTCTATCGGATTAAAAATACAATAATGTGGTGCTAGCCTTAACATTATACGAGCCATAGTTTCCGCAAATTTATCACAAACTTATTTTTTATTTTATAGAAAGTCCTAAGGTCATTCTATAAATTCTAGAATTGGCAATTAATTTTTTTTCGTATATGTTTCTTTAAAATAAATATTAATATTAAAAGGGTAATTTTGTATCGTAACTTTACTATCATTGACACAAGGAGCTTTATTTATTTGGCTACTATAATAAAACGCATTGTTCATAATAATTACATGGTTTGGTGCTATATATACATACAGATAAAGACACTGTGTGGAGATTATCCGTCTACTGATCTGGTGTGAAATGTCGTTACCCATTGTGCTTTATTAAAGGTGTATTTGTTGCACATTATTCGCTGTTGTCAAAACAACGTTTTGATACAGTGTCGTGTGTGTCGAACCATGTCTCATCTATATAAATGATTTATTTTCTCTTTGAAACTGTTTTATTTTCATTAAATATCTCCATTTAATTCCATAATTATCTGCCTTTTGTTTATAAATACTTCCACAAACTTGTTCTACCGCACCTACTTCCAATGCCATATCATATCTATTGAGTTTATTGAGAGGATCTTCTAATGTCGGAAACAACCGACTAATTAAAACTGGAAACAAATTAATTAAAAAAATAGCACCTACATTCTTTAAAATACATCTGAATAGTGGAAGAAGAAAAGAAGAAGTAGAAGTGTGAAAAAAGAAAATACAGTAATATGGGCATTCCAATCGAAGATGAGAGATTGTACACGATACATTTTGCTGACGATCAAGCCATTCTAGCTGAAGACGATAATCATATAGACTATATGCTTAGAAAACGGGAGGGGGAGTACACCAAGTGAGACCTTACAATTAATATACAAAAATCCAAGTATTTAGTAACAGAAGCAAACTCAGAAAGCGTTCAAATTAAAATGGGAACTATAAAATCATCTGAAACCTTTAACTACTTGGGAGTCCAAATAACATCAAAAGTAGGAAGAGAAAAAAGAAATAGATTCTGAGATTTTCCAAGCAAGATAAGCCATTAGACAGCTACACTAGACTGTTATGGAATAATAAAATAACAAAAGAAAATAAAAGAAGAATTTATAAATCAATAATAGAAAGTATTGAGTTGTACGAAACTTTGAAAAATCAATCAAAAAAACAAATCAAAAATTAAGGCAATACAAATGGACTATTGGAGACAATGTTTGGATGACTATTGTGCCAACACACTCGACTTGATAGGGTGGGGAACGTAGACATTAGAAGAGAAATGGAAATTTACCTAGACATAATAGATACTATCAAAGCCAAAATATAGAAAAATGGACTTCGCCCACTAGAAAAGTGTTTAATTCCTGTATCCTACCTGTACTTACATATGGAGCTCAAACCTGGACATTCACTAAAATAAACACAGAGAAGATCAGAAAAACTCAGAGAGCTATGGAACGACAAATGCTGGGTATCTCACTCAAAGACCATAAAACCAATGAAGACATTCGTAATAGAACAAAAGTAAAAGATGCTGTCGAACAGGCAGCTAAACTGAAATGGAAATGGTCTGGACATAACGAACGTCTTAAGGATGGCCGATGGAATAAAGAAATCGGGAATTGGCGGCCACATGAAGCCAAAAGACCACGAGGAAGACCGCAAATGTACTGGAGCGACAATATTAAAAGAACTGCAGGACTAATGTGGAAACGTCTTTCAAACAACAGAGATGAATGGCAAGAATTAGGAGAGGCCTATATTCGGCAATCCGAATAGAGAGAAGGGCTTAAATATATATATATATATATATATATATATATATATATATATATATATATATATATATATATATATATATATATATATATATATATATATATATATATCATCATCATCATCATCATGTGCAGCTTTATCAACCGTTTCCAATTACGGTGCAGCCTCCCTTATTTCAATGTTATTTTATGTTCTTATTATTATTCGACGATGTCTTAGTTATACGTTGTTCTAATAATTTGCGCTCATTTGCGCCCATATTTTTCTATCTTGTGCTATTCGAGACCACGTTGTTCCTGTTAATTTTCTAATATCATAATCCCATCTGAGATTTGGGCGCCCCTTTGGTCTCTTAGCGTTCCTGGGGTACCACATAGTTGTTCTAGTGGTCCATCTGTTATCTGTTCTTCTTGCCATATGTCCTGCCCATTGCCATTTCAGGGATTTTATTCTTTGGATTACATCAGTCACCTGGGTTTGCCTCCGTATCCATTCAATTCTTTTACGATCCCTCTTTGTTATCCCTAGCATACATCTTTCCATTGCTCTTTGAGTTACTTGGAGTTTCGACGTTATTTCTCTCTTTAATATCCAAGTTTCACATCCATATGTCAAGACGGGTAATATGCATTGATCAAATACTCTCTTCTTGAGGTATAGTGGCATTTTGGACTTGAAGACTATGGAATTTCGTCCGAATGCTGACCACGCTTGTTTTATTCGTCTGTTGATTTCCGGAAGTAGTGATCCCGATTTATGTATGAGCTGTCCCAGGTATATGTATTCATCTACTACTTCTAGCGAGGTTTCATTAATTTTTATTTCCACGTTGGCGATCAGATCATTGCACATTATTTTAGTCTTTGCTAGGTTCATTTTTAGGCCTACCTCATTGCTGGCTGTATTAAGGTCATTAATTTGCAGTTGTAATTCTTCAGGACTTCTAGCAATTAGAATGATGTCATCAGCGAATCTAAGATGGTTTAGGTATTCTCCATCTATACATAGACCTTGGTTGTTCCAGTCTAATTTCCGGAAGATATTTTCTAAGGTTGCAGTGAAGAGCTTAGGGGATATGGTGTCTCCTTGTCGGACTCCTTTCTGAGTGGGAAATTCTGGGGTATTTTCATATATGCTTACTCTAGCTGTGGCCTCTTTGTATATATTTGCTAGCGTTTCGACATATGGTTTATCTACTCCTTGGTCGACAAGAGCTTCTATGACTGCTCTTGGGTATACGGAGTCAAATGCTTTCTCGAAGTCTATGAATGCTAGCGCCAGTGGTAGATCATATTCTTTTGTTCTGCTCATTACTTCCCTTAATGTTTGAATATGATCCATTGTGCTGAAGCCACTTCTAAAGCCTGCTTGCTCTCGGGGTTGTGCAGCGTCAAGTGTGTTCTGTATTCTGTTGTTAATGATTTTGGTGAATACCTTGTATATCACAGGTATATCAAAATATATTGTATATATTTTGATATACCTTATATTATTTTCATTTCTCTTCGTTGTTTCAGGAGAGCTGTTGTTTCATCTGAAAGTTTTCTATTGCTGTTGTGTGCTTGTGATCCTCCAACTTCTTTGGCGCAATTTAAGATTGTTTCCATTAAGTGTGTGCTATTCGTTGGGTCTTGTAATTTTTCTTGAATTAAATTTTGATAGCGTTCCGAGTTGTTGCTTAGGTTAGTGATATTTACCCCTGCAGTTGGTTTCTGGAGTAATTTCATTCTTTCTAGTTTAGTGTTTAGAACGACCCGAGATCTAATTAGTCTGTGATCGCTACCTGTTCGGAATTTGTTGAGCACACATTGTTCTTGATTTGATTGTTTACCCACTTTGGCATTAAAGTCCCCGACTAGATACTTAAATTGGCTTTTGTTCTTGTTAAGCACCTCAGTTATTTCATTGTAGAATTCCTCTATTTCCTCATTGGAGTGGGATATGGTTGGTGCATATACTTGCACAATTTGGATGGTGTATCTTCTGGATAGTCTTAGACTTAGACTAGCTACTCTGTCTGAGGTGCTTGCTATGTCGATTATCCTATCCTTCCATTTCTTATTAATTAGGAACCCCACTCCACTTGTTCGTCCATTTTCTGTTCCTTTGTGATAGAGGATGTTGCCCGATTCAAGTTCTATTAACTCTTCGTCCTTTCGTCTTACTTCGCTTATTCCGATGACATCCCATTTAATATTGACTGCTTCATTTTCTAACTCTATGAGTCTTGCCTGGTTCGCTAACGACCTGCAGTTATAGGTCGCTACGTATAGTGTTGTTGATCTGGCTGGGTAGTGGTTTAGACTCCGCAGATTCTTAGCACCCTCTGCCCTCCTGACTGGTTCCCGAGAACTACCCATCTCGGGGTCAGTTGGGCCTACGGAGAATGAGGGCCGTGGCTTTCTTTTTCCTTTATTCATAAGGGGTCGCGAGGCATACCTTACCACGCTGCCTCAGGTCGGGTTGGTAAGGGGCAAGTGTTGTCGTACAATGGCTTTTGCCAGTAACCATTGAGTTATATTATATTAATTAGATTTATAGTTCCATCGTTGATTAAAATCAGTTTCCCAGACATTATCTAAAAAATTGAATGTTTCACATTTTTCATCAAAATTATCATCATTGTTGTTGTATTTTGGATCAAAAGTCGTATTATTCATAAAAACTGTAACAAAATGAGATTTTCTGTTGCTATTTTATCCATTTACTTAACCAAATTTCAAATTTTAATATATATAAGATCTTAACGGAATTTTTCATATATTGTCATTTTGACAGTTTTGTTATATAAATAATCAACTGGATGCATTTTCATAAAAAAGGTACTTTGGGGTACCGTAAACAAACCCACAAACTGACACATATACAAAATTAAAATGTTCATAAGTAATTGTCAAAAACACTATAATTCCGGTTCTTATCTTACCGTTGATAATTAGTGTCATTGCGTGATATGTTTTCGACGTGGGAATAATTTCGTCTTCACTTAAATCAGTTGTATTGGAAATAAATTATTTAAACAGATTAGCAATAAAGTTTGTTGCACTACTAATTTCTACATCTGACTGCATCCAATTATGTGGTAACATCTTTTTGTAAATCTTTACAGAAATATCCAATTTATTCAGATCTTCTTCAGCTTGCTATTATTCATGATCTATTAAATAATGAAAAGTGATTTTCTGTTGCTATTTTGTTCATTTTTACCTTAAAAATTGGATATTTATAAGATCTTAACGGAAAATTTTGATATACAAGGTATTGTATTATAAAAATTGATATATATATATATATATATATATATATATAAACGAAACAGTTTATTAGGGCTGCAGTCAGAAAGTTTGAAAGAATGTGTAAATATTTACAATATATCACAAATTGTCAGTGCAACTTACTAGTCGTCGAGATTATTTATAGCTGACACTCAACATTAATAACACACATGTAAAATATAACATATAAACTAATGAACAAAATACATTTTAAAATTTAGTTATTAATAGTAAAAATTTAGTTTGTGACATCTTTTAATGGTGTGTTTTAACTGATCCATACTGATCCATACCACTGACAATTTGTGATATATTGTAAATATTTACAATTCTTCTAAATACAGTGTCTTGAAGAAGAAACAAAAGCAATTCCGAAAGCTAGACCAAAAGTCAAAAGAGTTTCTATTTCTGACTTTTTGACTCTTGATTTCTGGATGTATTAGTTACAAAGGTGAATATAGGATATGTAACCAAAGTTTAGAGATAGCGAGACAATCGTTTGTCAAAATGAAAAAGTTCCTATGCAGCCGGGACATAAATATAAACTTAATAACGAGAATGTTAAGGTGCTATGTTTTCTCCGTTCTGCTGTACGGCATGGAAGCCTGGACACTGAAAAAGATAAACATCAAAAACATTGAGGTATTCGAGATGTGGTGTTACAGGAGAATGTGGAAAATACCATAGACAGAAAGAGTAACAAATCAAGATGTTCTGCTGAAGATGGGTAAGGAATGCGAAGTCATAAAAACCATACAAACGAAAAAACTGGAATATCTGGGCCACATAATGAGAGGAGAAAAGAACTCTCTGCTTAGACTCATAATCCAAGGAAAAATCTCGGGAAAGAGAAATGTGGGACGTAGGAGGATATCCTGGTTGCGAAATTTAAGGGAGTGGTATGGGTGCAGTTCAATACAGTTGTTCAGAGCTGCAGCCAACAAAGTAAAGATTGCTGTGATGGTAGCCAACCTCCGATAGGAGACGGTACTGCAAGAAAAAGAACCAAAGTCTACAGAAAACCAACTCACATTAGAAGATATTTAAATTAACACTTAAACCAATACATAAATATTAAAAAGGAATTCATCAAATCACTATATGATAGAGCCCAAAGCACCTGTCCAACGAAAATACATTATGAAATCTGAAATCTAATTTAAAGGAAACAACAATACCCTTTAGAAAAGGCTTAGCAGAAAAATTTAAAAGAAAATAACTAATATATTACAACCTTTAAAGTAACTAACACACGAAGATCTATTCTTTCCTAAACCGAACCCAACAACACACAGGACATATCAAAGTAATGCATGTATAGAACAACTTACAAATTCAACAATTTTTATCTAGGAGATATTTCAAGACCACCAAGTATCAGGATAACTGAGCATGAATCATACATTCAAAATAGGGACTTCAGATCCCATATATGCAAACGTGCCTAGAATAATGAACACAGAGCTCAATGAAAAGTTGCCTCACTAGTCATGAAAGAAACAAAAAAAAATCCAAAAGTCAGTCCTGATCTCACTAACTAAAGAAAAATGTGTCAACATATTAATCAAATGTAGTAAGACATGGCTAATGAATACAAAATCAAGGCCAAGGTAGTCAACTGTGAAATTGGTATTATTATAAATAGGATTCTAGGAATTCAAAATGGCGAAGCAAACGTAAAATATAATTACCAGTACAATCAATTGCGGTTTAATTCCATATTGAATTATATCTATTTTTTAAAGCGTAAATAAAATTGTCTTTGAATCTTAATATGTACAAATAAATAAAAAATATTTATGTAATTTACAAACAGAAACATATTTCAAATCCGTTAGACACACTTTTTTAAAAGGACCTAATTGTTTAGAAAATGAAAAAAAAAATAGTAGAATCGCAATCATGACATTCACTTCCCTGCTCACGTCATTATTTCCTACCATCATTTGAATGAATAGAATCAGTCGTTGCCAGTCTGCCATTCTCTGTAATAACAAATGGTGTAGCACAAATTTGATGATGAATACTGGTAGTGACAAAGGACTAGTGAGTGGCAGGTTCACTTCAAATGGATTCTCATTACGATGCACATTCGATACATTATTGTTTATTATGTCATACTGTCTGAAATATTAGTAGAGGGATCTCTTTCTAAATATTAGGGCCGAATTCTGTGCGTATGTTTATAGCAAAGTAATTTTTTCAATAATATTCTTACGATCATACTGCATTACTGATTTGTAAGTATTTATACATTTTAAATGAACTCAAAAAGTTCAATACAGCAAAAAACTAAAAAAATAAATAAATTTAAAAACAAAAATTCAAAAGTAATGAACGAACGTTAATTTTTTTGTATTAAAGAAATTATGTTCTTTTTATTTATTTCTGAGTTTAGGTATTTGGTGCTTTTACAATTCACCATGTGTTTAGTTAGTCGATTTTAATTTATTACCATTTTATACTCTCACTGACACTAAGACCGGGCACCCCTTGAAGTTTTAAATAAATTGTGGAAACATACATTGTAACTTTTATCGACGATCCGCATGGTCCGATAAAGGATTTTGATTCGCATAAAAAAAATAAATTGATAATTATTCAATTACCTTTAGAAACATAATAAAAATAACAAGGAAACCTATAAATACTTTTCGATTTAAGTAATACCTATATAATCCCCATGAGCTTGTATAACGCCATTCATTCTTCTGGGCATATTGTTAATAAAGTTTAGAAGAACCACTTTGAGTTGATCTAAGGTAAGAAGAGCAGGTAATCGGCTTCGAATATTTCTACAAAGTCTGTCCCAAACATGCTCGATTGGATTTAAATCAGTACTATGCGCTGGCCATATCATATAGATAATATCAACTTCATTTAAGTATTCTCTAAAAATGCGCGCGGCATGAGGGCGTTCAATAAAGGTTTTTTCTAATAAATAATAAAAAAAAGAATATATATATATATATATATATATATATATATATATATATATATATTGTTGTGATCTGCTTTATGATGTTTTATTATTAATTAACACTAATTTAATTAATCCAATTATTTAATTAATTATTTCATTAATTTATGCAGAGTCATACAAATCAATTACTATTAAAATTTCTCAGGGTGCCTTTTTAATTTTACTTTAATCAGTTTACTTTATATATCTCTTCTAGTGGGTTCAGTATCTCCTAGTTGCTCATAATCGGGATAGAACAGGAAACGAAACTAACATTAAAACAACATAAATATGCACACAAATTATTATTTATTTTCAATAAGCAATACGATGAATATTAATAAATAACTTTTGTGGGCAATTATCTTTCCCAACAAACTCCTATACTCTAAATTTAATTTTAATTACAAACTATCTATTGATCTGTTTTATAATAATATCTACTAAAAAAAATGACCATATAAAAATATAATTTATTCACAAAAAAATAACTCTTTGAAACTTGGAATCTTAGTTCGTATGCTTATATTTGATTTTATCTTTAGAATATCTTAGATTTTTCTTTCATTCAAATTATTTGACTGACCTTTATTTTTGACGTGACAACGTCTTAAATTAGGTTGTGGCTCGGAGTCATTCATGAAAAAGTGTAACGCCCGCTCACGTCTGTTACAGTGAGTCCCGAACGAGAGAGAGGCCCGCCGGACCGGCGAATGCCTTGCGTCTCTCTCCCACTCAAACATGATCGGTCCGCTGCGCGCGCAGCACTAGAGAATTAGGCGCGTTGAATCGGTGCGTGCTTACGTGCTTGTGTCTCTGTCTTTCTCGAGCGTCCTTGGCGTTCAAGACACATTACAGCAGAAACACTTCCTTTCATTTCATATTTCTCCTATCATCGTCCTATCCT
Organism: Diabrotica undecimpunctata; assembly: GCF_040954645.1. NCBI lineage: Eukaryota > Metazoa > Arthropoda > Insecta > Coleoptera > Chrysomelidae > Diabrotica > Diabrotica undecimpunctata. The sequence continues at coordinate 138,909,106 of NC_092809.1, forward strand.
CAACAAAATCACTCAAATAGAAATTAGTTAAGTTTAAGTTTACATGTACAATGTTTTAATAAACAAAATATATTTCTATAGTTAAAATTTGTGCAATTCTTATTTTCATTCAATTCCTTGTTCCTATTGTGCAATTTAATAATATTCATATCAATAAATATTCTACCGAGAAAAAGACGTTGTCACGTAAAATCTTCGCCCGTAAAACCAACTTTACAGACAACCGATTTTTTTTTACACCAATGATGTCTCCTCTCGATCAAACCACAGTTCTTTCCTTGATTGATTATGTCCGGCTACCATCAAATCTTTCCCGTTCTCAGCATCGATCCAAACCGCATACCAGCAAACTACTCCTCCGAAAAAACACAAGCCCAATCCTCTTTTGACCGGTACTCTTTACTCACAAATTCTCCTTTCTTTCTCAATTATATCTCGTGGACTATGCAGACTCAAAAGAGGTATTAATCTTCTCAATTTTGATCTGCTCTCAGCTTCCACCTTTTTCACTAACAAACGAAAACACTGGCACTCAGATTGTCAGATTGACTACACGAAAACACGTCTTCTCTTCTGGTCTGCCGGTAACATAATAATCTTTTCAATCTCTCCAGACAACCTTCTCAACTCTCTCATTTCCACCATTCCTTTTTAACCAATCATAAGCATTCATCTTTCCCACTTATTTTCGATTTAGAAAATTTCCAACATGATATTTAAAACAAATAAACTACTTTCACTCAAATTACTTTTCAGAAACCATTAACAATTTTACCTTTTTCAACAGAAATAAGTTTCCAAATTCTTGTTATCTGATATCTAAATCTAATTCTTATTTACTTTCGAAAAATGTCCACCGCAAAATACAATTACAAAGTTTATTCCTTAAATCTATAATTATACGGGTTCCATTGTCCTTTCACTATTCACTCAGTCTTTCACGGAACAATGTTTTCTCTTATGGTCTATTACAAATAAGTACAGGGTTGTATTTTAACTTATATGCCCGCGGTATATTAAAATAATAAAAAAAACTTTCTATTCTATTTCTGATCGATAAACTGATCCATAAACAATATATATATATATATATATATATATATATATATATATATATATATATATATATATATATATATATTTATATATAGATTCTTCTTTATAAGCAATTCTGTTTTCGGAAATATACCCTTTATCGGTAATTTTGACTACTGCAGTAAAATAATACACAACTACAACATATATATCATGAATATATATGGCAAATGGTGATATATAAGAAAAACATATTTACCGTTCACATAGTTTTAAATTTCATCAGCAGCTTCTTACAAAGCATCTTTTAATTCTTGCTTCTTTAGAAATCTTTTAAAAACCATAGTCACTAACTGAAACTTGTTGACTAAACACTTCGGACTAACATGCTTGTCTAAGTGCAAATTCAGAACTGTGCCGGAATATTTCTAATTATCTCAAGAAGTTTGTTAAATAAAATCGAAGAAACTAGGTAGTTAAATTTGCCGACAAAATTTAGATAATTCATTTAGATGAAGACTTAGAAGTATTTATTTATTTATAATTTGACAAAAGGTTTGGCCTTGCTTCAATTGTAAATACTACGAAAATATGTATCTAAAATTACCAAATCACTTAATAGGATTATAACTAAATCTATAATGGAAGAAAAAACAGAATAAGATTATATTATTAAGATTACAGATTTCCGGTAAACCCGCATCAGTTACGTAGTTCTTCCCAGTGGTGCAAAAATGCCCAAAATAAATTAAAGTCATAATTAGAGGAAAACCAACAAATTTATAAAGTATTACCTATTTACTTATATACAATGTGGCATTTAACTGTATTTCGTCTTAAAACAACCATAAAATTATTACTTTTTTTTTTATTTTCATTAACATGAAAAATATTGAAAAACTTGCAATTAGGCTGCAACTATATATATATATATATATATATATATATATATATATATACAAACAACACAGTTTATTAGGGCTGCAGTCAGTAGGTTTGGCCGGGATGTTATAGAAACACTCTTTTGACTTTTGGTCGAGCTTTCGGAATTCTTTTATTCCTTCTTCAAGACACTGTAATTAGAAGAAAGTGTAAATATTTACAACATATCTCACATTGTCATTACAACTTACTAGTCGTTGAGATTATTTTTCTAAAGCTACGACACTCAACATTAAAAACACACATATAAAATATAACATTTAAAATAATGGACAATATACATTTTAAAATTTAGTTGGAAAGTTAAAATTTTAAAATTTTGTTAGTGACATCTTTTCATGGTGTGTTTTAACTGATCCATAGAGAACAGAAAAAAAAACAAACAAAAATAGTGTGATTAAAAAGTAATTAGGAGTTCTTGCTATTATATTAATGGAAGTAATATCTTAAACCTGTCTTGATGGTATGCAACATGTTTTGTATGCAGGTGTATTACGGTGTGTATATGTAAAAGTAAATCTTTATTTTATTTTTGATGTTTTGTCAGTAAGTAACAATAAATGTTGCTCAATTTATCTATGTCTGACTTTTTATTTATACAAGAAAAGAATTCACATTTCCAAGAAAACACGTTTTGAATGATTTTTTCCTTAGCCAGAATACAGGAATCCTCGAAATTAAATTCATGTAAAATGAAAAAGACAGAAAAGATTTGATTTACGTTCAAAGCGTCTATGTATCTATTGATACGTATTTCGACTTAAAAAGTCTCATCAGAATAGTTATTCATAGCCGTTCTTAACGTGAAAAATAATGTTCTCTGTCTTATAAGAAGCAACAATAACATGGCTTCGTTATGGACGCAATAGCGACATCTGATAGAAAAATCGGTAAGATAGTTTCGAAACAAATTCAGATTTCTGCTTTAATCTGGAGCCTTCTAAAAATTGCAAGACATGGCCAGACGATGATAAAGATGTTAAAAGAGACATGGGGAATCTAAAATTTGCATTCCACGACATGTCTATTCATCTAGGCAGAAATCCTAACGAATTTGTTTCTCGTACTCATACAGAGTAGATCCGAATAAAATGAAAAAGACAGAAAAGATTTGATTTCACGTTCAAAGCGTCTATGTATCTATTGATACGTATTTCGACTTAAAAAGTCTCATCAGAATAGTTATTCATAGCCGTTCTTAACGTGAAAAATAATCTTCTCTGTCTTATTATTAAATATAAATTCGTTAGGATTTCTGCCTAATAGACATGTCGTGGAATGCAAATTTTAGATTCCCCATGTCTCTTTTAACATCTTTATCATCGTCTGGCTATGTCTTGCAATTTTTAGAAGGCTCCAGATTAAAGCAGAAATCTGAATTTGTTTCGAAACTATCCTACCGATAAATTCATGTTTTAAAGTTAATGCATGTTCTGTGAGTGCACATGCGTTTATCTTTTTGGTTTTTATGTCGCTGTGATGTGATATTACTCTATTGTGAAAATTACGAGATGATTCTCCGATATACACGTTTTTACAATTGACACACGGTATAGAATAAACAACATTCGATGACGCCTGTATTGTGAAAGGATCCTTTGTTTTTGTGTACAACTTCGATACGGTTTTCACATTCTTAGTTGCAATTTTTAAGCCACTAACATTTTTAAAAACGTTCAATAGCTTAGGTGTGAGAACTGGAATATAGGGTAGGCAACCATACGTTATTTTAGATTGTGGTAGCTCTGATGTGTTCTGTGTCAATGTCTGTGTCAGTTGTTGGACCTCATTCACCTCATTGTTATGAAAATTTTGGTTGTCAGAAAATTGCAAAGGAAAAGGAGAACCAAAAATGAGCATGTCAGAGATGATTTCTTAAGAATTTTAACATTCATTTTTGACTCTAACATCTTTTTGTTTAATGGTAATTTTTTTAAACAAATTTTTGGCACTCCAATGGGCAGCAAAATATCCCCCATACTATGTAACTTTGTATTGGATGAACTTATAAGAACATGTAAGGAAAAGATACCTTTTCATATACCTTTTATCAAACGATATGTAGATGATTTGATCTTATTGGTCCCTGAAAACAAAGTAACTGATGTTCTAAACACTTTTAACGCCCAGTGTGAACACTTAAAGTTTACGGTTGAGAGAGAAGCTGATAATATGTTTCTGTTTTTAGACATGCTTATACATCGTGGCAGTGATGGCATGCTAAGGATGGAGTGGTATCGTAAACCTTGTTTTATCAACCATTTCATAAACTTTTATTCTCAACATCCATCTAAGATGAAAACAAATTTGGTTTTGGCCCTTAAAACTAGGGTTATCAACTTATCGTACATCGAGTTCAGGGACAAGGGACTAAAAAAGTTGAGATCTATACTACAAGAGAACTCATATCCTACAGGGCTTTTGAATAAACTTATTTTTGGTTCTCCTTTTCCTTTGCAATTTTCTGACAACCAAAATTTTCATAACCAGCCTACCCTATATTCCAGTTCTCACACCTAAGCTATTGAACATTTTCAAAAATGTTAGTGGCTTAAAAATTATAACTAAGAATGTGAAAACGCTATCGAAGTTGTACACAAAGGCAAAGGATTATTTTACAATACAGGAGTCATCGAATGTTGTTTATTCTATACCGTGTGCCAATTGTAAAAACGTGTATATCGTAGAATCATCTCGTAATTTTCACAATAGAGTAATATCACTTCGCAGCGACATAAAAACCAAAAAGATAAACGCATGTGCGCTCACAGAACATGCATTAACTTTAAAACATAAATTTAATTTCGAGGATTCCTGTATTCTGGCTAAGGAAAAAAACCATTTAAAACGTGTTTTCTTGGAAATGTGTTTCATAAAATCTAATACGTCTTGTATAAATAAAAAGTCAGACATAGATAAATTGAGCAACATTTATTGTTACTTACTGACAAAACATCAAAAATAAAATAAAGATTTACTTTTACATATACACACCGTAATACACCTGCATACAAAACATGTTGCATACCATCAAGACAGGTTTAAGATACTACTTCCATTAATATAATAGCAAGAACTCCTAATTACTTTTTAATCACACTATTTTTGTTTGTTTTTTTTTCTGTTCTCTATGGATCAGTTAAAACACACCATGAAAAGATGTCACTAACAAAATTTAAAAATTTTAACTTTCCAACTAAATTTTAAAATGTATATTGTCCATTATTTTTAATGTTATATTTTATATGTGTGTTTTTCATGTTGAGTGTCGTAGCTTTAGAAAAATAATCTCAACGACTAGTAAGTTGTAATGACAATGTGAGATATGTTGTAAATATTTACACTTTCTTCTAATTACAGTGTCTTGAAGAAGGAATAAAAGAATTCCGAAAGCTCGACCAAAAGTCAAAAGAGTGTTTCTATAACATCCCGGCCAAACCTACTGACTGCAGCCCTAATAAACTGTGTTGTTTGTTTATATCGACAGTCAATAATATCCAGTATTTCTGATATAGCCATTAAAAACTTTATAATATTGTTTAGATGATTGTTGTCTCTAAGAAGCTCGCCTATGTCGCTGTGAAGGTTGAGTTTACTTCTCGTTTCCTGGAAAATTTGACATTCGGTTAAAATATGTTTTACTGTACTGTTGGTTTGACACTGGTTGCAGTATGGAGGATTGTGTAACTATATTATTGTTAGAAGAAGATAACAAGAGAACAAAAATGCAGTCGAAATGTGATGTTTCAAAATATTGTTGTTGCGAACAAATTATAAATTATATAACAAATTATAGAAACAAATGGAGAGAAAACATTTTAGACCATTTTGCAACAATTCAAAATGGTATTATTAAATAATCGTGTGAAGGAAAAACCGAAATTAAAAATCTTGCACATTTTACCTATGCAATAACTGCAAATATTGTTTTACCGTCGACACAAATTTATAGTCATTTTCTAAATGTAAAATCATTTCTTCTCTGGTTTATTTTATTCTTGTGAACTTGTAATTTGTTTACTGTCAGGTGTTATATCAAAATTTTGGATCATGACGGAATCATATCATATCCAGCAATATCAATCATAATTTCCATAATTTCTTCAAATTCTTCAGGCTTTAAGACTGTTTTCGGCATTTTATGTTTGTACTATATGGTAATCAAACAACACAAGTGCACATTTTAATAAATGATTTCCAGTTGATAAAACCGTCAGATGAACAATCTTATAAAAGTACCGAAACGTTTAACTATTATTGGCAAAGTACAAAACTGTTCCGCCAGAATTTACCCACAAACTGAACCGCCTATAAAGCAAGTTTTGTTCCTATAACGTATACACCCATATTATATTAATTATTGTATGCTTTGCATCAATATATTAATAAATACACAGTTTCTGAGTAAATGCTTATTATTTCCCACTTATAGTGCCTAGAGTTTGTGAAGAAAATATACAAAAGGTAGCTAAGTTTGTGTGAAATTCTATAGAATGTTTGACAAGTACTCAAAGAGTTAAATGTACTTGCATTATATTTCTTAAAATAATTAACATTATTAAACACATAACACAAAACGAAATACCAATTTCCTCTAGTAAATTGACTTACCCTCGGAAATTCTCAGTTTCTCTTAGTAAAATATAATTGAAACTATGCAACTATAATTCAAATACGTGTTCGTCGCAACCCTCAGTTTAACCGAAATGAAATGCCAGAAAATGCATATTGTACAATATTCCACGGCATAACAGACTACACGGGACATAACTTGCAAGATGATTGAACTGCTGTTGACGCTGCAATGATTAAGATTCGGAGATGACATATTGCGACAATCTTATAACCTGTCGAGGTATATATTAGTCGGGAAAATCTACCATCAGACACTTTATTGGTAGGTACATCATCTATCGTTTTCGACATGTCGAGCGTGTTAAGGCATGGACGTGCTTGTAAAAACATTATACGTTTTTATTAGTATGTCAATATGTTTATTTAAAACTGAATAAAGTGTGTTCGGTAGGTGAATTAAAAGAAGCAATCAGAAGCAAGTTTGTATCAGCAAAATGTGCACTTGTATAAATTATTGTGATATTTTATGGAACAAAAAACAAAACTTTTGTTTGTAATTACTTTTGGATTCTCGTTCTTTTTTATGTTCCTGTTTTATTGGAGGTTGTATGTCGTAAAGGCTGTTCCAATTGTATTTACAGATGTTTTAAACAACTCGAACAATAGCCAAAAATAATTTTTCACATGTTTTAGTTAGTCAGATGCAGTACTTCTTCCTTGGTGATTCTGTCGACCTAAATTTTTGCTCGACCTAGCCTCTTATTAATATTTTTTAAAAGTACCACATTCTAAAATCCTCAATGTTTATTATTAGGTATGTCATAGGGAATTAAACCACATTTGATTGTAGTGAGAATTACGTTTTACAATTGTTTTGACGTTTTGATTATCAATTTGGGAATCGTTTTCATTTTTAAATTAGAGAATTATTAGATTTCACCTGTAAATATTCACAAATTGGCGCTGGGTTCCCAAAAACCTATTTGACAGATAACTTACTTACTTACTCGAGCTAACAAGATCGACAAGACTCGATTTTGTGAGCAAATGACCATAGTGTGTGTGAAATTCTGAGAATATTCGAATTGGTATCAAATTCTGATCTTTCTGTGCACTGTATATAGTGAACTATAGGAGATGTGTGTCTGACCTGCTAATAATTCATTATTGTTGGTGTTTTTTCATTCTCGTTGATGTAAGATGAGGGCTGTTTCTTTAATTTGCCCTTTTTTGCTGTTTGTTTCTTTATTGACGCTTAGTTCATTATCCCAGGCATATTTGGATATCTGAAATCTTTTAAAGTGTCTATTTTTAATGTATTATTAATGTTTATTTATCCTAACACTAAGTGGTCTTGAAGTTTTTACTGGATAAAAATTGTTACATTCACAATATATTTTATACATGCTGTTCTTTGTTGTCTCCTGTCTGTTGTTGGAAGTCATGAAAAAATTTCAGCATGACATTGTATACAAACATAACTATTTCAATCTACAGCTTTTTTATTAATTTATTTGCATCCATCCTAAGGTAGACTTCTTGTAATTTCTATTTGTCATTGCCAACATTTTTTAAAATATGACAAATTATGTTAACTATAATTTCTTTGATAAATTTTACATTAGTGTATGCATTTTTTTTAGTAATATTGTTTTAAATTGTTAGTTAAATGATAGTCAAATATGTTACAAATTACATGTCTAAATATCTCAAACAATAAAACGGTTTACTAAACATATCGTAATTTTTTATTCTTTAAAATGTTTATAAATTTTATGTTATATATATTTATGGAAAATTAAAGATCAAATATACAAAATATAAAAAAACAAAATAAACCAAAAAGCACACAAACTTTGGCAATATAAGAATTAAGATAAAAAGTTACTTTACACATTCTTTATAAACATTTGCTCTTACTCCAGTCGTCAGACACGAAAATGCCACTGAACCTTTAAAAATTATACGAACAAGCTGAATTTTGCTAAGAATGTCAATTTTTGGACCTCAAAAAAGATGCAAAAAAGATTACCACTCTTATCTTCGGGCGTTCTGAATTAAAATATTTATTAGTACTTTTTCTGTAAAATAAACAGTTCTCTCAGAAACAACGCATAAAACGACCGGCACGCGGCGGTTTTGGATGTCAGTAACGCGCGTCAAATCAATTTTAAATAAAATTTGTATCAACTCGACGGCAAAAATTCTATATCTTATCATCAGATTATCGTATTGACAGTGAGTATAGAGTGATACACCTTGTAAAACATTTAAAGACAATACATATTAGGAAAAAAACAGTTAAGATTTGATTTCACGTACAGTGCGTCTGTGTATCTGCTTATACGTATTTTGCTCTAAAAGGGCTCTTCAGAACGGATATTCACAGTTGCCCTGAAAGTAAAAATAAATCTTTTCTGTCTTAGAAAGCAACTCTAACATGGCTTTGTATAGACGCAAATAGCGACATTTGATATTAAAATCCGTAATCTAATCTGTAAACTTTCGAAACTCTCGAAATTCAGATTTTTGCTTTAATCTGTGCTTTCTAAGAATTGCAAGGCAAAACAGACGTTGATAAAGATGTTAATAGAGCCTTTTAGGGCGAAACACGTATAAGCAGATACACAGACGCACTGTACGTGAAACCAAATCTTAACTGTCTTTTCCCTTTTATTCCGATATACTCTGTACGAGTACTAGTAACCAAATTCGCTAAGGATTTTTGCTTAGTTGAGAAGACATGTTATGGAATGCAATTTTTAGATTCCCCACGTCTCTATTAACATCTGTATCAACGTCTGTTTTGCCTTGCAATTCTTAGAAGGCACAGATTAAAGCAAAAAGCTAAATTTGGTTTCGAAAATTAGTTTACAGATTACAATACATATAATTTTATAAATTTTCCATAGCCTTTATTTCTTTATAAAGAAGGTTATTACTTAATTAAATAAGAAATATTTATTTAATAAATATGTCTCCATAAACTCTTAAACCAGTTAAGTATGACGTATAGTATATATTATACGTCATTGATCGAAACTATATGAGAATCATGGCGGCTGATGAAAAGACCTATTCATATAGAGCATATATTCTCTATTTTTACCTTTGTACGTCTATAATATTCTACTATTATCTGTATTTTGTTTGTCTGTTAACCCCTTTTTTCTATTTGATAGTTTGATTATAGGCCTTTCCCATTTCTTTCCATGTTTCTCTGTAATGGTACAAACGTTTCCATGCTGGCTATGTAACACTTTTGACGTAATTGCTCTACTACATTTGGGGTTTTCCTCGTGATCTCTTCACTCCGTAAAGTCCTTAACTCCCTATTTCTTTATTGCATCTACCATCTTCTAGGCGTACTAGTTCTCTAATTGATAAATTATTGCGATGTTCCCGAAGTGATTCTCTGTTATTATTGATTCTTTGCCAACTTTTTACCTAGTGTTTTTGTTTATAGTGTCCAGTAAAGTAATGAAGAGTAATAGCTTATTTTTGTTGGATACTTAAGAACTGCAAATATCTCAATATTCCGGAACGAAGTGTTCAATCATTGCATTCTTTTTTCTTTTTCTTCTTCTTTTTCGGCTTTTTTCCATTATGAGTTTGCTTTTTTTGTCTTCTAAAGCACTCTATTTTCCCAGTCACCTTCTGAGAGGTTTGTATCTATCATATCATTTCCTATGTATGTTTTCCATCTTGTAGCAGTTCTTTCTTTCTGTCTTTTTTTCCGGTGGGTCTTAGTCCAATATTCTTTTAGGCCAGCTATGCTCTCACATTCTTTGTACATTGCTGTACCACTGCAAGGCTTTGTTTTCCAACTATTTGTAAATGAGCATTCTACTTTTATTCTGTTTTTTATTTCCTCTGTTCTTATTTTATCGGATCTGGTGATTTGTAGACATCTTCTCATAAAGTATAATTTAACAACTGTTATAATTATATTTCGTATTAATGTTGTCAGTGGCCATACTTCCGCTCCATATAGGGTAATTATTATTCATCATATTCTGTGAAAGATCTTTTTTTGTTTTCTTTGTTTAGAGTGTTGTTTAATATCACCCCATGGAGTGCTTTCGCGGCTTGTTTTCACCGTGCCATATTTATTTCTTTATCTTTCATACAAGTATCAATTTGATTTATCATTGGCCCTAACTACTTCTTACCACTCTTAATAGTGTCTTTTTCCACTCTTACGTTTCAATCTGCGATCTCGGATCCAATACATAAGTATTTGATCTTACACATATTTACCTTGAGTCCCCATAGCTCATATTCTTCCTAATATGAGCATGGTTTCTACCATGACATATGTATATTATACCTGGACCGCAACTCGGACAAATATAAACAAACTTGTCACAACAGAAAGAGTAATGCAATGAGTAAAGTTCCAACGTTGAAACGCCATAATTCAACATTGGACACCTTACAAAGGTAGACGACCAAGAAAAAGACCACTAGTGACATGGTTAGATGACATAAAAAGAATAGCCGGAATAAATTGGAAGTATGTTGCTTAGGATAGAGATCGATGGAAGGAGTTGGGAGAGGCCTTTGTACAAAAATGAACGATATAAGGCTAAAAAGAAGACTGCCATCATTGGTAGGACGCATTGGTTAAAGAGCATTATTTTAGTTGTGAGATTTTATAATGGGATTATTAATTGCATAAAAATGAGCCGATATAAAATATTGAGGACGAAACCTTGAATTTGACAGCCAGTTAAAAGTACTAGAGCAGACTCTAACCACCTTTGAATAACTAGAGAAACACTGGTTCGACCAAAGCCATCAGGTGCCGTGTTGTTCTCACTAGGACTCTGGCATTTAAATTGAAAAGCCCTTTAAGGTTTTAAATTAATTTCTTGGGTTGGACTATAAGTGCGACCAACGCTATGTAGACGTCAGCTAGATTAGGAGTTCCAGTTTCAGCTAGTACCTAAGTTAAAATGCTATTTTGGGGAGACTAACTAAACCCACAGTCATCTTTGGTTGCCTAGTGTAGACGTAACTACGACTACAAACTTACTGTCATAAAAAATTTAATTGCCAATCTAATTGCCAAAGTTCGATAGAAAAACATGGTACAAAAAGAGAAAATGTTTTTAAATAAAATTTTTCTGGATAAAGTAAGTTACGAACAAAGACGGTCTGCACAGAATGGGTAAAGAACGCAAACTAGTCACGAACGTAAATCGACACAAACTGTAACAATATATACCTAGGCCATATAATGCGTATTCAATATGTGTGCATGGAAAAAAGAGGGCCAGGAAAACAAAAGAATAGCCCAGTTGAATAACTTACGAAAATGGTTTAACTTGAAAATTAGTACACTTTTTAGGGCAGCAGTTAATAAACTTAAAATAGCCATCTAGCCAAATAGTGTCCAACATCCATAACGAAAAGGTAGCATAAGCAGAAGAAATAACTAAAAATTAATAAAAAATGTTTTATTTTATGGGTGGAAAAAATAATAAATAACGTTTTTTATCTAATGTATCGACGCCGCTGTGCTCGTGATTGCTTGAACTTCGTCTACCAATTTCATTTACTTGAAGCATCCTTTAATGTGGTTCGTTTGCACGTTTATGGTTCGATTAAAGCTGCCAAATTTGATGTTTTGATACTTTTGCATTCACTGAAGCGTTATTACTACTTTCATTTAGCTTCTTTTGGCCTTTGAGTCTTGAACAGCATCCCTGAAATATATTACAAGTATTAAAACTACTTGCATCTTGATCTCGGCACGAGACGAACATTAATTTCTTGCGAAATATTATCGGAAAATTAAAATGAGTAGTTGAAGGTATATGAGACAGTTTGTTTGGAAAATTTATAAAATCAAATTGAGTGAGAAGTACATAAACTTTATAATTTTGTCTAATTAAAAGTACTCAAGAAGATTTATAAAATCTGATATTCATTGACGAACTGAAGCGACATTAAAAGGAAAGAAAACAAGAGACATAACAATAAAAATAAGTAATTTAAATAATATTGTTAAAAAAAGACATGATAATTTGAAAAATATACAATGTGCGAGATAGAAATGAAACAGGTAAGAGATTAGAACAATTTTGACAAGATAATAAAAGAGCTGGTTCAAAAATTAAAACATACTATGGAGTAGATAATATCTACTCTATATATTAAATAATCTTAATATTTTGTTTGTAAAAATAAGATTAAAACTAAAACGAATTCACACCTTGACTATGTCATGTATTTTCAGAAGCATGTACGTGATTATTAACGATGCTCTAGCAAAACTGGGAATCAAAAAATTTTTGATTCCAACTAAAGAGATCCTTAGATTGAGACATGCCCCCAGAGAAACGTGTCGCACATAAATAATTTATTTTTCTTTTTCCTCTTCAAGCTCTATCTTATATCGAAGGTTAGAAATCCTTATGTCTGTGCGGACCCTGTTGATTGCCGCTCTAAATAGTTCTGCAGTACTGCATTCAAACCATTTTCTTAAGTTCTTAAGCCACGATATTCTTCGTCTTCCCACATTTCGCTTCCTTAAAGTTTGCCTAGCATAATAAGTTGCAATAATGAGTATTTTTATGCTCTTATATTATGGCTTAGCTTCTTAAAAGAAGAAAACTAAAGTTTTCTTCTTTTAATAGTCAATATTATTTTAGCTTTATTTCCCATTCTTCTTGTAACTGCTGCGTTTGATATTCATTAAGTCCATGATATTCATAGAATTCTTTTGTAAGACGAAAATTTAAAGGCAACCAACTAATTCAGATGTAGTTGTTTTAATGTACATGCTTTTAAGCCATAAAGAAGGGTAATGAATACGTAACACCAAAGCATCCTTGGGCGTAGTTCTAACCTTATATCCTGACAATTAGAAAACTTTTTAAATTTAATCAATGATGCACGTGCTGTTTCAATACGTGTCCTAATTTCTTTGGTTTGGTGTACATCCGATGTTATCTACACTCTTAATTTCAATATTTTCAACAATTAATTCAACGTTTGCATCTGCTGATTTAGTCTTAATCATGTATTTAGTTTTTTTTAAATTTATCTTTAGTCCGTATTCATGACAGGATTCATCAAGGCGTTACATTACGTTCTGCCAATCATTGTTGTTATCCGTATCACTGTATCGTCTACAAAACGCAAGTTGTTCAAAACTTCTCCATTGAGAGATATACCTTCTATTTAATCTGAGGGCGCAGTTCTTTAAATGCAGTTTTACTGTAGACATCGGTAGTGGTTCAAAACGCAACCCTGGCGGACTCCTCTCTGTATTTTGATATCTCGAGTGTTCTGATTGTCAATTTTTGCCCGAGCAGTTTGATTACAATATAGATTAGATATAATTTTCATATCACGATTGTCAATATTTTTGCTTTTTTATTATATCCACAAGCTTTTTATGTTGAACCTTATTAAATGCCTTTTTAAAATCTACAAAACATAAGTATATGTTCTTATTCATATCCATGCATCTCTAGGACAGCACATTCAAGCCAAACAAAGCATCTCTTGTGCCCATACCATTTCTAAAGCCAAATTGTGAGTCACTAATTTTATATTAAATTGATTTAACAGTTATGCTCTGTAGTATTTTCAAAAATGTTTTAAGTGTGTCTCATTAATGGTATTGTTCTGTGATCTGAGGAGGATGTTGCACTGGACTTTTTGAATATTGCCACAAAAGTCGATTGCAGCCATTGTATGGGGATTGTGGCAGTCTGATATATTAGAATAAAAAGTTTAATCATTACATCAATTACATCTTCATCAATAAGTTTTAATAATTCGATGGGCATATCAACTGGTCCAGTAGCTTTGCTCTCTTTTGTGTTTTTGATGGCATAGATGACTTCTTCCCGGCATATTGGTGGTCCGGTATCCTATGTGATTTTTTAATAATAGTCCTTCTCTTTTATCATTAAATAGCTTTTGGATATGATTGGTCCAGTGACAAAATCTTTTCTTTACATTAGGAATCACATCTCCTTATCAATTTTAAGGATATCTGTTGTTCTGTTTTTTCTAGAACTTGTTATTTTTTTTTATTTTTTGTGTAAATTAAACCTATTATTCCATTTCCCTTTTGCCCCTTGAATAATCTTTCTAATATATATATATATATATATATATATATATATATATATATATATATATATATATATATATATATAAATTTTTTAATTTCTCAGTATTTATTCAGGTGTTTTGCATTATGTTTTCTTCGTTTTTCTATAAGTTTAAGAATTTCTACTATCATCCAAGGTTTTGTTTTTTTCCCCAATTGGTTTGGGGATTTCTTCTCTATCTAACAGAACAACATGTTGAATTTTTCCCCATTTTTGGTCAATAGTTAAAATTCCTGATTTATCTTCTTTTCTTCAGTTCTCGTTTATTTTAAATTTCATTTCCGCATATGTGTTATATTATTTGAGTCGCGTTGTATCCATGATTTTCTTAAAGCTAGGGTGTTTTACATTCTTTAGTTTCATTCTCATAGATAAAACAACTAGATTGTGATCGGAGGATATGTCCGGTTCTAGATAAGTTTTGGATAATATTATAGAATTTTTATATTTTCTATTGACGATAATATAATCTAAAGAACTCTTCTAGAGGTAGATTACAAAGCTTTGTATATTACGTCGCCAGTAACTCCTCTCTTAATTTGGATAGGATTTGCATTGGATATCATATTTGCGTTTTCGCTGTTAGTAAGTTTGAAAAACACTTGAAAAATTAAAGAACTGAGAACCTGCAGGTAAAGACGGGATACCAAATGAATTATTGAAATAATGTGGAGCAGCAATGACAGAACAATTACCAACAGTAATAAAAAAAATATAACACGTAAAATATAACAAATATAATATGACACAAAAAAATACCAAAAGAATGGAGAACCAGCGAAATAATTTTACTATTCAAAAAAGAAAATGAAAAATAGTCAGAAAACTACAGAGGTATAAACTTGTTAAAAACTAACCTAAAACTTACAACTCCAATTTACCAAGAATACCTGGTATACTAATATATTAAATAAAAAATTAGTATTAAAATCTAGACCGTCTAATTTTTGTGTAAAATTTAAACGAGAATGTTAAAAGAAAGTCAATTTTCTACGCCCATGGTTGACGTGCACCCCCACTGGACACTGCGTCGTTCAAGATGATCGGAAATTGGCAATAAGTATTTCGCTCGCTGCAGGCCATAAACCGTCGTATCTGACCCATTTGTTATAGTCTCTGGTATGGAAAATAACCTCCAATCGCTTATTTTAAAGCTACAATTCCATTATCAATTTTAAAATCGAATAGAGGAGTAGTTTACGTCGAACATCTAAATATAGTGTCTGTAAGAAAAGCACTTTTATGAAAGTGTAATACCTACTTCTACCACTACCATTTACCATTGCAGTATCTATCGTAAAAATTACTGGCCTGAAAAAGCCAATAATAGAAGGAGGAAAATAGTTTTAGAGACAAAAACACGTTAACTTAATATATTACTCTTAGAAACACATAAAGAAAATTATTCCAATCTTATACTACAAGAAGAGGGCCTAAAATTTACTTAATACACAAACATGATATATATATATATATATATATATATATATATATATATATATATATATATATATATATATATATATATATACAGGATGTTTCACGACGAGCTTACACTATATCTCTAGATCAGAAACTACTTACACAATATTTATGAAAATTGGTTATGGAGATTACAGGTGGAGGGATGCCGGTTTTCAACATCCCTTCAGGGAGAGTCTTGTATGCTAACAGTGTCTCTTTCAGCGGTTTGTACTTGCTGTAAGTCCAATTGTTCCGCTAGCCTTCGAATGCTCAGTAATAGAAACTTAAATGGACTTTTAAATGTGATTTAGTCTGGCCTGTTGAATAGATTGATATCTAGAGTGAAATAAAACAATAACTTGTTTAGCTAGAACTGTAATTGAAAAAGGACAAGAAACAGAAACTTATAAACTGTGAGTGAATAACTAATCGTAATCGTAAGGAACCTAATTAGAAAATTACAGTTTACGAACGAAAACACCATAACACTTCACATTAAGGGTTCCCGATATATTGCGTAACTTGCGATTGCGAACGTGGAGAAAAACTCTCCGAAACTTGAAAAGTACGTCTAAGCCCTACGACGATCGCTAATTCACTGGCTTCCCCTAGCCCCTCCGAAATAATTGTCTATGCATTTTGAAGGATCTACCGGTTTAAGGTCGATATGGGCGGAGATTAACATTCTAAGAAATAAGTCAATGCAGACAAGGGATTTATTTAGGTAACCGATGCGGCGGAAATATTTTTATTTGTTTGAAATAGAATTATTTGGTTGGAGATTATTGTTCTCCAACAACAGGTTATGACAAATAAAGGACAAGAACGTTTCAAACGGGAATCGTATGAATATACTTATGTCTTAAAATATTTTCATAAGAAAATATTGAAGGGAATTAAAAGTTTTCATTTATGTACAGTGTGAAATAAGATTTGGTTATTTTATAATAACACAACGAAAGTTGGACAGGAAACAACAACCGGATTTTTGACATGTTACAGAAGAAGGAAATAGAAATGTTAGTTTACAAAATGAACTTACTCCAACGAGGGCAGTAGAATCTGACTGTAATTACAAGTGCTTTGAAATAAAGAGAAATCAATTTGAATAGAAGCCTGGGAAAACGTAGAAGGTGTCTTTCTGGGTATGTGGTAAGAATGTTATATTTATTTTGTATTTAGAATTATGTTGTTTACAATTTTTTTGCAAATTTGACTGGATACATTTCGTCAAAAAATGTGCAAAAAAGGTTTTTACGGAGTTTCAATAAGAATAATTGACCGACTTTCTCTAACTATTCCTGTTAATAATGCAACTACTGCACCTCCTGCTATGATAAATAAACATCATAAGAAACCAAACAGCATTCCACCGGAAATGATAAGACAAGTTTATAATTATATTGGATACTTTCATTAGATATTATAAAATCAAAAAAATGTCACCTAAATTACTATTCCGCTGTCTTGTCAAAACGCAATTTTTAAACAATACGACGTGTTCTATGGGACTAGAAACCTTAAATTATTTTAGTGATGACAACTATTTACTCAACTGAATAATTACGCTGTTCTTTGTGCTACCCAACTATTCTCAGTCAATCTATTCGAATCATATGTTCTCACAATCCACATTAATTCACCTTCAAGAATTACTGAATTAACATAATTGATTATATGGTCTCAGCTTTCTCACCCCTTGATGTATTACAATTATTAATGCAAAACTATCCGATCATAAAGCAGTATATGCCAACTTTAACACTCTCAGCAAACCCTCCTCGAAAACCCGACGTTAAGGTAGGATTTTTTTCGCTCAGAACTTTCGTAAATTACAAAATATATGATTGACTTAGATTGACTGATTGACAGAGAAACCTATCTAAAACTTATTCAAATGACTAAAAAATGTACTGTTAAAATCGTCTGGGAAGCTCTAAAAGTATTGCAAAAGAAATTTAGTTCATACTAAACGATCTTCAAAATAAAAATAACACAGCTCACATTTTTCTTGCCAACCCTGAATATCTAAATGAATGTTTTATTAATGTGTGTAAAAATATAACGTAAATTATTTTGCCACAACAAGATCCCATTTCCTATCTTTCCAATTCAAAAAAGGTCTCGAATTCATTCTTTATAAGACCAGTTGATAAATCTAAAATAATTCAAATGATAAAAAATATCAAAAGCAAATCTTTCTGTAGGATTTAATAGTAGAATCCATAAAATTGTTCTCAAATATCCCAAAAAATGTGTTGGAAGGCCTGGTCACACTAAAGACAGCCATTGTTATTCCTTCTTATAAGGGTGGTAAATAATCGAATGCCTGCAACTATAGACCTAGTGTCTTACTACCGGTACTATCCAAAATTATTGAGAAACTTATAAAGGCCCGACTTATGTCCGGCCTTATATGTATTGTATGTATACCAAAGTTTTTGATTTTTAAAATCATGACATTTTGATAAAAAATCTAAATTTCTAAGGAACTTGATTTATTTATTTCATTTGGTTTTAATCTTACTTGGAAAATTAAAAAAAAACTAGTCAGTTAGCATGTAATACTGACTATTCACAAAATAATTCTATATGGAGTACCAAAAGATTCAGTATTGGATCCTCTACTTACCTTTATAAATGACATCACTTGAAAATCATTGGAAACATTTTTATTTTTGCTGATAATACCAGTATCACCTTGAAAACCCCTAATATTGCAACTCTTCATGCAACTATAACTTCTGATCTACTTAAAATAAAACCTGATCTGACTCTAATTTACTGTATTCAGATGCTGTTTCCATCTGAATAATGTCCAAGTCAACAAAAAACTCTCCGTTCACTTTGAAAACAGACTGCTCACTCATAACTCAACACCAAAATATCTTGGAGTGACTCCTGGACAAAACATTAAGTTTTAAAGAACACCTACAAAGAACGGCAGCAAAACTGAAAACGAGAAATAATATCGTCCAAAAGCTATGTGGCACTACATGGTGGTCCTTAGCCTCCGTACTCAGATCATCCGCTCTAGGACTTGTATACTCAGTGGATGAACATGCTTTCCCGGTTTGGCTCAATAGCAAACACACGCAAATTATTAACACCCAATTAAACTAGACAATGCAAATGATCTCAGGTACAATTAGACCCACACCGAACTATTGGCTTCACATTCTGAGTCACATTGCACCGCCGAAACTGCGAAGAAATCATTCTCTTCTCAGAGAATATCAAAAAATCATGATAAGCTTGATATGGAAGTAAACAGACTGCACTCCTCCATATCCTCTAGATATCCACCAGTGCTAAGAGCCACCTCCTTACATCAGGAACATTTAACCTCACCAACGCCTGGAGAAGACAATGGGAGAGCGACCAACCACAGGAAGCACACCAAACGACCTGCTTCGATCAGAAGTCGCCAGGCTTTAAACTGAGCCACAATATATTGACAACGCTAAACCGAATAAGAACAAGTAACGATAGATGTGCCGACAGCTTATATAGATGGGGAAAAGCCCTTACTCCTGAGTGTGACTGTGGTGCCTAACGACAGACCGTCCATCACATTGTTGAAGAATGCCCCCGAAAGCGATTCCCTAGAGTTTTCGATGAGTTCCTGAATGCGACCGAAAATGTTTTACATTATGTTAATAATACATTAGATGTTTGTTTGTAATACTTCATGTAACGTTTTATATTGATTTTTAATTATGACAGGACGATCCCGGAGAGAAGGAGAAAGAGAAGAGATAAATAGAAAAAGAGAGAGAGAGAGAGAGAGAGTCTAAAGCTTTGACGTAATTTAATAAAAAAATATATTCGCACAAGTTTAATGTGGCTCAATGAAAAATGTTCGTCAATGAGACACGATTTAAACCATTGAAATAACTTGATTTTTATCACTATTCAGTCGACTTAATAAATATTTACCGATTACCGATTCAAAGAACAAAATCAAAATATCTTTTATTCTTTTTTTACGTAATTATTTCATATTTTATTGTAGTGAATAAAAACTCCGATTACCTACCCAGTTGTCACAATTTCTTTCCCCGTGTTGTAAAAGGCCTGTCGTAACTTTTTATCGCCCACCCCATTCCTTTGTACTTTCCACTTCGCAATAAAAGAAAAAAGTATGAATATAACCTAAGTTCGGTACTGTAAATAAACAGCAAAAATAACGAAAAGACTATATTCTTTATACCAATTTAAGTGTGAGTACGGCGCGAACTTTCAATTTAAACCCCCCTTGATCTTATTATGGAGCGTATTTTCCCTGCTGGAAAAATTGATGTCGCACTCACTTCGGGATTATAATTATAAAAAATAAAAGAAAACAACAGGCTGAAACTGAATATAAAGCGTAAATATGTGTTTTATTACGTCTATAACAAAAAATACATTGTTTAGAAAAAAAAACACGTTTTTTTTATTTATAGCTATCAAAGCTATATTTTGTCAAAATTCAGAAGATAATGTTTAAAACGATTTACTATTATCGAAATATATACATTTGTAGTATATTTCACAAGCAAACTTTTGACATTTTTAATATTTTTTGACATAACCTTTGGATGACACGTAGAATATTTTTCCAATAGAACTTTATTTAAACGTATTGTCCGTTTTTTTAACAATGTTTCTAAATTGATAACTCTAAAAAACCGTTATCTAAATTACGACCTACCAGGTCTAAAACCTATACTTTTTCTTTGTAGATTTTGTAATAATCGTCTTTATTTATTATTGTAATTTCTATCCTGCCTCTAATTTATTTTTCAATTTATCTCTTTTATTGTACTTCTTACTAAATTTTTATATAGGTACTTACTGATATCTGACTTATTTTTATTTTTTGCATATGTTTTTAAGGTTTGTGTGTTTGGTTAAAACGTAAGCCATTGATGGAGAATTAGACTCCCATTTGAATGAAATTATTAATTTATGAAAGGTTTTATAGGTGCTCGATCACTGAGAATAAGTAATTAGCTGTGTACGTAATGTAGCAGTGAGAGTGCTTCCTACAATGCTAAGATCCATAGAAACCTATCAAAGGGATACGTTAAATATATAAAATGCTTAATAACAATAAAACATATTACTAATATCCCTACTACAACCAATGAAAATGACCGGAAACTGAAACTTTGAATATGTATCTGTATAAGTTCCGCACACTAAAACAGACTTATACTTGCTCCCGGTCTCTACCAGTAAATACTGTACGAGCTCATAAAACATATGCTCTTACCTGTATCTGCTGTGTTCTTGGGATAACATATCTCTTACATAGATATTATTGTAGAATTCTTGTAGAAATTATACAAGTAAAATAATATTTGAATAAAGTTTGGAATATATTGGCGGGCCTTAACAAGGCGGTGTCTTGTCAAAATGTCTATATAAACTAACAAACAACAAAAAAAAAAAAAAACTCGAAGGACCAGATCCCAGATGGGCTAAAATGTAATCGTAATAAAACTTATACTAATCTGTAACATATACTAAGAGTAAACTAAACTTAAATTGTAACACCTAGACTAATCTGACTAGACTATCATGTCCTGCGTTATGACATTCCAGTTTCCGTAAATTTGGAAGTACAACACGTGTAATCAGCCTAACATATTCTCCGGATGAAGTTTTAACTTTAATAGACCGAACCAATCCATCCTTACCGGGACATGTCTCAATCACACGAGTAAGTGACCGACAAAGGGAGAAGAATCGTCGTCGCATAAGATAACCAGATTATTAACCTGTTTATTTTTAACAGGTTTACACCATTTAGGTCAATGTTGCAATTAATAAAGGTACTCCAACTTCCACCTTTTCCAAAAGAGTTGTCGAGCTTGACAAATTTTCTGGTATATATCCAATTTATGGGAAAAGACGGCTTGGGATGAAAGAAGTAATCTTGGCTGAGGAATATTAGAGATCACCAGTTCTCCATTTTCGTTTTTGACATCCTCGTTTGTTTTTGCTTAATTCCGGGTATTACTTGATTGCCTATTTAAGCGTTAAAATCCCCCAATATTAGCATTTTTCCTCTGACTTGATCTACAATTTGTTGTAATTGATCATAAAGCGCTTCCCTTTTTAATATCAATGATGTAATTCAAAGTTAATCTAACTACATTTAAAGGGATTTTACCCACATATTTAGTGGCTTCAAACATGTAAAGACAGATAGCACTGATGATGGAATAGTTATTCAGAAAACGTTCTGTGATGTAGCCCTATAGGGTTTTTATAGTAATATACCTTTTATAAAGATTTTTTTTTAATAACAATTTTTTTTAATAAAGTGTTGATCTTTACCTACTACGGGATGAAGATCTTTGACGATCTGTAAAATTTCTACCTTTAATTATTCATTTATAAGAAAACGATATTGGGCAAACACTTTGTAATTAACAATCAACCTTTTTTCAATATTTAAAAACCTTTTTTGTGCAATCTTATACGAGTCACCTAGTTTAGACGTTGCATTTTGGGATCTAAATTGTATAGAGATTTGATACCTGCTATCCGGCAATATTGGATAGCAGATCAATTAGTTACTACTAATTACTATCAATTAGTTACTACTAAGAAATCGATCAGATATTGATTCTATCTGCTGCTTCAATTTCAACAAATGGTCGGGTTCTGACACTTGTACCATCTCCAAATTTTTAATGTGTTTTTTGTGGAGTTTAGTGTACACCCTTTTTTGTGTTTTTTATGAAAAATTTGTTCTAAAAAGAAAATTTCTGTTATTTTTTACAAAATGAGATTTCCCCTAGTAGTGCTACTTTAAATACTTGACCATAGCTCGGAATTTGGCTTTGTAAGCTGAAAGCGCCCAGCTAAGAAATAAATGTTCACACACTTCAAAAATAATTTTTGTTCTACATTCTGTAATTTTAAACTATAGAGGAATTTTACTGATCAATACTACGTATATCTCTACAATTACTAGTGATACTCCACCATCTAAAGTTTGGATAAAAATAAGACAAATGAAAGGTCATAAAACTCCTCCAAAAATTCCAGCAATATCACTGAATGGAAAAGGTATAACAGATAACCAAAAAATTGCTCAAATCATAGCTGAAAGTTTTGCATGGAAATTCAGGTCTGAAGTCGAATAGATTGAAAGTCCAAATGACCAGAATATACAAACTCCTCTTGCTTCACAAATTAGTAGACACGACATTTACGCTATCAACCTTCCTTTTACACAAGAAGAATTAGCACTTGCACTATCCTCTTGTACGAACTCCGCCGCTGGACCAGACAATATCCCAATTATATTCATCAAAAATTTATCTCATTCCAGCCTCGCAACACTGCTGAATCTTTATAACAAGATATGGCATACTCAGCAATTACCCAAACTGTGGCGTGAATCAATTATCATACCAATAAAAAAATCTGATCTACCCTCAAACCTAACAAAATCATACAGACCTATTCTCTCTAACCTGTTCATTATGTAAACTGTTTGAGAAAATGATTAATTCAAGATTAACATGGCTTCTCGAAAAATATGCAATAATTGACTCGGCGCAATCCGGTTTCAGAGGTCACCGTTCAACCCTTGACAATTTAGTGCTATTACAAACACAAATAGATATAGAAGGAGCTTTCAATACTATATCGCGCCAAGCCATTCTTGAAAAGCTTCGTCAATACAAGATAACAGGAATTATTTACTCCTTCATAAAAAACTTTTTACAACAAAGAACGTTCAAAGTGAAAACAAATGGGGAAATTTCGGCGACATTCGGGGAAAATAATGGAGTTCCACAAGGTTCAGTACTCAGTACAACACTGTTCATTCTTGCAATAAATGATATTTGTTCCAGTATTTGTCCACCAGTCAAGCACTTAATATACGCAGATGACCTTATTTTATATCAGGGAAAAAGTACAATCGCCACATGCAACGTACTCCAAACCGCTGTAAATCAACTTAGCGAATGGTCCAAAAAAACCGGATTAGCTCTTTCAACGACTAAATCCAAATTGATACGGTTTAGCAGAAGACCCTGCAGCCAAAGTCCAATTATCACCCTTAATGGAACTCCATTGCAACTAGTTACTCATCACAAAATACTTGGTTTAACGTTTGACAGTAGGCTAACTTGGAAATAGCATATTAGTGTATTAAAGGGCAATGCAATGAAGAGACTCAATATCATCAAGGCACTATCAAAGTACACATGGGGTGCGGACGAAACCATCTTACTTAATATATATAGAGCTTTAATCCGCTCAAAACTGGACTACGGCAGTTTCATATATATGTCTGCATCAAAATCTGACTTAAAGCTACTGAACTCTGTGCATAACACTTCTATTCGTCTTTGCTTAGGCGCTTTCAAATCCAGTCCCATAGATAGCCTTTACTGCGAGGCTAATGAACCACCTCTCTGGATTCGACGAGAGTATCTTCTTCAATCTTACTTTGCTTCCGTATCCGCAAACCCATCCAATCCAGTCTACCGTTTAATTACTTCAACTTCGCCTCCGGAGACCCCACAAAGGATCCAATCAATAATAGACATCCAGAAATTAACTCTAAGAAATACCATCGACCTTACTAAAACACATCCCTTCCCAATCCCGGATACCCCGCCTTGGAATAGACCAATCCCACATTCAATCACTTGTCTATTAAAATACAGTAAACATGAAACCTCAAGCCTTCTCATAAGGCAACACTTCAAAGAAATTATAAGCAAGTACCAATTCCAAACAATTCTGTATACAGATGCCTCCAAAAGCGAAGCAGGCGTTGGATGTGCCGTTACCACACATGATGAAGTAATAAAATCATCTTTTTTACCGAATTTATGCAGCGTATACACTGGAGAACTTTATGCGATACTAGAGGTATTTAAAAAACTAAAAACAGATTATAAAAACCAAGCAATATGCACAGACTCCCTGTCGTCACTACAATCGATAAAAAGCCTATACTCTCAGCATCCCTTAGTTCAAGAAATCCATAGGACACACAATGCACTCGCTTTTCAAGGTGTAGATGTCACGATCATCTGGCTACCATCCCATGTCGGCATCCCCGGTAATGAAAAAGCAGACCAAACAGCCAAGCAAGCTTCTTGCGTAAACAGTCAATCCTCAAAAGCCCAACATATTCAAATCCGTAATGACCTAAAGCAAATTTTCAAGCAACAATAATATCATACCTGGCAAACTCACTGGAACACAATCAAGAGTGCATTACATGAGATCCGGCAGACTGTTGAAAAATTTGAACTTCCAAATATGTCTAGAAACGAAAAAGCTGTTTTCCGAAGATTAAGAATAGGACATACCCGATTCACACATAAATATTTAATGAAATCCGAGCCGAAGCCCAATTGCCAAATCTGCTCAAGTGTATTAACCGTGAAACATATCCTGATCGAGTGTCCCCGGTACGCAAAACACAGAGTGCAACTCTTAAGTCAAATATCAAAGACGTTTTAAACTCGCCCGATCAAGTCTTTAACCTAATTGGTTTCTTAAAAGACATTCAGTTGTTCAACAAATTATGACCCCTTATTTTCCATGTATTTTACCTTTAACTTATATCTTAGTGATAAAACTGTTGTATTATTTAGTCATAGGCTCTAAACTTATAGATTAACTTACTGTAGCAATTAGTAACATGTATTTATTGTAATAATTATTGTACACAATATTGTTTGTGTCAATAGTCATTGCAGCCGAGACACATTAATTTAAATAAAAAAAAATACTATACAAACAAATGCTTGAAAAGTATGGGGAGCATAATCAAGATAATTTAGGTACAATAGACTATTAAAGTTTTCAAACAAGCCTATGATTCGATTAATTGTCTAAGATTATGCCAAGTAATGGTTGAGCTAGGCATATCAAAGAAATCAGCTGCGGTAATGCCTCTATGTGTTAGTACTTCCTTTACACAAGTTAGACTAGGAGAAAAAACATGAAATGATTTCTGCGTAAATTTTTGACTGAGATTGGGAAATCCGCTGCCCTATTGTTGTTTAACGTGACCTTAGAATAATTTGAATTGCGAAAAATATATCCGAAAATCAAACTAGACATAGGTGCTCGGGGAGCAAACATCGTTCTCGCCTTTAACAACAACAAGAACGTTAACAAGAAGTTAAAACGCAAATAATGGTGGAAGACAAATCTTTTTTTGCGATACAACATCCAATGAGGTCGAAACTTTTCTCGCTTGTTGCAAAAATTTAGATTTAAAAAACGGTAATACTACTACCAGTAGTCGCCTATCATAGCGAAATATGGACGCTAATAAAAAATGAAAAAATCCTTCGAGTAATATATGGTCCTTACAGAGATAGCGTGACAAATGAATGGAGGCGGAGACACAAGAACGAGTTAGATTCTCTCTTCGAAAAGGTAAATTTAGTAAGATATATAAAGATCAATGTTCAAGACAGGTGATATGCATTAATGACAACTACCTATAAACAACGTATTTTTGTAAAGACTAGATGAGAGAAGATCTGTAGGAGGGCCTAGAAAAAAGTGAAAATATGCAGTCAGAGAGGATCTGAAAAAAATGGGAGTGAGACAATAGTAAATAGTGCCACAATAGAGTTGTAATATCATGACAATGACGATGTCCAATCCATTACCTAGAAAACCGTTCATTACAGTACCGCCATACTATTATGTTGTAATGCTAAGGTGCGCCATTTTGTTGGAAAAACAAATCATCCTCTGAGTACCTGTTATTATGTTAATTATATCTGTCGAAACCGAATTAACTGTGTTCTCAAATACGTTTATATAAACTCCTACTCATACGCTTAATTTTAATGGCTCTTGAGTATTTGTTTCGTGAAAAACTATATTTTTTTTGTTAGCCCAATGACGGCAATTGTGTCAATGTATAGCACGACATAAAAAGAAAAAACATTCATTTCGAAAAACAAATATTAAATAGAAAGTTTGGATTACATTTTTATTTTATCATATTCTCATAAAACTGTGTCGCCTGTCTGGATCATCTTTATTTATTTCCTGTACCAAGCGTATTTTGTAGACATGAAATTTGCAATGTTGTAATGCTGTATGTGTTGATTGATCTGTATACCTCTCCCTATTAATTTATTTCATTCTCTTATGATCTTGTCAATTTTTCTGTATAGAAATAGTTTTCGATAATTTTGATTTTGTGCTGTGCGGTACCATTTTTATTGCGGTGCTATTTTTATTAAACGAAAAAAAGTTAAAAATGTACCTTATATAGCCTTACCTTACCTTATGTACCTTATATAAATGTCATGTCATTCAGCGAAAATTAGATGTTAAACTTCCACTTTTACTTCAAATATATATATAGCCATTCAAATATATATATATATATATATATATATATATATATATATATAATATATATATATATATATATATATAATATATATATAATATATATATATATATATATATATATATATATATATATATATATATATATATATATAACTCGTAAAAACATGAGATATCATGTGTCTATTTTACTAACGTTTTTCTTCGATGGCTCTATAGTAAGGAACCGATTGTCAAGCCGAAGAAGAGCACTATTATACCAAAGCAAAAATTGGTGTCAAATTAATTGAGGATTAAACACACGTTAAAAAACAAAGTCTTTCAAAAGAAACAGAAAAGTCCACAATCCAAAGTTGTTTGGTATGCTGTATAATCCAGTGTACATATAAACAAATTAAATGTGAAATCTCATACAATCTCATGCTTATAGATCATCACTTTTTAGTTGGAGACTTATTCTTTCCTTACCCTATACGACTGTACTAATAATTTGCCCTGCTAATTTGCACTAACAGTTACGAAAAGAGATAATCAACAATGACGGAAAATTTTAACAGTAACGCGGAATTAAATTGCGGTGCAAAAATCAGGAGTGTGTGTAACTTACCGAAATTATCCCGAATAAATGCTAACATCACAATTAGGGCGATTTTGTTAATTTACGATATTTGCATTTTGAATATTCTAATTTTGTTCCAATTTTATTTTTGACAGAGCAGCGCCAGCGTTTCCATTAGGTATAATGGATTGTGCACATTTTAAAAAGTTTTTGAAGTAATGTGATGTGATAGTCTAGCACTCACATAAAAGTAAATCTAATATTTTTATCCTGTGCGGTCAAATGAATGTAAAAAGCTGGTTATAAACCTAATTTTGATTTAGTTAAACAGACCATTTAAATATTAAAACATATAAAAATGTAAGTTCAATGTTAAGTCCGTTATTATTTAATTTATATTTTACATGCTTTGCAAGATGATACATTTTACAATACAAATTTAATTTGCCAACAATATTTATTTTTTTCCAATCATAAGTCTTGTTAACTCACAGACAACGGTAAATATGACAATAACTTACTGGAAATTCAGTTATTAGAATTAGCCTTGAATGAATATTTTCAACAATTTTTGTAATATGTATTATTTAAATTTTAACCCTTTAACCTTCACCATGTTTTCTAATAGATTAGTATTTAGGGGTTACGTACTTTATCACTCGTGTTGAAGTTGGAAGTAAGTACAGTAGTCACTTGAACATGATCCTTATTATCACCGACAGTATCTCTGAACGTTTAGTGTCTCCGATTTTAGACACATGTGTACCACGTGGACATAGCATGACTTTCAAAAAACGTGTATCTAATTTCTTCTTCTTCTACGGCACTACAGCCCAAAATGAGCCTTGGCCTCCTTTATTTTTTGCCTCCACCCTTGTCTGTCTGTGGCTGCTCTTCTCCATACACGGACTCCTAAAAGTGCTTGTGCGTCGCTGCTTACTGTGTCTTCCCAGCGCTTTCTTGGCTTTCCAACTGGTCTCTTTCCCTGCATTCTGGCGTTCAGTGCTCGTTTTGGTAGCCTATCCTCTCCCATTCGTATAACATGTCCGGCCCATTGCAATCTTTGTATTCTAATGAAGTCTGACAGGGGTGTTTCCTTATACAGTTGATAGAGCTCGTTGTTATATCGAATTCTGAAGATTCCGTTTTCCCTCACAGGTCCTAGTATTCTCCTCAGTACTTTTCTTTCGAATGTGTCGAGTTTGTTTTTGGATGTTTCTTTCAGGACCCATGCTTCGCTGCCATAACATGCTATTGGCCGAATTAAAGTTTTATAGATTCTCATCTTTGTATTTCGGTGGACACTTTTAGACCGAAATATATGGGAGAGGGCAAAATAAGCTTTGTTTGCCTGCGTTATCCTTTTTCGTATTTCTCCATCCTCTGCTCCATCGGCATATATTTCTACTCCCAGGTATGTAAACTTTCCAACCGTTTCAATGTCATCTTCATGCATAATGTTTTATGGGATTATATTTCTTCTCGTCTGTACCATTATTTTTGTTTTTTCTGTGTTAATTTCCAGACCTAGCCTTTTCGTTTGTGTTTTTAACTCTGCGTATGATTCCTGTGCTCCTGTTGATGTTCTACTCATAATATTACTATCATCGGCGTAGGCAGCCAGTTGAACCGTTTTATTGGTCAGTAGGTTTTCTCGTCCAGTTTGCATTTGCCTAACCGCATACTCCAGTGCCAGGTTAAACAATGTTGGTGCCAGCCCATCTCCCTGCTTTAGTCCCTGCGAGATTTTGAAAAAGTCTGTCCGGTTGTTTTGTATTCGTACACATGCCTGAGTTTCATCCATTGTGGCTTTAATGAGTCTAATCAGCTTATGTGGTATTGCTAATTCTGCCAATATATAGTATAGTCTGTCCCTTTTGACTGAATCGTATGCCTGTTTGAAGTCTACAAACACGTTGTGAACATCAATGTCGTGTTCCCACGATTTGCTCAAGACCTGCTTGACTGTAAATATTTGATCCTGTGATGTATCTAATTTGCTGCCACTTTTATATTTATGAGCAGTTCAGGTATGTGCATTTAGTCAGATAGCAACGATTGAAAAGGAGTTGTATGGAAGATAAAAAACACAAACGGTTTGCTGTTCTGTTTTGTTTGCGGTGTTATTTATAAATATCAGAAGAAGTAAGTAATAAAAAATATTGGAAATATAAGCTTTACTTTATGTGATAAAATAAATCAAAAAATTTTTTTTTATTTTTGTTTTGTAACCTATATGAATTATATTTTTAAGTGCAATTTAAGTTCTAAGTGAAGATGAATATGAGGGATAAATATTGGGAATCGGTTGATAGCAGGCCATCAGTAAAAATTTTTGGTTTAACCATCTTTCATTCTGATATCTGGAGTGACAAAGGAGAGGTTTTTAGAGAGAAAACGCTAACAGTCTCAGAGTGGTGATGGGTTGAAGTGTCAGAGGTCTAACCTCCTCGGGCATAACATAATAAATGAAACTAGGGATCCCAAATCGATGATGATCTCTGAATATATGGCACCCAGATACAAGCCTGAAGTACCTTTCCAAGAGGATACTTGCCCACGAGAATAATTTAAACATTTCCATTCCTCTAGGAGAATAAACCTCTATATTTTAGGTACATATTTTTGGAATCTTGCAGTGTTCAAGATAAATTAATTAAATGGGCTTTCGAACACAAATGGATTAATATAAGCACAGATAGCCAAACAGCCATGGGGGTTCTCATAAGCCTTAAGGTGGACTCTAGGCTAGTGTGAAAATATTGACACGAACTCGACAGACTGGCGAAACATAACAGTGTTACACTGGTATTAGTTTCAGGACATCGAGGCATATATGATAATGAAAGAGCTGATGCACTTGAAAGAAGAGCATCAGTTACAAAATACTTCAGTTCAGAGCCGGCTGAGTGCCACAAAGCAGCATCCGCGACCAAAAAAAGCCTGGATTCGAAGCCAACACAAATCACACTGGAAAAATATACCCAGTCAAATACATGCCAAGATGTCTATTGGACAGACATATGCTTACAAGGCTAAAGTACTGCGGAAAGTAAGCAGGCATCAGCTCAAAGTCATAACAGTCTTCCTTACTGGACATGCGCCAGTTAAATGGCATCTACATACAATGGGACTGTTTCATGGAGAGTTGAGCTACCGACTCTGTAGTAGAGAACCTAAAATAGTCAACTATATCTTGCATGACTGCGAGGCACTGGATCGCAGATGGCAAACACTCTGATAGTACCCATTCACCTAAACCTTTATAAGTTAGTACAGGGTTCCAAACTTTTGGAATGCGTATCATAAAGAAATTAAAAATATACAATAAGTCAATTGGCTGTGATACGACTGGTTTAAAATAGATATCTTTCAAAAAAAAAACCCTCGGGCATTTCGTCCTGGCACAACTTTGTTAGGATATTAATAACCCAACACTACCTGGGTGAGTAAAAGGTGTCTATATGCAGATTTTTTTACTTATCTTTGAAGGTGGATAAAAAAACTTCTAAGCGATTACCCGAGAGCGGTTTTATATAAAAAATATAAATTTTTCTTTTCCGTTCTCGAATAACGAGCCATTTTACAGGGTTAGTTTACAGTAAATTAGTTAAAGGATCATAAAAGTTGTAGTTCTTCGTTTTTGAGTGTATTGAAACTTTTTTAAATGCTCCATTAGAACAAAACAATATTTACCATCACCCGCTGCAATAAGTATATTATTTCAATTTCCTATGGTTTTATACAAGTTTCGAGAAAAATATGACATTGGTCACAAAGTTAACAGATGTCAGTTACTTACGTAACAATTCACAGAACATGGTAAAATAATGCAATAAATGATACAGTGATAAACTCAATATCTACTTAATCAATAATAAAATAAAGGATACAGAAAAGAGTGGAGATAATAAAAAATACTTAATTACAAACTGAAAAAAAAAGATGTCTAGTGTAGTAAGTGAAAAGATAAAAGAAAGTTGACTTCGAAATAAACATTAAATATCTAGACACTGGATTAAAGTAGAAGAAGATACAAAATTTGTGTTATTTAATATTATGAGAAAAACACATGATTAACCTTTTTAAATACACCATTGCGATAATCTCATTTCCATTTGTGTTTTTACTCCTCTACGGGGGGGTTTTAGGGGGACGCCTGGGGGAAAAAGTAGTAAACTTTTTAACATCTTTTTTGCGGTCCCAAAATTCTCGGCAAAATTTAGCTTGTTCGCATGATTTTTAGGGTCAGCTGTCTGACGACTGAACTAAAATTGCTATAATGTATTTTTCCATAAATTTTAAAACGGATTTTTTTATCTTGTTACTCTTATATCATAGTTAAATATTATACTGAAAAACAAAAATTTCCTATTATTTCATCGCTGATTATTACGCCTTAAGAATTTTACCCCTTTTGTTAAGTTGTATGACTGTACTAAACAGTTAATGCAAACTATGGTCTAACCCAATTACATAAAATTTGTTAACTAATTTATAAATTCGGAGCGTTAGTTTTAACGTCCATAATATCGTTAAAAATGGAGAATGGCATTATCCTGCTATTTCCTGGTACATCAACTTAATCCCTAAAAACACGGACTCATAACCGTAATCGTAACATTTAAAAATTTTATTAAAACTGCAATTATTAAAAGTTTGTTTGGGATGGATTAAGTGTAACATAGTAATCGCTGGGCCTCTCTTAAGATAGGGGCGGTTTAGTTTAATTTTTTTTATCAAATGAACAGGTGGGGATTGAAATATTTTTAACTTATATTAAAGTTTGTTTGGGATGGATTAAGTGTAACATAGTAATCGCTGGGCATCTCTTAAGATAGGGGCGGTTTAGTTTAATTTCTTTTATCAAATGAACAGGGGGGGGGATTGAAATATTTTTAACTTATATTGTTCTGAAGATAATTTCTGAAGATAGTTTCTAAAGATAATTTCTGAAGATAATTTCTGAAGGTAACATACTAGCATTTGTAAACAATTTTTTAAATAATCGATCAATAGAAATTAAGATAAATGGAATTAAAAACTCAACAAGAACATTAGAAAATGTAATCCTTCAAGGTTCCATAATAAGTCCCACATTATTCTTAATTGCTACCAATAGTGTTATTCATGAAATTAGAGTACCTCTTAAAGCCAGTATTTATGCAGACGACATCATCGTTTATACTTAATCAAACAATATAGAATCGTCAACTAAAATTTTACAACATTTTTTAATTCGGATTAAAAAGCTTGTTAAAATCTGAGTTTAACTTCTCTACAGAAGAAACATATTATAGAATTTTTCATATAAAAATGCTTAAACGTCATTCAAGATTTACCACGTCCGAACCCCACAGCGTTGTCAAAATATCAGAGTAGTAAGTGAGGAATTTTTAAAATGTTAACTATTTGTCAAACTATTATATTAACAGTAAATACAGTAGTAGTAATACTTAGTTTATAGACTACTGCAAGACACTAAAATACATAAAAAAATATTTTAACACAAAATTATATATTCTAAATTTTAAACTTACCTCTTTTAGAACTTTAATAGTAAAAACGTCCCGCCATTATTTGTCCTATAAAATAATCTATCTAATATGAAAGCTTATTAGCTTTCTACAGACTATTTATTTATTTTGGCATAGCATAATCACAATACAGAACAATAATTAGTTTTTAAAGCTATTAATCTAAATTTAATAGGTATTAAACAAAATTCTTAATCTAAGAAACCGGCAACACTTTATACACTTTTGCCACGCGTTGAACTGTCAATAAAATTTGAAGTATTCCTGTATCAGTTGCGTACAATTGTCTAATCTATTTAATTAAAATTATTATTTTGTGGAATATTAGACTTACAGAGTTATTTCATAAAATTTATATTATTAATATTAACAAATGTTTTTGGTTATTTAATCAATATATTTCTTAAATTTCCAATATAATGATGATTACATTTTTCTGATTATTACACCATGTTTATGCCTATAAAAGATCGAGCAGTTCCGTATGGGTTTCATATTATTAGCTGTGTTAGGAAAATTTAAAATCTAAGGTTGACGTTCTGGGAATTTTAAATATAAGTAACGTCACTTTATATAAATTGTAACGTGCAAGCATTTTTATATGAAAAATGCTATACATAATTTTTAATAAAAACAGATCTCGGTATTCAACTTATCTAACTTTAAATAATTTATCATTAAAACAACCAAAAGAAGTTTATTTTCTAGGTATAACTTTCACCAGAACCTTAAATTGGAACTTCCATATCAAAAATCTACAACATTCCTGTCAATCTAGGTTAAGTATACTCAAAATTCTCTCCATTAAAGTTTTGGGCGCAGATACTACAATATTATTAAACTTATATAAATCACTCATTAGTAGTAAACTAGATTACGGTTGCATTTGTTACAATGCCGCAAGCAAAACTACCTTAAAAGCTTAACAGTAGTCAATCTACAGCTTTGAGATTGGCACTTAATGCATTTAGAACTAGCCCCACTAGTAGTTTACAAGTTCTATCTAAAGAGTCACTTCTACACATAAGGCGACAACAATTATCACTAAACTACATTGCCAAAATTTTAATTCAAAAACAACATCCTCTTTTCTCTTAAAATTTTTCACCCTGGCATCCTCTCTTTTAAAAAGACAACAAAGTGTATTCGTTTAATAGAAAAAATAAAAGTCACATATTTTAAAATGGATCAACTTAGTCTATAGCTATATACAAATGCAATCTCTCCTCCATGGACAACCCGCCTACTGACCATTGACCTAACACTAAAAAAGTATCCCAAATCATATACAATCTTTACCGACGTCTCTATAACCCTAGCTGTTGCTGTTGTTTACTATTCTGATGAAGAAAATTCCTACAGCATACACTTACAGCCTACAAATTGTAGTATACTCACAGGCGAGACCACAGCTCTATTAAAAGCCTTAACTTTTTTTAAAACGAGTAACACGGTGAAGTGCGTCATCATTACAGATTCACTTAATGCGTTATTGAAGTTAAAGCAAATTTATACAACAAATTCCATTATACAAGCAATAAAAAATGAATAAGAAACCCTTTATTCCATGGGAAAGGACACAGCTTTCATTTGGGTACCATCGTACACTGGAATCTGAAAAAATGAAAAAGCAGATCAACTAGCAACTACAAACCGTATCAACGTAGAAGATACTACAAAAATTACAAAATATCCTTATAGTGACATGAACCATCTGATTAAAGTTCATTGCAACAACATTTGTCAAAATTACTGGGAAAATTCAGCAACCAAATTAAACCCAATATACCCAAAGGTAAACAGCTCTTTGAATAACCCTACAAGTAGACAAGATCAAGTAATTATAATCCGTTTAAGCATTGGTCACACTGCCGTCACACACAAATTTTGAATCAGTAAAACCACCAATTTGCAATAACTGCTCCACTTCATTGACAGTGAAACACTTCCTACTTGATTGTCCATGTTTCCAAAATCAAAGAAGAATACATGGAATTTCAGACGACCTCAAATCCATCCTGACAGATAAAAATTTAAGTGTATTATATTTAAGAGATATAAAATTGTATTATACTATTTATTGTACATAATCGTATTAAAACTATTGTGTTTGTCATCCCACTAATAACCCTGCGTGGTTGATGTTTTATAAGTGTTTTTAATTAAAAAAAAAAGAATATAATATTACACTGTTTATATAGAAACATCTGGATCATTCTATTTTCAGGTATTTTTTTCGTATTCGTTTAGTTATTTGTAGTTTTTTGAATGCTTTTAAATTTTAATTTTTAGTATTTTTGATAATGTATTTATTAATTTTATTTTATTATATAACTTTTTTTTATTAAAAATTTCATTTGTAATCGTACTTTGTGCCAGATCGTCCCTGTTCTACAGCCCTTAAAATCGGAAAACCGTAAATTTTTATGAGACATTTGCTGAGAAAATTGTACGGATTAACCGTAGTTTTAAAGTAATTTCCGAGTGAAGAGCATCTAAATTCGAACGGGAGTTCAAATTGGCCGATGTTACAATGGTCACTCCATTTCCTTTTCACTTACCCAATCATCATTTCTATGCAAATGTGGAAAACGTCTTAAAGTGGGAAGGTAACGGTTGCTTCCTCTGCTTTTTTAGAAAACGACCTCGGTCGGTCATATTCCGGCAATTTTAGGCAATTTGGCGAATAGCAAATGGGCCAGCTAGAGCAATCGTAAATATTCCGCATGAATCTAGAATACTGGATTTTCCACAAATATAAAAATCCTTAAAGCTGATAGAGCTAGATAGTATTTACTGTTAAAAACAACGATGATAGTTAAACTGAAAATAAATTAAAAAATCTCCTGAACGGTTTTTCCGAGTAAATTTTCAGATAGAAGTTAAATAGTTTACTTTCTACAACGTATTTGTTATTTGTATACCCGCGTACGTAATTTTATTAAGCACTTTATTTTTTTGCAAAGTAGTTTTCTTAGACCATAATTCAAACTAATTTGAACTTTCTTTAACGTCAAGCCCCTTAATCATATCCGAAGTCGACTTCACGCTTGTCTAGCACTAGCAGCTACTAAGTTTCATATCTCCATATAATCACGGAACTCTAAAAAAATTAAGATCTGAAATTAATGTTACACGCTGCAATAACTTTGGCCGAAAATTTCAGATGCCTTAAAAGCAGTTTCGAATTTAGTTCCAATGACTTTGCAGTTTCCTGCCTTTGTGCTTAGATAGCGACTTTTC
Source organism: Diabrotica undecimpunctata (assembly GCF_040954645.1). Classification (NCBI taxonomy): domain Eukaryota; kingdom Metazoa; phylum Arthropoda; class Insecta; order Coleoptera; family Chrysomelidae; genus Diabrotica; species Diabrotica undecimpunctata. Next base: position 138,945,951 of record NC_092809.1, read on the forward strand.
AACGAACAATGGCGGAGTAAGAGTTATAGTTTAAGATGAATAATTTGACCGTAGTTTAATCAAATAAATGGTAATAAAGTTTAGTTATTAAAAAGGAATACATTGTGAATTATTACTGCTAAAAGCCGTTCAGTAGAGATCTCGAAAGATCTAGATAAAATAAGTAAAAACGAAACGTGTCATCAAACAGGTGAGGTAATATAAGACTAAAAAATATTAACCTTTTAGTACTCGTATGGCGTCTGAGGAGTGCCAAGTGGTTTGTGATTTGCAATAAGTTTTTTATTTATTTTCGTGCGGATTTGTTTTCTTATGTGTTCCTCAAACATATATTTGACAACATATATGGAAACCCAAGCGCAATCTATCCACAAGAACTACTTCTAATTTTAATAATATATATTATACGTCATATGTCACTGGTTTATTATACAGAAATATTTATTAAAAAAATATTTTTTATTTACTTATTAAAAAATAACGTTGTTTAGAAATAACTAAAGGCTTTGGAAAATTTATAAAATAATATGTATTGTTTCGCGTACAGGTACTAGAATAATAATCGATTAAAAAAATTGATTTGCTCATTAAAGCACTTTTTTCTTTGTTTTCGTATTTCCTTTTTTTCAATAACTAGACTTTCTTTTTTTATTTTTTATCCTAATTATGTGTGCACTTAACTGTTATTTATATTACTAACCTAATCTAATATGTTTGTTTACAAAAAAACTGTACTTACTAAAAAATGGCTGACCAACGGACAAAGTTTTGCAATAAAAGTGTTTCTATATAGAATTAAATAAGTATTAAATATTTGAAATTAATGAAAAAATCGATGATCATTTGAAGATAGGGTTTTAAATGTTTTGACTGTAAAATTAAAATATTGTTAAATAATTATTGTTCTTAAGAAGTATGTTGAATGTATACACAATAAATATATATAATTTGCTAATTTTGTGTGTCTGTCTCTCCGTAATGAAAACTTTAGCGCCAGCAATATATCATGCCTCAGTTGTTATTGTTCCGATTGAAGCGTGTGATCTGTTATGATAGAAGAGAGAATAAGGATTATATTAAGATACAAAAAAAATAAGGTGAGTACCAAAAGGTACTACATCTTATCTTTGTTGTTAATGAATTTATAGCGACATACGAGATATCACATGATAGTATGGATAATAATAGACACACGAGGTAAATTTGTTTTATTAACCTAAAGAAGGCCTCTAACTAATACAAAATAAACAACTGATCGAATCCTAACACGACACGTAGCAAATGAAAGGGGAGGGAATAACGATATGTTAAGATAAAAAAAAATTAATCAGTTTTTAGTTGTAACCACCCGTGGAGACACGATGACGACTACTAACTGAAATCTGTTTTTTACTAAGTGGCGAACACGATACTATAGCTTATTTGTAATGTACTGTTTTGTGTTCCTTAAAAAGTTTTATTTTGCATTTTTCACATTCATATTCATTTATAATAAATCTCCATAGAATATTTTTAGTGTGACAAAACAAAAGCATTCTAATAGAACATCGTACGTTCTAGAATCCCGATGCGTTAGAATCGGGCCACATTCTAGTTAATTCGGGAATATTCGTATCGTACAATGTAATTCTATGAGATTTTCAGCTAAATATTTCTCAGTTACATATTATATAATGATTTATGATAGATAGTACGTACTGTTATATCAGAGAAGTGTAAACGTTCTCTAACTCATGCATTAGAAAAACTATTATATGATGACATCGATTAATTTAGTGATATCGAAATCAATTTTGTAAGTGATTTAGAATCAGAATATGAAAGTTTAGATAGCCATGGTAGCAATCATATAATTGAAGAAAGTGAAAGGATGATAATGACGAAATAAAATCTGATGACTTTTATATCAGTTGTTTTTGATTTCCATAAAACCTTTGTTAGATTATAACCCTTTTACAAAAAAAGTTTCAAAATGGAGCATCATACCACCACCAACTTTCCGAACAAGTTTTCATAATACAAGAATTCATCCACCTGGTTGTAAGGGACCTGCAAAAAATGTAAAGAATGTCGCTGAAATATTTGTCTTTCAGAGAAGAAATTTCTTAAAACAGCTCTTATTTAGCTGTTTAAATATGATGCTAGAAAAAGAGCATCATATCGTTTGAAAGGTCCACAACCTCCAAGAAAAATTAGAAGACTAATTTCTGTACGGGTAGAGAGTAGAGAATTAGATAAACTGCCGACTACAGGTCATAGAAAAAGATGCATAATGTCCGAGATCAAGAAATCGGCATTCCAAACAAAAATGTTCAAACTGCAGAAAAAACGCCTGCTCAGAACATATAAAAAAAATCTTTACTGAATATTATAATCATTAGATATTAGTTTCTTTTCTTGTATCATTTTTGTCTTTTGTTTATTGTAATGTTTTTTGAAAAATAAAATATTTTATTTTGTACAAAGAAAATTTTTTACTACATAAAAGCCCAACAAAACAATAATACCTTCAAATGTTATAATACTAAACATTGGAACCTGTGAGGTGACATGCGACTGCGAGCACTTATATATAGGGTGCCGTATTAGTGCGAGGCCTCTTATGCACCAAATTCCAGAACATGACCCGATCATGAACCCTATTACTGATAAAGAAACGGAGAGTTTTTGCCAAATAACTCTTCCGGACCTGACAATATCAGTAGAAGGTGCCTAAAACACCTTCCAGAGAGTATCATCCCTCTTCTGACAAAAACTATTAATGCATGTCTTAAAAATAGCTACTTTCCTACTCCTTGGAAAGTAGTTAACACTATTATGATACCCAAACCGGGTAAACCTCAAACAAACATAGAATCATACAGTCCAATATCCCTAATCAATACTCTAGGGGAAGTCCTCAAGCTCGTCCTCAAAGAGAGACTCAATGACTTTCCTGAAACCAACAATATCATCCTTAAATTTCAGTATGGTATCCAATCAAACAAATCAACACAAAATGCATTAATTGACTTCACCTCCAAGCTTACACAATTACTAAATGACAATAATTCATCTCCATTGCCGCCTTTCTGGACATACAAAACGCATTAGATCAAGTCTGGCACGACGGACTGGTTCGGAGGCTAATTGACATCAGGCTACCCCTACAACTCATCAAAATACTACATTCATACCTCAATAATCGAACTGTTAGGGCGATAATAAGCGAATAACTACCAAATCCATGCAACCCACGAGCTGTAGTACCCCAATTTTCAGTGCTAAGGGAACAATAGTAACTAGAGATTCGACTCTGTCGCAACTAGCCCAAAAAACCCACACATTCTTTCTGGAAAGAATACCTCATCCTGACAAGCCTTTCGCCTCTGATTCGAATAGTGACTCCATCTTAACAGCCTCCAAAATGTTCCACTGGAAGAAGATTGCCACTGCCTCAGCGGGTTTTCGGACTATTTTGCTTTGTGTGCCACCTCAACACATTCAACTCAAGCCTGACGAGGATCAAGTAATCCTAAATGGGTACTTATGTTCATTCCCTATCGTAATAAAGCACTACCTAACCCTATCCCACAAATGAACATTGGAAGAAGAAGTGCGAGAAAGTCAAATGACTTATTTGTCTTAAGAGATACGAAAAAAATTATTAAGGTAAAATTTGGATTAGAGATAGGACCATACTCTTAAAATATTTTTAAATATACAGTATGTATGTACAATATACATTCATATTGACAGGGTGAAACAAACTTTTTTAATGGGGCGTGGAACACCCTGTATATTTGTACATTTTTGGACTCTTCTCGATGTTCTCGTTTTTTAAATATAAGGTTTGGTAGTGTTATAAAAGCTAATTTAAAAGATACTTACGTTTTTTTATTATTGACGTAGCAAAATTAACACCCCGTAGAATGGTAGAGATTTTTTATCAAACAATATATTTATGTTCAAAAGATTTTTAATATAGTCTATTATTGTATAAAATTATTAACATAGCGGAATATTTAATTTTGATATATAGGGTTGGTCGAAACTCGGAATGAGTTACTATTTTCCTTCTTACCGAATTTGATATAGGTTTCTGCCTCATTTATTTTTTAATTCGATTAGACTAAGTCGCATCTTCGTCAGGAATATTGACAATCTGATTTATACTTAAGTCATCTACTTTTAAAATGTATAATATATGGCTGAATTGTCAATGTGAATGTGTCAGATTAAATGAAGTTATTATAACATTTTTTTACCAAGTAAAAACACAAAATATGTTTAATTATTTATTAATGTTTTCTATTTTGAGAACGATTTCCGAAATGGAGGTCGAAACGTGAAATAAATTTAATTTTAAAATAAAATTGTAGCTTATTCCCAACAAAAATGGTACCTAAATTTCACTAAGAATCCTGAAGCAAATAGCTTCACAACAATATCTTCCAAATAAATCCCTAAATTTGTACAAATTTTAATAAAACATCCTCCATCATCTTTGGCTCGACTATTCAATTTTAATAAATTGCTATTTGTAAAATACAAGCTTGGGTACGCTACTGTATAGAGAGATTAATTAGAAAACCGCCAAAAGCCGCACTTCCGATATTAAATTATCTTTATGGGTTAATCCCGGGCATCACTCAATGTAATATTCATACAACTGTGAATTTTGCCAATCTTTGCTGATGAAGTATTTTTTAATTTATATGGTAATTAACAGGTATTTGACCCACTAATATATTCACTAGATCTTGATTTATATAAAAATGTATTTATTCTAACAAAACCATTTATTTTAGAGCTTTTGATCCTGAATATACCATTCTTTCATACATCAAGATAAGTTTATTGCTAAATTTCTAGACAGTTGGACTTTCTTTAAAAAAAAAGAAATAGAGCCTCTAAATTTAATAGATATATAATTCATTAGTGTATCAAAAGTAATACAGTTTAACAAGTCCCATGACTGTAGCACTTTTGTATGAGAACTTTATTATTTATTAACTATAGAACTTTCCTTAAACAAAACAAGTAAAGGCGTAGGAATAAGAAAACATGAAGAAAACCTGCAGACTTCAAGTTATTTCTTGCATCAGAAGAAACTAAGTAAAAAAAAAAGAAAAAAAATAATAATATGAAATAAAAAAGAAAACTTGTTGAACACGAATTAATAGGTTTCTTCCTTACACTAAAAGCAACCTGGGTATCTAGTTTCAATACTCGAGGACGTTTTCTTAAAATAAAAGAAAAGCATGCTAGTATCAAGAAAAGAATGATACGAGTGGTATAAGCAAGTTTCATTAGTTTCAAGTTTTATTTTGTATTAACTTAATGTCACAAATTCTTGTACTAAATGCCATTATCGTAAATCTAGCTTTTCCAAAAAAAGTCGTAAAATAACAAAAAGAAGTAGAAGAATAACTTTGTGATCCAAATTTAATAGAGTACTGCACTAAAAGAAACTTGCCTAATTTTAGTTACTAAATTGTAGGACTTTTGGTTTAAGAAAAAGGCAAAAGATAATTCATAATATAAAAAGTAGTAAAATGCTGAGAGTTCCAAGGAAAATAACGTTTTTTGTATACGAAGACAAAGCTATTTACTAAATTTCAATACTATAGAACTGCCCTTTCAACAAAAAGAAGAAGAATAATAAAATCAATATTATCTGTATTAACATAAGGATATAAAAAGAAGAAAATAAATACTTGTCGACAACACAGCTTTTCCTTATATAAAGAATAACTTAACATATGTTCTAAAAGTTTTGGCACAAAATTCATTGGCTTTAATTTTAACAAAAACAAAATAATAAGTTTTTTCTGGAAACAAAAGTTTGTTTAATTTATTTAAGTTAAAATTAATTAATTTTGAAGATTTTGCTTTAATATTCGTATCAATTAGAGATAAGAAAAAGTATTTACTTGTTGGTTTGACGAATACCTAAAACTGAAATTTGTCAATACTCCAGAATGGAAACATTTCACGTAGAACCGTTTTTAGATCAATAATGGACTACGAGTAGGGAATACCATGTAGGAATTTTCCAAGAAGTGGAAGACCACGTGTATTTATTGCACAGTGGTCAGAAAAATTGTCGAGAAGAGCAAGAAACTAGGTTGGAATGACAACGAGAAGACTGGTTCGTCAACACAGATCTTCTAAGAGTACGATATCGTTGGCAATTGAGAAGGAATGGTCTTAAAAATATCGAAAGCATTGTAAGTTCCCCAAATACTCTCCTTCGTATACCAAGATGTTGTCGTCAATTAAGGCGGATACATTTTGGCAATGAAAAAAATAATATTTAAGATTACTTATAATTTAAGTAATTCTGAAAAGAGGGAAAATGAGTTTACTGCCCTGAAAAATGCCCTGCCAATGTAGTGTTAGATACAAAAATAAAGCAAAATTTGCAGATAAAATCCTTATCTGGTGCGCAATTTCTAGCAGGGTTATATCCCGACTTTTTGTGAGAAGAGTAAGGAGTAAGTAAATAAGAAATTTAGCGCAATTTCTTTGTCTTCTTTACGTGCCATCTCCTCGACGGAGGTTGGCAATCATCATGATTATTCTGATTTTAGATGCTGCCACTCTGAATAGTTTGATTGATGTGCATCCATACCATTCCATCAAGTTACGCAACCATGAGATTCTTTTCCTTTCTACACTTCTCTTGACTTGGATTTTCCCTTGTATAGTTTTCGAAATTTCTAGCAGGGTTATATCCCGCCCTTTTGTGGGAAGAGTAAGGGATGAAGCTTTGACTAGTCAGCGTTATATTGATAACTGCCTTTCCATTTCCAAATTGCCAGAACTAGCATTACGCCATTACTGAAGAGATATCCAAAATTGGCTTCGAAAACACCACATAAGTATTGTTGCTAGGCGACAATAGCACAAACTGCCCAGGAAGGTTTATGAAGGCTAGGAAGCCCAAGACGAAAAGTAAATTAAAACGGTGAATTTACGAAAAACTAAGAAAAATTAGTCTGAATTCCGTCCAGGACCTTATATGAGATATTCGAAGAAGTTTTCGTTTAGTAGATCAGGCCACTCCACATAATTTGATAGTATAGTTTGTGTAAGTATTAAGAAACAAAATGTGATGATCTCTAAGAAGGAACAGCAAATTGAAAGAGTCAGTGTGAATGGTTAACCAATAGAAAGAGTAAGAACATACACCTACCTTGGTACGAACGTCCATGAAAATTGGGACCATTCCCTAGAAATAAAATCTAGGATAGAGAAAGCAAGATCTGTATTTCAAAAAATGGCTAAGCTATTCAAATGTCACGATTTATCAGTTATAATGTTATGATAACTAGTTAGAGTTTAAATAAATTTCTATTTTAAACAAAAATCCGATAAATATTTTGATGAACTAAATTTAGGACCTTGGGACATTCCTTTGAAGAAAAAGAAATGTCGAAAAGAAGAAGTTATATTGACTACAAATTTAATATATTTCTTCTGTATCCCAAAAGCAACCTACATGTCATGATTCAAGAAAATTTTGGATTTTCCTTTCAAGAAAAAGAGAATGAATAAGTTTAAAGGAAATAGAAGACCTGTTGACTCCAAATTAAATATTCTCCTCCATTACGGCAATAGGAGCATATTGTACCAAATTACGAAATTATGGGAAGCTTCCTATAATTTAAAAAACATAAAGTACAATACAACAGGTTATTATTATTACGTATATTATAATAAAATAATTCAACTAATTAATGTATTAAATCTTGGACTAAGAAATTATTAAGTAGGAGACTTATTTATTTATAACACCTATTAATATTTAAATTTTTTACTAAACCTAATTTCTGGATTTTCTTAAATCCTTCTCTGTAAACGTTATTGTGTAAAACTTTAAAATTTTTGATTATACACGCTGCAGCGATATTTATTTACGCTTAACAGCGTATAGTAAAAGAAACATCCTAATGCCGATAATAGACACAAAAACTATGAGCAAAACATTAAAAACTTATCAGGTATGCCATGCATTGTAATAAATAGGTAAGGGAATTGTTTGCAGCGATTTGTTCGGATGTTGTTGATATTTCCAATTTATGTAAATGACGGGTAAGTTTTGATAATATTTCATATTATTTATTATAATATTAGAATAGTATGAGGTATTTATAATTAAATAAAAACAGAATTTTGTTGGTTTATATGATATTTTATATTATTATTTACAAATGGAGGATAGATTTACATAATTGTATAGTTGTATACAGTATTATTGTCAAAAAGATATTTATTAGCATCATTTTAATCTTGTAGTCATTCTTGGAAAATATATAGAAAATGAAACATTCTACTGATTTTCTTGCTTATAGTACAGGGCATTGAATAGAGAGTTTTTAGAATAGTGTGTATATGTCTACTGTTTTGGTTATGTATTAGAATGTCATCACGAATAATGTGATTAAGATCACTAATTTCTTCATAATCATATCTTGACTTTTTTTTTATTTAGTCCAAATTTATTTGGGTATTTTGTTATAATGTGTAAATTCCCACTATCTCTTTAGTTTGGCAATACCTTCTTCTTTTTCTCGATTATTGTACTAAACTCAACAAATAATAACACTGCATATTTTCTTTTATCTCCTATTCCTTTGTCTGTATATCTCCGTTATTTAAAAATAAAGACTAATCACCTTTTTATTGGGTACTAATTAAATAAAATGAAAAAGCTAAAACATTTATATCTCAATTGATAATCTAATAGGTTTGATTTCATTCATAGTTTACATAAATATACTATTTAGCAGATATAATAAAATATTGTGTTTGGTCAATAAAAGACATTATTATAGATAAATAATATCTATAATATTACGACATTATTTTAGACGTTTTCATGTTTTAGTCAAAAAAATTGAATGATTATGATATCTTGGTAACTGAAACTTTGGAAATTTTTTTTAAACTGTCTGTGTCATATTATTTATCTATGGTCAGTTTCATGTAAAACGGCAAGTAATGTGTACGTCTACTTTTATTACCGATCCATCCTGTAAGTTTTGATTATAATTTTTTAATTTCTTTCATTTATATTTTACTTTTAAAAAAACTCTTTGTATACTAATGAAGACATAAACGAATTTGAAAAATAATGAAATTTTTAGTTGCCACAATCGTTTAATTTTCTTGGATAAAACGCTAGACTGTCGATAAATTTATTAAATATTAGTAAAGCTTTTTGTGTTAGTTTTAAGGTTTCCTTAATCTTTATTCACAAATTCATACATTTTTGACATTTTATATTTTCTGTTCTCTCTATATATTCCAACCATCTTATTCTGTAGTGCTTTTATGTGCGATAATATTTTATATTTATGTTATATTTCTATTTTTTAGTTGTTTCTCTTCATACGTACGGCCTATTAACATCCTTAACATTTTTCTTATCCAGCTTTATTTCTTTCTGCTCTGATTTTTTTAAGCCACATTTCACTTGAATGTGTAACTGTTGCTCTTATTATCTGTATGTTTTTTTATCTTTTTCGAGATATACCTTAATTTTATTCTTATATCCTTAAATCTGGTTCATCTTCTTGTCGTATGTTTGCCATAAACATGTTCTTTATGTTCCCTTGGTTTATTGTTAAGTTAATAATTTCCTGCCCGCTCCAGTATTAATTGTTCTAAAAGTCTTTAGTTCGGTTTTTGGTATTAGTATAAGACGTTCAGGACAACTTTGTACTGATAGTTATTTCTAAATATTTCGTTAGTTTTACTTACTTACTTGCTTATCTGTGGCTTTGCTGGGCATATTCTGTTTGGCATTTACAACATCCCAATCGTTTCTTCTTGTCATTATATCTTCTTTAGTTAGGTTTCTTTTTTTCATTGCTGTTTTATTTATCCATTCCACTGTAATCTGGGAAGTCCTTATTTCGTACTATTTGGTTTCGACTTCAATTATTTCAGCGGTATTCGTCTTATCTATCCCTTGCATATGTGCATCATCATTACCAATATCCATCTTTTTGCTCCAAAGTTAAACATTTGTCTCCCCTAATTTTTTTCAGTTCTGTCGGTCTTGAGTTTCTTGCAGCCAATTTCCAGCGAAAATTTTGACGTCTATCTGTCCACCGTATAGGTAGTCTACCTCTGCTTCTTCTATTAGCTCGTGGTCTTCACACTGTAATTTTTTAAATCCACTACCCATCATTCATTCCTCTCACATTGCCCACCCAGTTCCATTTTAGTCATGCTATACACTCTATGACATCTGTGACGGCTGTCCTTCTTCTTATTTCTTCGTTTCTAACTCTGTTCTTTTTCAGAGTCAGTCCAAGTAGCGGGGCATTTCATTTGAGCTTCTTCATAAGCTACAGAAACCAAACTCTGAGTTTGGTTTCTGTAGCCTGTGTTAAAGATAGTGTTTCGACGCCGTAAGTTATGACTGAAAGTACACATATATATATATATATATATATATATATATATATATATATATATATATATATATATATATATATATATGTATATATATGTATGTATATATATATATATATATGTATATATATATATATATATATATATATATATATATATATATATATTGGTCGATTGTCCTTTTTCAAGTAATTTGACATGTTGCTCTTGAAGATATCTCATACAACTCTATATGCGGCTCATGCTAATGTGATTCTTCTTTACAGTTCGGCAGTTTGGTTGTCATTTGTGGTTGCGGTTCATTACAGGCACAAATAACTCAGTAAGCATAGGTCCAAACTCTTTTAAGTTATCTGTTCCACAAATCGTAGGTGGAAGAGCATTTTGCCGGCGAATTGATTCCTTTGGCGTCCCATTCCAATTTTTTGAAAGCATGTTCCAGAACTAGACCGTAAAGAGTTTGGGTGATAACATGTCTCCTTGCCTGATTCCTCTTTTGATTTTCATACATTTTGTATCTTTGTGTAGCCTTACAATCATAGTTGCATTATTATATTTGCGATCAGTTTGGAGTACCGATAATCTATGCGGCTTTTCTTCCAACGCTCTCATTCCGCTGTTAATTTTTATCGTATTGAATGCTTTGTGAAAGCCTGCGAAAGCAAAGACTAATGGTCGGTTGTATTAGATGGATTTTTCTATGATTTCTTTTATGCAGTGGAGGTGGTCGTTGGTGCTAAAATGTTTCTTAAAATCTGCCTGTTCCCTAGGTTCGTAAAAATATAATTTTGTTTCCAGTCAATTTATTATTATTCTTGTGAATAACTTGTACCTAGAGGTGGTTTAACAGGTTTATAGGTCAATGGTTTTTGGGGTCTGTTTTAAGCGGCCTTTTTGTGTAATAAAATGGTACGTGCAGAGTGCCATCTTGTAAGTGTTTCACTTTGGTGCAGGTATAAGTTGAACAATTTTTTTACATTTTCTAAAAGTCTGTATCCTATAATCTTACGTCTTCTATAACGATATTATCTTCTCCTGGCACTTTATTTCTTTTGTGTTTTATATAGTGCGTTACTTATTTGTTTTGTTGATATATCAGAAATCAATTCCGATCCTTGGTTGACTAATCTTTTTCCTGAATTTTCTAACCTTTCTAATCTTTCTGTTAGTTGCTTATCATGGTTTTGTTGACTTCTGTATAAGTTTGTATAGAAATCTTTTTTACCCTTAGTGATTCATCTCCATTGGTAATGATATTTCCATCTTTATCCTTTCATTTTCTCTTATTATTGAGAGTTTCGGACTCTTATTATTTTCTCATCTTTAATGTTTTCGGTTGTCCATCCCAAAAGATTTTTGTGTTCTTTTACTAATCTCTTTAAGTTCATAATGCTCTTTGCTTCGTTTACTTTGCAGTTTTCTTCGCTCGTGCATTAATGCACGTGTTTGGGGACTTATTCTTTCGTTATACGATTTCTTTTGGTAGTGTATCTGCTGCCTTTCTTCTATAGCTTCTATTATAATGTCATTTAGGGTGCTGATATTTGGGTCTGTATTCTTATTGCTTTCGAGAATGCTGTGGATATGTTCTTTAAACGCATTTATATTATTAGGCTCTGTTCAGGTAGGTGTAGACTTAGTTTTGATCATGTACTATCTCCCTGTCACAATCTCTATTTCTACTGACCAACGGTTTAGCATTTAGTGCTCGCCACCATAGACGTATATTTATGTACTAATAGGTATATATTAATATATTAATATATAACATGTTAAAAAATGGTTCAGGACTGTAACATTTGCTTTTGTAACATTTGTAACGTTTGACTGTAATATTTGTTTTTTATGTATTGTATTTCGTCATATTTAATTTCAAAACTACAGCTTCCAAATTCTTCTACCGCTTTTTTATCATGTAAACGATGTCCGTCTTTATCTTGTGTTTAATTAACTTATTTATTCATCAGCAAAAAATCATTCTATCTGTTCATATTTTTTGTTCCACTTGTTTTAGTGTTTCATCTGCATAAAGTTTAAATGATGTTAGTATTATATATCAGGCAGCATCCTTATCGAAGTCCTTTATATGTTTAAACGGTTCTAAGTAGTTTTGTCCAAATTTTACTCTACATTCATTATCTTCGTAAAGGCAACTGTCATACGCCTTTCGGTGATCCACGAATACAATGTGCAATTCAGGCTCAAATATTGTTATTTCGTAACAGCTGTTTTATAGAAAATATATTATCAGTACATGAATGTCCTGGATGAAAACCATTCTGTTCTTCTGAAGTTCGCATCTATTCCTCCATCTTTTTTTAATGATTTTCGTATACAACCTATCCACAGAATATGTAAGGCATGTTTCCTATATATTATTTTGTTAATTTTAATTTGGCTTTTTGTATTTGTTATTTTCATCATTATCATAATCATTAACATCTTGTCAGATATGTTAAGGGTTATTATTGAGCTTTAGCTTCGAGCAGTTTAATTAATGATCTTTCTTCACTATGTAGTTTGTTGAAAAGCTTTTTTTATTTTGTATCTTGGTATAATCGTGTCTTGTAAAGTCTTGATATATGGAAATAAATATCGGAAGCTGATGTTTCTTATAATATGGATTTGTTTTCTCGTACCTCTGCCCTTTATAAATCCAGCCTGCTCATGTGCTATTTGTCAATTTATGCAGTTTTCTACACCACGTTAAAGGATGTAGAGGATAACCTCACTGGCGCGTGACATTAGAGTTAGTAGTCGATAGTTATTACATTATTTTTGTTGGATATTTTCTATGTAGAGTTATGATTATAGTATTTCTCCAATCCTCAGGCCAGATGCTTTCGTGCCAAATCTGGCAAATCTATCATTATGACCTCCAAACATCTAAACCTTTTTCCAAATCCGCGTGTATATTGCCTTTACTATCCTTGATAGACCAACATTTCTACCTCAATTTACATGTGAGAAGTTTGACTTTGTCGAAGAGTTATTAGGTACACAGTAAATTGGCATGAATATATTGTTAGATTTGATTGAATTAGGTTTGTTAAAACCTGAAAACATTTAAGACATGTATTTTTTCCGCTTACTGTATCCTGGATCTGTTCTAAAATTATCTTCATAGACATACGCTAGCTCTTCTATTACATTACACATTTTATTCTAGTAATTACTAGTTTGTTATTCCTTTAAAGTAAATATCTGGTCTGTTACTGATCAGTTTGGTTTTAAGGTCCACTTGATATCTATCTATCATATCTTTAACATATTGATTCATCCTGTTCCTACGCTTGTCCAACGTTTTGGTAAACTTCCAGTTCGAACTTCTTCTTCAGTGCCTTATCCGGTCCGGATGTTGGCGATCATCAAGGCTATCATGGTTTTGTTGACTGCTCTGCGAAACAGCTCCGCTGAGGTCATCCCAAACCATTGTCGGAGATTTTTCAACCACGAGATACGACGGCGTCCCGGTCCTCTTCTGCCAAATACTTTACCCTGCATAACAAGTTCGATATTTTTCTTCGTTCCGCATCACGTGGCCGAGGTACTCAAGCTTACGTTGTTTAATTAAATTAAGCACTTCTTTTTCTTTTGTTATGCGCTGTAGGACCTCAACGTTGGTGACATGGTCCACATAAGATATTTTTAGTATCCTTCTGTATATCCACATCTCGAAGGCTTCGATTCGTTTTTCAGTGGCTTGCGTCAGTGTCCAGGCTTCAACTCCATATAGTAACACTGGAAGAACGTAGCACCTCACTATCCGCATCTTGGTTCCCAAACTGAGATCACTGCAGTACAGCAAGGATCTCAACTTAATAAAAGTAGACCGTGCCATTTCAATTCTGGATCTAATCTCTTGAGAGTAGTCCCATTGTACGTTGAGGGTAGTTCCGAGGTAAGTGAATCTGTCGACTCTCTCTTTTTTTTATGGTCTACAAATTCTCTTGGGTTTATTGGAGATATCAAAACTTTATTGGTTTACTGGATATTTTATTGGGTTTGTTGGACACATCAAAACTTAATTGGAGTTGTTGAATTTATTGGTTTCTTGGACACCAAAACTTAGGACATACAGCCACGTGTGACTGCAGCTCTCTCTCCAGAAGCCACAACTTCTAATTGGCGGACCCAACAGCTAGAACACACAAGCAGCCCATCGAAGCAATAAGTAACACTTATTAACTGTTAAGCTTTGGCAGGGTTAATTATTGTTTTTTTATTCATTTAAATAAATATGTTTGGTTAAAATTTGTCTTATTTGCTATCAACTGAGAACTCAGGTTCAATCCCTAGTTTAAGACAAAACGAACTCACCCTTGAGATACTGAGCTAGGCAAGGTATAGACGATAAGCTCCCATGGTTGATTGAGGTATTATTTTTACAATAGTATTTCAATTCTCTTTGGTAGTCTTATCGTTACACATTGGCTAGCATTGCCTACACAAGTTCGAACTATCTAATAAATTTATTTGCCTTGGTGCAATTATACTTTCATACGAAATTTATCAGTCTCTCCCACACCTGCCTAACAGTAGCTGTCACTCTCTCATATTCGCCTTTCACTATTTAGAACTCACCGAGAACTCCTTTCCTATTAAGTTCTCGGTGAGTGCTTTTTTAATATCAATGAATAGGTCCCATATGAACGTTTGTGTCTTATTCTTGTATTTTTACATCAACTGCCTTATTGTGTGTTCTTTGTTATAATATCACCATTGATTTTGTAGATATAGTAATATACTGTATAAATAAATATTTATACTAGTTACTGTTGATTTTGTGATTAATTTTATACTACATAGTTTCATATCTACTAACAATTTTTGCTCTGATTAGTCTATGGTCACTGCTTATTTGAAATTACACTGACATCTTTTATTGTAGCAATATTGTTGTTTAAAATAAAGTAAATTTCTTTGTTAGTGGTTTGGTTCCATTCGGTGCTTCTTCAGTCCATTTTCTGTTTGATTTTTTCTTACTGTAGAGTTACTCTATTTCTTCGTCAATGTGTGTGATTGAAAAAGCGTATATACATGTATAATTTGTATATTGTATATCTTTTAAAGTTGTAAAATTAAACTAGGTACTCTCTCCGAGATATTTGTTATTTGGGCTACTTTTCGTTTCCATTTCTTGTTGATTAGCAATCCAATACCGCCTGTTTTGCCCGTAGATGTTCCTCGGTAGTAGAATGTATTTCCTGGCGCTACTTTCAATAACTCTTTATTTTTTTGTCTTACTTCGCTGGTTGCTAAGACGTCCCATTTTATATTTTTAGTTTCTTGTCCCTTTCGGCTTGATCACAAAAGCTACCCAGTTCAAGTCCATTTGGGCCTACGGAGAATGAGGGCCATGATTTGAATGTGTTTTTCATGTTAGGTATTTTGAGGCGTACCTTGCCACGCTGCATCAGTGGGGGTTGCTAAGGATTCACTGGTTTGTTCCGATTATAAGCCGCTGAAACCAGCCTTTCACCCTACACCTACACCCTACTGTACTCCCATATTACGCGATATGTTGCCGGGGATCACGCGACTTATCTCTTTGCGAACATAGGAGGTTTGCTCTTACCAGCAAAAGAACAACCCCTCCGGAACATATATATATATATATATATATATATATATATATATATATATATATATATATATATATATATATATTATGTATGTTTGTGTATACATTATAACCATATATTATTTTTTATCAACGCAGTTATTATCTCCGTTATGCATTTTTTTATTTATGCGTCGTAAAAATAACCAAAGCCGCTCCCTAGAGTACACTCATGAATAAAATGCAGCGATATCGCTGCAAGCTGTATCCCCGCATCAAAAGTTTTCCTATAATCTAATCTAACGCTCACTTTTAGCATCTCTCAACTTTATCTCCCATCTCTTGATTACATTAAACAGAAAACTTTCCGTCTTTCTCGAATGGTTACCTAACTTCATATCTTCTTGGATTATTTGTATTTCCAATGATGACATCCAATCCCTTTTTATTACCGGATTTACCGGAAGGAACTGCGACAGTCCAGAAACTTTTTCGAGGCACTATTAAAACTTTAAGTATTATGTACTGACGGTGGAGTGGCATTGACTGATCTCTAAGGTAAATATGAATTTGATTAATCTGGTTTTTTAACAAAATACGCCTTAACTTTCGTAAATAGAGGCTTTTTGAAGTTTTACTTTAATTACTGATAGGATGCTTGTTAATGTTTTGGTATTTAACTTTCAATATTGCTCTAAAGTTATTCGACGGTGGCAAAATTGTACAAAAAAAATGAATGTAAGTTAATGGCACACATATGAGCTGTGTATTTCACAACAAAAATTTATACATACAGAAGTTTATTAATCTTCAAACTCATTTTGTATGACAGAACTAATTAATAAAAAAAATTGCAGAAAATGAAATTAGAAATAACATAAAATTTTAGGCCGAGAAGAATGAGGTCAATTTTTCTCCGAACGATTCTTCCTTCTCTGTCCGTAGATGAGTTTCATGTATACAACCTTGGATATTATTAAAAAGGTTTGTCTCTTACAAATAAGAGTGGTTTCTATTAAAAATTGTACAAGTATATCTACCTTTTTTTCCTGGTATTAATGGCTTTGGTTATGACCAATTAGCCAGACTTTGTTGAATTTGTTAAGTGAGTATCAGCACTATGTCCGAATATGAGTAAAATAGTTTATTCATATACGTTACTAAATTAGTTTTACTTGCTCCATTTGTTGTTAAATCAGCCTAATTTAGTCAAAAAGTATTTCTATATAAACAAGACGATAAGGTCCTTCTATTATAGTTCGGGAATATTTCGAACGCTATTTTAATAACAAAGGAAAATTATTATGGCAAGATAGAATGATATAAAGTAATACTTGTATCAACAAATAATTAAATGAACTTTGATCAAATAAAAGGCAGATATCGAGCACAGTTTTATTAATTAAATCTTGCCCAAGTACTTTCGCTCCCTAGAGCATCTTCAGGGGCATCTTCATGGGAGGCTCATTTTTTAAGGTATCATTTTTTTTGGAAATTTTAATGTTTCAAATGTTTTTTTTTTTAAATTGCCAAATATTTATAAATAAAGCCTCAATGAATTTCTGAAAAAAGACTTTTAAAACTTGGATTTTAAGGGACGTAAGACCATTAGTTTTTTTTTAATTCTTAAAATGCCACATAAACGAGAAAAAAAAATTTACTATACGTTATTGCGTTCTGTTGCAACATATTTTACGTATACCTTTTTAATTCTTAAATAATTTAATTTGATAAAGTAATTCTTTTTCTTCAATTTGGTGCTTTTAGAATTCATGTAGAATCAATAGTTTACGAACAATAACGTAGATAAAAGCTTTTCGGTATAAATAATTTTAATTTTGCAATAATTATTTGGTGAAAACTTTCTTAAACTGAATATTAGTGGCATGGTCCTTATTCTCAAGCATAATTATATTCTTTGTGCATTTTTAGAAAAGTTACTAATCATTTTTTTAAAAATCAACTTTTAAAGCTATTTTTGCGATAATTAACCAACAAATTAACAAAAATTACTTTACAAACCTCATATTTTAAACGATTTTCTATGTTTTTTGCAGTAGAATTTTTACTTTTCCATATAGTTTACATGTCTTCACCTTTAGTATTTAATATCAAATAACGATCTTACATTGTTTATATATTATTTATCAGTTAAATATAACTTTTAATCTTTTAAATATTTTGTTTGTTACCTACTGTTATTACCAAGTGTATCAACCTGTAGATACTTGTATCAACAAATGTTATGGCAAAAACCCTTAGTTCCCTGGTCTATAGTTCTTTGTTGGGTTTTCAAATTTTTTGTTAGCTTTATCTAATTTTTATATTATTTCGTCAATTATTATATTGTCAAATTTAGCTTTGGCAAATTTTCTTTTTAGTTATTCGACTACAATGTTTATTCTTTTGTCATCTTGATTTCTTATTAAATATCAAGCAAAAAAATAACAAAAAATTAAAGATACATTTTTTTAAACAAAACAATACAAACAAAGAATTCAATAAACTACTTATTAGTCTATTTGTAAAATACGTTGAAACCATGCCATCATTCATCTCTGACACTAATTAATTTCCATACTAATTATATGTAATTGCCTTCGCCGGAAGAGGTAAATTAAGTTTTCGTGTAATACATTATTCAATATGCAACGTTTCGGAATATGTTATGTAACTATTATCAGATTTGCAATTTCTTAGCATAATCCGCATGTTCCATAACAATTTATCAGCGCACTTTCGAATTCCACATACATATCAATTTAGTGTGCAAGGGAATTTCGCTATTGTCGGTTAAGGTGCAATAGTGTAATTGTCGTTTCATTACGATAATGGAGGTATTTAAAACAGTTTATTAATTTTTTATGCGTTACTGCTATATATACATCAAAGGCTTATGATAAGCAAATTTTGTTGCGTTTTTTGCATGCGGAGTTAATATAATATGAAATTACATATTTGTTGGCATTGAACAATGTTTTATAAAATGAAATTTTTTTAATCAGCAATCTCAATACTCATAATAAGCGGTTTTGATGACAATAATATAATTTTTCAGGGTCTTTCCTTTATGCACTTTTTCTAGTTAACTATTCAAAAACCCGAATCAGACTGAATACTAAATCTAAATTTTAAAGTTCTTTGTGCCTTTTTTCCATTACACAAGGTAATATTGGCAACAATAATTCCTATTATTAAGGTACGCTGGTATTCATAGTCTTAATAATCCATTGATTATCATTTTACAACATTATTACTTAAAAGTCTCAATTAACAATATAGATAATTTGTATGGATTATTGAAAATCGACAAAAACGATATTCCATGAGTTATTATTCTGCTAAGGCTATTCTTTTCATATTTCAATGAGAGTTTTCATATGAACGATAGATGTTAGACGATAACGTTAGATACGTTAAACGATAGATAGACTTTCGTTACGTTGACTATTATTATATATACTTGGTCTCATATTGATTTAGAAACTTTAATGGGTAATCTAGAATTAGGAGCCTAACTTCTTCTCACTTCAGCTTGTTAATATAAAATTTTTTACTTTTTGTTAATATAAAACACTTTGGAGACAGTTGGTATTAGATTAATTGGCCAGTAAGAGGTAACTTTATTTAATTGTTTGACTAGATTAAGGATTATTAATATTTGTGCGATTTTCAAGATATTTAAGAAGTATTATTGTAAGTTCACAGCAGCGTTGTCGATGTATTACTAGTTAGAAGCACTTAGGTTTAGATTTTTAAGGCACTTTAGAGTACCATAGACTTTATGATAAGACCATGTCATGGGGCGTTTTTAGTGTTCAATTTAAAGTTCATTATTTTTAATTATATTTTTGATTCCACTTGAAGTCTTTTATTTCAAATTCTATTCTGAAGATGCATTTAGTGTTTCGCCCATATCTTTGTCCTCTGAATGCTGTTGTATGGCATAATGTTGCAAAAGTTTTGATTATATTATTAGTAATAGAATATATGATGTTTTTTTCTAACTGAAGCATAAAACTTCGGTAAAAATATGCCATAGATTCCTATTTTACGTTTAGACTTTTACCTCGTTTCAAGACTGTCCTTGATCTCTCAGCTCGTCCATAATTAATCCCTTTCAAGTTTATGCTGAATCTCTCGTATTTTTTCCTGACTATTCCACTTTATGGCAGTTTTTGCAATATAGGAACTATTTTTACGAAGTGTGTGACTAATTGAACCTTAATTTTTGGACTATATGTCATTCTTTATTTCCTTCTGTTTGGTCAGGTGCAGAAGATCTACGTTTCTGACTGTGTAAGACCATGAAATAAGAACAGTTCTTCATAGTTGTTAGCTAACAAAGACCTGCAGTTTGCCTATGAGGGTTTTTGTTACTTTTCAGGTTTTTTTGTCTTTGTGATATACTGGTCAGATCTCCAAATTGAGCTAAACATGCTAAATGCTTGCTGAGATACAAATATGGTCGTGCCTTGGTTTTCTGTTATAACAATTTCATGGTATGTAAACTTGACCATATTTTCATTCTGCCAGTTATCAATAGTAAATGGTATTTTGTTTCTTGCATTGATTTTTATTGATTTGGTTTTATTTGTACAGATTATTTAACTATCGTATTAGCTTTAGTGGAAAAGATGCAGATATTATCGGCGTATTCTAGATTGTTTATTCGTATGATTAACGTCTATTGTATGTCTCTTATGTCGTAGTCTAGTTTGGAGATAAAATAGTCTGTAACTGTATTGAAAAGAAACAGATAAAGCTCGCATTCTTGTCTCACTCCAGTAACAAGGTCAAATCCGTCACTATTGATCCCATTTTGTGTCACGTTGCATTTCTACTCCTTGTATAGTGATACAGTCTCCGTGTATGACGGATATGTGTAAATAAGGTCTAACCAAATAAGCTGCAACAACTGAGGACACGGCAAAAGACATTATAACGTAGATCATAATTTACCCATTTTAACATCAGAAATAAAATACGGACTGAAAAACATAAAAACTGGAAAAGCACCTGGTCCCGATAACATTCACAGTCAAATTGTAAAGATCTTAGAAGATGCAAACTTAGATCTTCCTGTAGAAATTTTTAATAATATTATATAAACCTAGCAAAATTTCACACGATTGTCTAACATTTACGTTTGTACCACTCCTTAAATTTAACAACGCTAAAAAATGTAAGGACTTTCGACTAGTAAGTCTTATGTCTCATAATGTTAAAGTTATATCTGAAAATAATTCATAACATAATTTAAAAAATGTGAAGAAGATATGGGCCCAGAACAATTTGGTTTTAGGAATGGTATGGGACCCAAAGACCCATACCCAAAAGATTTTGTTTAGTTTCATGCCAAAAATTTGGACATCAACGAATAGGTGCATATTTATGTTTAATTTATGAAAAAGCCTTTGATAAAATGAAGTCCGACAAACTAAGGGAATGTTTACAAAAAAGAACATATATCCCAATTATATAAATATAATAGGTGAACTCTATTGGAACCAAAAATTCATTTATTGCAACGGACATGGGGGACACTGAAACCCTAAAAATCCGAAGCGGAGGTAGATAAGGTTATATAATCTCGCTATTATTATTCAAGCTGTACTAAGAGAAGATATTTGCACGAGCTCTGGATGGGGTAAAGAACTACAAAATCTGCTAAACAAGTTACTGAAAGAGGGTGAAAATATAGCCTTAAAATTAATGTAACGAAAATAAAAACACGGTAATCACGAAAAAGAATACCCCAAACATAAACGTATTAGTAAATGACAAACTAATTGAACAAATTAAAAAGTTTAAATATCTAAGATACAGATAGAACAGGTCAGACAAGCATTTCTAAAAATGAAACATTCTTTCACCAGCCGAGATATTGATCTAACTCTACTATATCAAATGAAAAAATGCTGTATTCGCTCCGTGCGTGACCATGGTAGGGGTACCTTGAAACGATGTCAGCGTGCGTAGCGGCGAAATATGACAAAATTGGACACTATCTTTTTACGCATAAATTTTATCAAAAATGTGTGCAAATACATGTTGCGTATTTAGTTGTGCTAATAATATCAAAAATAGTAAGTGTAGTTTTTATAGGTTCCCAAAGATTACATATAAATTAGAGAAAAGAAAAAGATGGATCCGCGCTATTAATATGAAAAAGGAAATATCACGTAACCTCATTTTTATGCAATTGAAATATTTAAATAATTTACCTTAAATGATATTTTATAACGCTTCAAGCTAACTGCAGAGTGCCTGATGACTTTAGCTTTTATATCATAACTTTTACTATTACTGTTTTTAATTATATGCTCTTTCACGTGAAAAACTTGATTTGCCAGTACTAGATTTTTAACTTTTCTTTTCCGTTTGGGCTTAAAAAGATATATTATGATGAATTTTGAGAAACCCAGTTTTTAATACTACATTTATTTCGTACATAAACTGAAAAAATATAATTAAAAAGTTAATTATTAATAAATGTCAATTTCGCAATGTCAAACATATGTCATTAATGTCATATGTTTAACCTGAAAATTGGTAGGTCCAAAACTGTCAGATGAAGGCGGTAGGTGTCGCGTCAGTCACGCACGGAGCGAATATACATTATCCTACTACATGTTATAGAAGCCTGGAAACTGACAATTAGCTCGTTACGACGTCTGGAAAACTTTGTTTTGTAGGTATTTCGCCGCATACTACAAATTCCATGGACTGATTATGTTAGTAATGAAGAAGTTTAAGACGTATGAACAGAGATCGTGAACTCGTAGAATTTAGTAAAAAATGGAAAATATCTTATTTTAGATATATATTCAGACACGAAAGATATAACTTGCTTTAACTAACAATGAAAGGAAAAATAGAAGAAAAACTTGGTCCTGACAGACGTCAAATGACTTGGCTACTCAATCTCAAGGATTGGACGGGACTAAATCTCCCAACCTTAATAAGAAAAGCACAAGGTAAAGATGAATTTGCAGAAGTCATCGCCAGCCTTTATTTGAGACGCCACCTGAAGAAGAGAAAGTATAGTGACTTTATAATAGAGAGTATTTTTGCGGGATGTTTTCTAGCTCTAGATTTTCCAAACAACATCATTAAATAAACTATCAAACTTACGTTCAAAATCAACAAAATCAAGTATAACGGTTTGTTCCATTCGACCGATTATTCTATTAATACCCTCACAGTGTTTTTTTTTCTTCTTTGTGTGACTCATCCTTTAAGGACATTGGCGATCATCACGGTCCATTTTAAGCTGTCTCCAACAGTTCTGAATAGTTCTATTGTTGTTTCTCGACTCCACTGCTTTAAATTTTTCAACGAAGACGTGCGTCGTCTCCTCGGTTCTCTTTTTCTTTTTACTTTTCCTTGTATAACCAATCACGTCAACTCATATTTTTCATTTCTGAACATGTGACCAAAGTAGCTCCATACTAGTAGTATTTTTTTCCTTTATAGTGTTGAGTATTTCGTTTTCTCGTTTTATTTTTCTTAATGTTTCCGTGTTTGTTACGTATTGTGTCCATGATATTTTTTACATTCTTCGATAACACCACATCTCAAAGCTAACAAGTCTTCTTTTGGTTGAGTCCGTAACTGTCCAGGCTTCAACTCCGTATAAAAGAGTAGAGAATACGTAGCATCTCAAGACTCTAGTTCTCATTTTTATTCCCAGTTATCCACTGCATAATACTGCTTTCATCTTATTGAAAACGCTTATGGCTCAATGCATCGTTTTATTTCAAGGCGACCCATTGTTCGTTTAGCTCACTTTCCAAGTAATTGTATCTGAGTACTTCTTCTAAATTTTTAACTTTCTGGTATCGGTATAAATTTGTAATGATTCTCATATCCGGATCATATATTTCTGTGTTCCTTAAAGGCTTTCTCAAATTCAACCAGATATATTAATACGTCATAGTGGACATCTGGACACTGTTCTATAAGTGTTTGTATAGTAAATAATGCCTCTCTAGTGCCAAACTCTTTTCTAAATCCCAGTTGGTTTCCTGTTATTCTATCGTCTAGTTTTTGTAGACACTTTTATGTATCATCCCCATAAGACTTTTAAAACATGGTTCATCAAGCTGATTATTCTATATTCTTCATATTTTACTGCATTAAGATTTTTGGGTATTAGAATGAACTCAGATATTAGCCATTTTTTCGGAATTGTGTTGTGGTTCTCTGTTAGTAGTCTCAAAATGTCTGTAGGTATTTTATCGCACTTTCAGTTATTATGTTTTTTTGTCCATTATGTATCCAATACCCCTTTTTTGTATATGCCAGCTGTTTCTTTTATGTTTTTGTATATTTTAAAGCTGTGATATTTTTCTTTCTATCTCTGCATATTTTTCTAAAAGCCACAATTCCTTCACTTCCTTGATTTTTTTTTGATTGTTTTATATACGTTTTTGTATTATTGTTCGTGTTTGTTCTTGTATTTTCTCCTTTTCGATATCAATGGCTTTATTTATTGTTTTGTTCATTGTTTACTTTTAGGAAATGTATCGCCTTCCAGTTGTTATTGTATGATTTTTCTCAGAATCTTCTCTAACTCTCTCCGTTTGTCTGTAGTGTTATTATATTCTTGTCTTTCTACTTTCTGGACTTCCCTATGTATTTGTTCTTTGATCTTGTGGCAGGGATCTGCTTCTTAGATTAATTTTAAATTTATTGCTGGCTGTTTATTTGAGTTTTATGTTTTCTAAAACAAGGTTCTGGTCACTTGTTATATCTGCCCCTGGATAAGCTTTAGTCGATACTATGGAGTTACGTAATCTTTACTTTATAATGATGTAGACAATCTAGTTTCTTACTTTGTTCTTACCGTCACCTCCCCCAAGGGGCTTTCCAGGTGTATATTCTTCGGAGTAGTAGTTTTTACCATGTGTCCTTGATAATGGTTGTCCTTGCAACATTGAACCAGCCAATTTCATCTTTTTTAATTTCCTTTAGAGTTTGGTCTAAACTATTTTAGTTTAGACCATATAGTTTAGTAAAGCTATCTATTTCTTCCTTTGTGCTGTCAGATGTCGCTGCGTATGCTGTAATGATGTGTTTATTGCATGGCATGGCATTTACTTTCATAAGTGCAATTATATTTTTTATTGCTACAAACCCTTTGACTGATCTTTTAATAAAATACGTACTTGTCCATTACACTTCTGCCGCTGTTAGGATATCAAACTTCACTATATCCAAAAATGTCTATCTTCAAGCGTTGCATTTCTTCTTGGAATAGACTTCGTACATTCCACGTACCTATTCTTTTGTGTGTTTTGAGTTAAACTTCAGATGGTATAGGTGTTTTTTTAGCATATCACAGGGATTTCGCTTGCTGACGACCTGAGAGGCCCTGTGATCGTCGTGGGTTATGCCTCTCCTGCCGGATCTCGGATTCCGATTGCCGTGAGCAGTATTATTTGCGTTTCTTGTTGTGATTGCCATAATCACTGTTCTTCTTGTTCAGTGCTTTATCTGGTCCGGATGTTGGCGATCATCAAGGTTATCATGGTTTTGTTGACTGCTCTGCGGCCAAAAAGAGACATGTTGTTCCAAACATGAATATATCATTCGTATAAAAGTGCTTGTATTGGCTTTACCAGTTGTCAATAAGTCAAGAAATCTATTTATCACAAAAACATTATGCCGCAAAGACGTTTAGAACTAGTGCAGCTCGAGCAAATAGCTCGTTGGATCCAACAAGGCATAACTCAACAAGAGGTTGCTATGAGGCTAAATGTGTCGCAAAGTGTGATAAGTCGTGCATGGAATCGGTATGTAGCAACTGGATCTGCAACATACAGGCATGGAGGAGGAAGAGAACGATCTACAACTCGTCGGCAAGACCGTTTTGTAGTTCTGACGGCAAGAAGGAACCCAACATTTACGGCTTCCAGAATTAACAGTATCTTCAGGCATGCTACTAGACGAGCTATTTCCACTCAAACTGTTGGAAGACGGTTACATGCATCCAATTTAAGGGCTAGACGGCGCGCTACCCATCCACGACTAACTAGGGAGCAGCGTGCATGCAGATATCGCTGGGCGATGGAGCACTATCAGTGGAATTTCGAAAATTGGAGGAATTGTTTCTTTACTGACGAGTCTAGATTTCGTTTGTATACAAATGATGGCCGAATATTGGTGTGGAGGGAAAGAGGACAAGGTTACAATGAAAATCTGAGAGTCCCAACCACTCTTTTTGGAGGTGGATCGGTTTGCGCGTGGGGAGGCATATGTTTTGACGGTCGCACGGACTTAGTCGTCTTAATTAATGAGACAATGACTGCTACACTATATCAAGACAGAGTCATAGTACCAATAGTTGTCCCATTTTTTGGTGCAATAGGCAAACAATTTGTTCTGATTGATGATAATGCTCGCCCTCACCGTGCGAGAATTGTCAACGAGTGTATAGAAGCTCATGGCATTACAAGAATGGAGTGGCCACCGTGTTCACCTGATATGAATTGCATTGAACATGTATGGGCCGAAATGTCTAGGCAACAAAACAGGCTCCTTCAACCGCCCCAAACCTTAGATCAGTTGGACAATACATTACGCGCGATTTGGGACTGTATACCACAACAGTTCATCAATAATTTAATAAGAGGTCTTCCAAATAGAGTTAGAGCACTAAGGCGACACAGAGGTGGACCCACACACTATTAATTTTTCTTTTCGGGATATTAGAAATTGAGCAGGAATAGAAATTTTAGGTTGTTAATTTTACAATTTTTGTTTATTTTCTATTTTTTTTTTAAGAATTTTTTTCTTTCGGTTCATCTGTATGAAAATACGAAGTAAAAATAAATCCTTATTTATATCATTTCATTTTTCTATTTGACCTTATGAACAAAAAATAAAATACATATTTTCATAATATCCACTTCAATTGTTGAGAAGTGTATTTCAATATTAGGTTAGAATAGGTTACTTTATAATGCACAAAGTCTGTTCAAACCTAAAATTAGAACGCCTTTTTCTCAAATTGCTATCTGAGTAAGTTCACACAATTTTATATAATAGTATCTTGAATCTATCTTTATTCACAAGAAACATTACAAACATGAAATATTACTTAGCCAAATGAAACTAATAAAAACAAAAGATAACAGTCAGCAATTATGCATCTATTTCTACTTATTTATTCCAACAATCGATATTCCCATTATTTTTTTCTTTTTTTATTTTTCGTCCTCTTAAATTAAATACATGACGAATGAATAAATCCTCTTTTACGTTATTTAAATATTTAATTGGTTTACTAATTTCAGTTAAAAATTCCAAAATATGGTCCGAAATATAAGAAACAACCTTCAAAAATATGTAATATATAAGACATGTAGTTGATTTTATAAAAGTATATAAATTTTCGCGTGTTTACCGATCTCTAATCTCACTTTCATCTTCGCAATATTACACAACCAGTTACACGTCTGGATCGGACGGAAAATCATCGAGAATTCATATTAACCATCAAGATAACTTTTCATAGCTCGGCTGCAAATCCCATAGGAATATTTCCCCGTGGGTGCCCTTTATCCTACACCAATACGTTTTCTGTTTTATGGAGTAACCGGGGCGGCGGATAGGTAATATCTTAACTTTTAATAACGTCCAAGTTTTTCCATTAAATCAATGACTTATACTCGAACGAAATCGAGGAGCTCTCGTTTATTTGTGTCCGAACTTCATGTTAATAAAAAGAAATAACTAGATGTGTTTACATGCCGGTGAAAATTTATATTTTTCTACAGGTTGTCCCTTGTTAACTTATTTTATTTCTTCTTCTCTTTTAAATGCCGATTCGGTACCGAATCTTGGCGAACATCATGGCTAATTTTTACTTTATTGGCAGCGTCGTGAATAAGCTCTGCAGTAATTGTCTAAAACCATGTCCTTAGGTTTTTTATCTAATTAAATTGTTCTGCTTCCTGGACTTCTATCACGTACGTTTTCTTGTAATATTAGCTTTATTACTTTATATCTCTTGTCATTTTGCTTAAGTGGCCTAGATATTCAAGCTTCCAATTTTAAATTATTTAAAAGACTTCTAAATCCCTATGTAGTACTACTAGTTCTTGGTACTACTTCAGTGGATATAGAATCCTTTTTCAATTTTTTTGCGAATGCATCTTAAGAGCTCTTACAGACTGCATTATTGATCATAGGCATACAACTTTCTTTCGTTATATCTATAATACCGCAACTGGCAAGGGGACACCTTCTCTCCTAAAACTATTTACCTCTTTATTACAGAGTGCTGTGATGAGAAACAAGAATTGAGAAAGTATTCAAATCAACATTAAAGGGGGTTCTAAACAACTTGAGGTTTGCATACGACATAGTCTTTATTGCAGACCGGGTAGATCATGCCTGCCATTAAAGATATTTTCAGCTCTTGTACACAAGTTAACTTAAAAATTAACTTTCCCAAAACACAATACAGGACCAATCTTGTACTAGATTACAAAATTAAATTCAAAAAGAAACACAAATGACACATGGCAAATTGAGGAAAATCTTAAGATCAGATATTCCCGTGTGCTTAACAGGAAGATCTTTGATCACTTCCAGTTTTAATGTATGGAGTAGAATCATTGACCCTTACCCGAAAAGTAATCCATAAAATAAAAGTGGGACCGAGAGAAATGGAGAAGTCCCACAAAGAAATGTTAAATATATCCCCCAAAGACAGAGTTTTAAATCAAATCATCACCATAGACACTAACATCTTAGCAGATGTGTGTTATGGTTCATCATTAAACTTCAGCAGCGCGGATAGTTTGATAATTGATATTTCTCCACTGCTCGCGGTAATCTGTTACATATACTGCATCAGTATACTGTTTTTTGAGAAGCTTTTTTGTAATGTCTGCACATCTCTGTGGAGATCTACGGCGTTGGCGTTGATTTTAACACCTTACTTGGATCATCAACCGCACCTTTCTGTGATTTCTTTGATGAATATCATCAAAGAACTTTAAAATTGCGTTTGTTCCAGTCATCTGCTTGTAGACCCCTAACTTCCATTGCACCATTTACTTCTTGTCTCCACAATTCTCTTTGTCTTCGCTATGATCTTTTTCTTGTGATTGGTGGAAATACACTGTGAAATTCTCTTTGATTATCGTTAATCATTTATTCTTTTGACATGGCCATACCATTTCAGCCTTTTGCATTCTATAGTTTCCAGGTTGTCAATGTCTATGCCCATACACTCGCTGATTTCAGTTTCAGTTCCTTACTCTATCTTTTTTGTGATTTAGCATTATCTATGCCAATAATTCATTTCGATTGCTTTTGTTTTGGATGCGTGTTTATATTTATTATGCAAAGCTCTAAACCATATGTAGAAAAATTTTCTATGACCCTTTTACATATTCTAATTTTTGTGTTTCAAGTGATATGGTGATTCTAAAGTGTATTATTCAGTTGACGTATTGCCAAAATATTTTGACCAATTACAGTAGCTATTTATTTTGTATTTTCCTAATCGTTTGTAATATTTTCAATTTGTGCTCTGTTTTTGATAAATTAGTTAATAAACTTCACTTAGTACACCTGTTCAACTATTCTTCATCTATTTTTCGCAACATGTGGTGGATATGATCTTGATCTTCTGTAAGTACTACTTGGTCATTCGCAAAATTCAAATTGTACAGTTTATGATCTTCAAATTTAACACCAATAGGTTCACATTTTTCTTTCCAAATATCCAATAATCCCTCCAAATAAATCTTAAAGAGCCTAAGTGCAATGCAGTAGCAGTAGTTCTTTGGTCACCCGTCATTTTTGTCACTTTTTGTCCAAAATTTATTGAACTCGCCATATCGTCGTACAACTCCCTCAGAGCATTAATGTAAATTGGTGAAATTTTCTTGTCTTCTAGCACCTGCCACAACTTGGCTATCACACCCCTTTTGAAAATCAATAAATACACCTGTCTATACACAGGAACGACCAGTACGAAAGCCACTCTGATCTTCAGCGTCTTCCCAACAATGTTCAATTTGGCTTTTAATTATCTTGCCGCGCATTCTACAGATTGAGTTAATTACATTAAGCCCTTGGTAGTTTTGACAATCCTGTCTGTAGCGTTTAATTTAACTTAATTTTTGCATAGATTTCTAATATTTGCAGTTTTTTATTCTGGGGTTTCTCTTCACCTCTCAAGAATAAATTAAAGGTATAAGCCAAGAGATAAAATAGTTTATCAGGGATATATTTATTTAGTTCTATGGGTACTCTCCTAGGTATTGGAGCCTTCCCATTTATTTTTGCGTTACTTTAATTATACTACTACTATCGGTTCACAGCGTTCTCCGACGCTTTCCGACTCCTAACCGCCATTCTTTTCTATTTAACCATAGGCCTGGAGGGATTTCTCTTTCCTCTAGTTGTTTTTCAATTCCCTCTCTCCAGCTTCTTCTTGGCCTTCCTCTTTTTCTTCTTCCTTGTAGTGTCCACGTCAAAATCTGTTTCGGAATCCTGTCATCTGGCATTCTCTGTACATGGCCGTACCATATTAACTGTTAATATATATATAAAACAGTTTATATGGTACCTTAATTATAATTTTTTATTTATTTCCCTTTTCCCTATGGGAAACGAATATGGTTCACGACCAGCGCTTACGTATAAATTCTTAGTCCGCTTTTTTTTATTGTTTATCTGGGTATTATTGGTCTTTTAGTTTCTTACTGTAATTTTATTTCTCCCGAAAAAGCATTCGCATTATATAGTGATCACAATCTTAGTTGATATTTCTTAAAGTTTACATGCCCTTTACAGATAATGAATGCCTTCGACAATAAAATGTAGTCAACCTAATTTAATAAACTAGTTCTGGATGTTTTCCCGGTTCTTTTTTTAAAATATTTATGCTCGAAATATGAATTTCATATAAGTACCTTGTCACTCTCGGCAATTTATCTAAAAAACATCAATTTTCACTAGTTTCGATATAGAGTGAGTATGTGCCAGACACAGTATCATTAACGTGTTCCTTGCCAATTGTGGAATTAAAAGATTCTTAGATCAATAATAATGGCTTGCTCTTTGCCTATGTTTGGTAGTAAGGAATAATTTGATAGTTTTAAGTTTGGATTTAGATGCATCCGATTTGGTTTGCCATAACTGTATCATATATCGTAATGAGCTACCTACAATCGGTGTATAATGATATATTCTAAATAGATAAAACCTTAATATTCTTGTAATTCTAATTCTAATCTTTTAATTTTACTTACTTCAGTGGTACTATTAAGCTTTTATAATCCTTTATCTGTCCCAACCGGTATATATCTCGTAAATTCATTATGTATATATTGAAGTTGTTTTCGATTTTTCGTTCTGAAACTTTGGACGAAACAGTATACCCGTTGAAAGTCAAATAAGATACTTGGCGAGTTGTTTTCCTTCTTTGGAAGATAAGCCACGACTTTGTCGCAGTAATATTTTTAAATCTTCTTATGTTATTGCTTTTTCACTCGATATATTATATTTCTCTTTGTTTTGTAGCAGTCCTAATGGTAATATGATGATGTTGTTGTTCATAAACGGAATAATTTTATTGCCTGTTAGAGCGATACAGTTTATCTGTACGAAATTATATGATAGTGGTAAATAAATATGTTGTTTTCTACAAAGATAAATTTTTTATAATCAAAACAAAACAAAAATATTGTTTAGTTTTTAAGGAACTTCGTGAGATTACATTTTGATACTTATATTTAAAAAAACTCTAAACCTCTAGAGATGAATACAGCATTCGTAAAGATCAGACAGAAAAAGAGGATACACACTTTCAGCAATTATTTCTTCGCGGCATTTATTTTACCACTATACTTCATCTAATTTACTTACCGTTGCACGTCATCCGCGTCATAGCCCGTGAGGTAACAGGATACCAAGAGGAAATATTTAGGCGGTAGGTGTGTTCTTTTTTAGATTCACTTTGCCGAGTACACTGGCATGACAGCCACTAGGCATATTTTATTATATACGCTTAGAAATAATATTTAAAGATTTCTATTAATGTTAACTCAAAGAATTACACAATAATATGTTTCATTTAATTTGTATAAATGCATTATAACGTTGTTCGGAACACACTGTAACTGTAATCGAACGAAGGTGACATTTTGGCATAAATTGGTAACACTTATTTGACAGTTGCGGAGTTGACACTTTTTGTACTTTATTATTTTGAATTTTAAAGTGAATCCCTCTTGTTTTATATTTTATCCTATTTAATAAAATTTTATTTCAAAAATGTCACGTAAGAATTTAAATAGTCGTTGTAAAGAGATCGTAGGCTCTTTTGCAAAAATTATGTGAACTATTTGATTTAAAATGGATTCAGGATTTTTTTATACTTTGGCAACTATGTCAACTTTGATCTCTGTCAATGATAATGACGTGCAACGGTATGTAAATTAGATCGACTGTATAAGGTATGATTTGATACTTTTTTAGTTTAATGAGAAGGATTCCCCGTAACAAAATTATTTTCATCGGATATTATCGAATATTGAGTGGACAAGATGAACTTAGTATAATTTTGTTAGCCATTATTAAGTTTGTGATACATTTGTGTTACATAGAAAAATGCGAGGTAATGGAATAGAAGGAAACAGGCACAGTTATTAAGTTCTGTCACCTCCGGCATGAGAGCTAGAATCATCTACTAGATGGCAGTGTTGCCTAAATTTAAGAGTGACATTAGTTCTGTGTAAAAAAAATGCACTGTAATTATTATATATAATAAGTATGTACAGTCCATCGAATTTACAAACCGTTGCACGTCATCGGCGTCATAGCCCGTGACGTCACATGATACCAACACGAAATATTTAGGCGGTAGGTGTGTTCTTTTTTAGAATCACTTTGCCGAGTACATTGACATTACAGCCACTAGACATATTTTATTATATACGCGTAGAACTAATATTTAAAGATTTCTATTAATGTTAACTTAAAGAAATAGACAACAATATGTTTAATTTAATTTGTATAAATGCATTATAAAGCGTTTTTATGGAGAACGTTTGTTCGGAACACACTGTAACTGTAATCGAACGAAGGTGAAATTTTGGCATAAATTGGTAACACTTATTTGACACTTGCGGTGTTGACACTTTTTGTACCTTAATATTTTAAATTTTAAAGTGAATACCTCTTGTTTTATATTGTTACCTATTTAATAAAATCTGTTCTTTTTATAACAAAATTAGTGTGTTTTATTTCAAAAATGTCACGTAAGAATTTAAATAGTCGTTGTAAAGAGTATAATAATAATTATGTGACCTATTTGATTTAAAACGGATTCAGGGTTTTTTATACTTTGGCAACTATGTCAACTTCGATCTCTGACGTAGATAATGACGTGCAACGGTTTGTAAATTAGATGAACTGTATAACAGTTCGAGTTAACTGTGAACGCAGGCTACGTTTATTAGAATGTTGAGAATTTTTTCAGTTTAATTTTAGTTTAATTTAAGTTCTGAAACTGTTTTCTTGTTGATTCTAATAAAAATAACATTTTAATTAAAATTTGACATTTTGATTTCTAATGTAGAAATCAAATAAAAGATTATTTAAGAATTATGTGGAGGGAGTATAATCGCAACGGTTGTTAAGGGGTTACTTCTTTTCAAAATTGACGGTTGAACTACTTGGCACGGTGTTGCAGGCAATAGTCATGCTTTTGGCTGAAAAAATCTGAGAGTGACTTTTGTGCCCTCAGGACATCAAACTTTGATTATTTGTGTGTGTTCTGCATTATTTGTATGTGCATTACGCGTGTGTGTATGTGTGCTGGTGTATTGTATTTATGTATTGTGTATGGTTGTGCACAATGTGTTCTTTATCCGGTATTGTTGTTAAATTTTTGTTGGTGTCTTCTTCTTTTAGTATTGGCAACCAAAGCCTGCTACATTGTGCTAATAGGTTTACTACATATTTTTTTTTTCATTAAATAGGATGACAGCTGCCTCTCTCATTTATCTCTTTTTTATGTCTGTTTCTTCCGTAATTATTAATGCATTTGTCTTTTGTACTCTGTGCTCATTGTCCCAGTCCTGTTTAAATATCTGTGATCTGTCGAAGTATTTGATACTTAGTGGTCTTGCAGCTTCTTCCACGTAAAAATTGTTGCATTTGCAGGGTAGTTTATGGATGCAGTTATTTGATCTTTCTTGTGTGTTAGGTTGGTTTTGAACAGGATGAATCTGACTGTATTGGTTGTTTTGAAAGTCGTTTTGATGTTGTACTTATTTCCTATCCTTTTTAATTTTTCTGATAAGCCTTTTACGTATGGTCTTGTCATCTTCAAATCCCTTCTTATGGGTGTCTCCGGATTGCTTGTTGTATTTTGTTGTTTTATTTCTTCTATTTTTTGGAATTGCTTGTTTATAAATTACAATGGGTAGTGACCTTTATTAGCAGATTTTTTTCTTCCAGAAATTGATTTTCATTTGGGCGGGTGTCTTGAACTCTATCATTTAAAGATTTAATGTTCTTTTTCTAATGTTTACGTTGTGATTTGAGTGGTTACTTAAATATCTCTTGGTGGATTTTGTTTTTTTGTAAACTTTGGTCTCATATCCCGTATGCTCTTTTGTGAGCACATGTGGAAAAGAAAGTGGATTAATGTTTTCTTTTTCCATGATGAATTTGATTCTTTTTTCAAGAATTTATTCAATGCTTTTGGTTCATGAGACCAAATGGACAAAATGGTCATCATCTACATATCTCCATCATACTTTGGATTGCTTTTCTTGTTTGTGTAAAATGTTTTGGTCGAAATCCTCCATGAATATATCCGCTAATAATAGATATAAGCTGCTGTAGTATAATGTTAATGTTCTTTTTTGGTAGTTGGTCAGGTTTTTCTTAAATTTGTGCAGTGTTTTATACATTTTGTTTTCCAGTTATTTGGTTGGATCCTTTGTTAGTTTTGCGTAAGGTCCATTTTGTGACCAATTTTTTTCTGATATTGGCTTTTGTCCATAATTACAGTTGCATTGCACTTGTCAGCAAGTAATATTATTATTATTATCAACTCATATTCTTTTAGAGCTTGGATAGCTTTGAGTTCTTCTTTACTAATGTTTGCTTTTGATTTATTGCTTTTCTTTAGTTTGTTTTAAACATTCTATATTCTTTCTTTTTGTGTATTGGTTGTAATGATTTTTGTGTATTGTCAACTGCACTAATTATGACTGTAATAATTGTAACTGTCTAAACTAGACCTTTAAAGAGCATCAGGTTCTCCGTTGCATGCAACTGTCTTGGAGACAGATTGAAAACTATTGTGCTGTTTGTATTTTGTCTTATTTGCTGGTTTTATAGGATTCTGATGTTTTCTAAAAGGCTGATAAATTTGTTAGTGCGTGTGGTTGTTTGTCTGTTGTGTCTGTATAACGTATGATCCTAAAGTTTTGGGAAAAATTTCGCCTGGTCTGATTGAGAAGCAAAATGCATTTAACAAAGAAAGCCATGGAATTGAAATGTCATCAGTTATTGACATTTAATAAGCAAAGCAGAATATTTTGGTTTGAGCTCTGCAAAATTGATATTCGTCTTATAATATGGTTGGGCGAATGTCGAAAAGAGATATTTTTAATATTTACCGAGATCAAAACATAAGCAAATCGACAATTTATCGCACAATCAGAGAATGTGAAGAAGGGATACCATGTGTTAACTTGCGTAAAAGTGGCCGACCGCGGATTTTGAACCATATAAGAGAGGCAAGACTGATTGAAACAGCTAAGAACAAAATTGGGGTCTCACAGCGAAAACTGGCCAGAAGATTTCATGTTGGAAAGACTACAGTATACAGGACCCTATTGAGTAACAATATTATCTACCGGAAAAGAAGGAAAGCTCCAAAATACACAGAGGATCAATTAGAGAGAATTCCGAGATGTTGCCGCACGTTAAGGCGAGTGCATTTCGTCAACAAGTTGATCGTGATGGACGATGAAAAATATTTTACTTTGTCCAACTCTGAGATGAAGGGTAACGATGGGTTTTACACGATCGATTACGAAAATGTACCTGATGAAATAAAATTCAAATGTAAAAAAAAATTTGAGGACAAAATTTTGGTATGGTGTGCAATTTCTGAGGCTGGCTTTATCTCACGGCCCTACATTGGTGTT
This sequence comes from Diabrotica undecimpunctata, assembly GCF_040954645.1. Lineage (NCBI taxonomy): Eukaryota > Metazoa > Arthropoda > Insecta > Coleoptera > Chrysomelidae > Diabrotica > Diabrotica undecimpunctata. The sequence continues at coordinate 138,982,125 of NC_092809.1, forward strand.
GGTCGAAGCGAAGCCTTAAACGCAAATATTTATATTCAAAGATGTCTCTCTAAATTGCTTCAGTTTCTGAACATACATCATGCAAATGATTAAATAGTCTTGACCAGATCTTGCTTCATGTCATTACGCGAGGATCACAAGGGACTGTGTACGAAAGGCAAGGGGTACGAAAATAACATTACCTTTGTACCGAAAGCAGACAATCCCCCCAACCTACCTCAGGCTCGTCCAATTGAAGAGTTCTGGGCAATATTAAGTCGGAAAGTCTATAATAACGGATGGGAAGCACAGAATCAGGAACAGTTAAGACGCCGCATATATACAAAAATTAAAGAAATTGACGCCGAGGTCGTCCAAAGGATGATGCAACGTGTCAGGGAAATTATTAGGCAAATCGAAAATAATGGTCCCTTATCTGTCATTTGAATTTTGATTTATAATAAGGATAGTTAAGTTAAATTGTTGAATAATTTAATAAAAACATAAGATTATTGTGGTCAGAGTTATATGCTTTTGAAATTTTTCCCAAAACTTTAGGACCATACGTTACTCTGCGTGTTCAGTGTTATTTTATTACAATTAGTATGTGGCGTAATCTTATATAAACACAATATTTGTTACTAGGTACTTAAAATTATTACTTTTACAATCATTTTGCAATTTCAGGAACACTTCCTAATCAAATAGGGCTTGTTGGGTTTCGACAAAATTAAAAAAAATAAGTCTAAACATATTACTTGATTTAAATATTGTTTCAATGTTTTATTTTATTGCTGTTTTTAAAATTTAAAGTTTTAAAAGCTTTTGATAATAGTGTTTTCATATTTGTAGTACCATTTGTTATAAATTGTATAACCTGTATTTTAGCGTTGTTTTTTATTGTTGTAATTCTCGTATTTATCAATCAGACAAATAACAAATACTCATTGTTACTAAAATAGATTTAATCCAAATGTTTTTTCAATAATCTGTTTTCGTTAGAGAATGCTGAACAAATAACGAAAATATACAGACATAAATTGTTTCAATTATATATTTTACGTAATATATCTCAACAAGCACATTAAATAAATATTAAGTAAGACCCTTTGTCAACATTAATGCTTTCCAAAAAAAATCGTTGTTATTCAATTCATACCTAAATTATTCTGCCCTTAAAATGCCTGGCGATTCCCCCTAGATAATCTTTTTTAGTGTCCATGTCTGGAAGTCCCCCAGCTCTTTGTGTTGATATAATAAAGCCATTGTCGGATGAGTGAGGTAAATATTCGGAAACTCCAAAATCATAAATTGATGATAATTTGTTCCTTACGCTCCAATGAACACCCTATTTCGGCTATATAATTTTTGTTCTTTTTCGACGTCTCGCCCTTTTTTCTAACCACAAGTAAGTGAATCCAATGCCAGGCTATTACCAACAAAAAGAAAATAACATGAATATACGGAAATCGGACGGAAGGAGAATGATAAAGTGAAATCTGAAATGCTACGTAAGCGGTTTTAGCATGACGTCTTGAATAACGCTTTAATATTTCCAATAACGAAATAAAAAAACAAACGACAGAAGTTATACTGACGAAGTAAAATTTTAAAAATTTTGCAAGATTGATCTTTTTAATCTCTTAATCCTTTCTTTAGTTATGTTGTTATTTTATGGTTCTCTTACATAGCCACTAATTGATTCGTCTTTAGTTTTTCCAATTTCATTTTAAGTTGTTAAATAATATTATCGTTATATAGACCCGAAACTTCAAAATATGAATATACGCTGACTTATGGGATATTCTGATCTAACATACGCAAATATACTACACTCGTTTTCTCTGCGTTCTTCTGTATCACTTGTTGCAGTACTGCAATCACACCTAAATGCGGAAGGTACGAATAAAAGAAGAAGAATTCACCACTTGTTTTAAGAGTTTAGCAGCATTGAGGAAATCTAGAATCGATATTCACTTCACTTAGTTCTTGAAAATCGCCCAGGTAGGGTGTTCGCAGTTCTTTTGCAGCTAGAAGCCGCCCTATTAATTCATTTAGTATTGGGTACCTGATGTCGAGATAATTTATTCCCTGCCTGTGATGCCCATTATTCCTTTGTACGTGATATTGATTATTATTTATCATTACAGATTTCTACCTGTTTTTATTAACGTATTGAGCGTATATTATTGCGTTGGTTAATTGTTGCTTTAAATAATCATCTTTGTAATTTTTCTCGACTTAAAAGAAAAATTTGTTGCAGTAGGGAGCATATCTTAATTTTCTAGAAATTTATAAGTTAAAATTAAATGTATGTGTGATATATTCTTCTTATTTTAACATTAGAGAAGACACCCCCTTCTCTATCGTTAAATTTTGCCATTTTATCTCTGTGTTAAGTACTTATAAATATATCTCTTTTGCCTCTATACCTATTTACAACTATGCCATAAATTTCTTCTCCATAAATTTCACTATTTTTAAATTTTTTTGGACAACTGGCAACTGTGTTTTTTCTTTATAACGTACCTATAAATATGTATTATTTGCAATTAGCGCTTTAGCTAAACCAAAGCTATTATACCACTTATCAGCGAACGATGTACGGCCATTTACTAGCAACCCATAAATTTGAGAAATATTTTGTTGGTCACTGAAATACTTTTAGTGTTATCTAGTGTTGAGAGATAAGTTGAAAACTTTAATACCACACTTGTGTTTATTCCCGTTTATATATTGACGAAATAACCTTCTTCCAAAGGAAAATGATTTCGTCAGGTATATGTTTTCGTCGGGTTCTATTCAGATTTAAGAATTTCTATTTAGAATATCAACTAGAGGTTCATCTTTATACAGCTTACTTCCTGGAGGAGATTCTTCATTAATGAATAATGGCATAATTTGAGCAATAATTCAAAAGTATTTCTGCTCATAACACTTGAAATTTTATTTCGTTTTCAGTAATCTTTTAAAGTTAGTTTTTAATCGAGTCCCCTCCAGAAGATATCTCCTTGAAATTTCGGTTCTGCTTTATCTGTAGGAGCCCATTCGTTTATTCTTGATTTTGAACCAATTGTTTCTTGTTTTTTTTTCAGAATTTTTTGATCGGCATAAATATTGGTAAACCATTATCCTCCAGGTTAAATATCTAGTCAATTACAACTTGTTGAAATAAGTCTAATTCACTTTTAATATTACTGGCAATTTCATTAGGAATTACTACAGGTTCATTGAAAACAAAGTTTTTAACGATTTATTGTAATATTTGTCAGACATGCTCAAGGAACATGCATAATTTGCATTTGATGCAACTTGTCATTTTTTACTTGCAAACATTCTTCCTTAGATTGAGATTGAGAGTCGGAATTTTTAATATCTTTGGTATAATCTGGATCACCATCTGAATCGTCAGGAAATGATTACATTTAGCTCGTGCTAGCTTTTGAATAAAAATCAACTAATTCTTCATCACTTATGGTCTTGTTATGTTTACCTTTCTTTCCTTACTTTTAATTTTACAAATAACTTTCTCTCTTCAATCCTGACCCCCCGGAGGGAGTATAGTGGTCTTTGTGATGTAGAGTTTTGTCCGTCTCTAAAGATCTCTGTCTCTGATCATTTCTTTTAACTAATGCATGTCTTTTGCATATTCCTGTAATCTGATCAATTCATCTTGTTGGGGATCATCCTCGCGATCTTCGGCCTTTTATCTTTTCTTTGATAATAAGTTTTTCCATGTTTTATATATCTGATCTCATAACATGTCCAAAGTATTTTATTTGCTGGAGATTGACTTTTGTGGATATAGCTGTTTGCTCACTTGTAGCTCATTTAAAACTTAATTATTTATCTTGTGGTTGGTCCATGGAATTTGCAACATTCTTCTCCAAGAGAACATGTTAGTGTCGTCTATCTTTCTTCTTTCCGCTTATCGTAGGGTCCAAGATTTATGTCTGTATTTGCAGATAATACTACCTGCTTAAAACATTACTGTTGAGTAAAAACGTTAAGTAACCACTAATTAAACGCTAATATTACTTAGTATTACATAAGTCTGACAGTTCAAATCCGTTGTGTATACACATGGCATAGAATCGTATATTTTAATTAGGCCACGCGTGTATACAAAATATATTATACACATTTTTAATTGGCTAAATACCAATCTTTTTTATTTTTTAATATAAACGTATTCTTAAGGATGTATTTTAAAGACGATTTTAGAATAAAATTTTTACGGCGCTAAGAACCCGATTGAAAAATTCAGTTCGGCGCTTAAAGTGTTAATATCGCTCTGAGTTGGTATTCTCATCTTCACTTTTGTTTTTATCGAGGTTTCGATATTTTTATTTTTACTTTTAATAGTTTCTTTAAAGTGCATCTTCGTTCATTATCATTAAATAATCGTCTTAGTCCTCCTTCCTGAGTATACTTCCTGAGTATACCAATTCTTTTAAAAGTATTTATAAACTTTTCTTTAGTATAAAGTTTTATTTATCGGTAATTTATCCAGATTGTTTATATTGTATATGTATTGATAAATATGACTGCTTTATGTAGCTTAATCTTGTGTTTAGTAGATACTTGTATTTTTGTGATATTTTTGGTATATTTTGTTACTTCTAATATTGTCAGATGTTTATGGTTCTTTATTATCTCTTTATTATAATATTAACAATATTATAGGTAACTAATTCTGTGTTTTCTACCAGATATGAGTATTTATAAGAGTTACAGATATCTGGTAATTTGGTTCACGTTTAGTAGATCTTTCATTTTTATTCCTTGCCGTCTTATGAATTTGCACATTTCTCTCTCGCATTATCATCACTCTAGTACCTAAGCGTCTCCCCCAGGTCTTTTTTGGTCTTCCTCTCCTACTACTTCCAGGAACCCGCAGATCAAAAATTCTTCGTATGGGGTGATTAACATCTCTACGTTGAACATGACTAAACCATCTTACCCTATGCTCTCTCTTTTTACCAACAATTGGTGCCACCCCTAGACTTCCTCTAATATACTCATTCCTAATTTTATCCTTTTTTGTTACCCCACTCATCTATCTAAGCATTTTCATTTCCGCCACATACGTTCGTTGTTCCTCTTTCTTTTTAACTGCCCAAAATTCAGTTCCGTACATCATAGCTGGTCTTATAGCTGTTTTATAGAATTTTCTCTTCAGCTTCATTGGAATTTTTCTATCACATAACACACCGCTCGCTTTCTTCCACTTCATCCATCCAACCCTAATTCTACTGCATGCATCTCCATCTATTCCCCCATTACTCTGTAACACCTATCCTAGGTATTAAAACTATTACTTTTTACAATCATTTCACCATCCAAATATATCCTTCTATAATACTAACTCCATCTTTAAATGAACATTCCAAATACTCTGTTTTTGTCATACTAACAGTCGCTTTTACTATTTCCTACTAACATTACATCATCAGCATACATTAAGCACCACGGAATATTACCCTGTAGTTTTTCTTTTATTTGATCCAGAACTAATGAGAATTAGTAACGACTAAGCACCGAGCCTTGGTGCAATCCTACTTTCACATGAAATGTATCAGTCTCTCCCACACCTGTTCTATTGCTAGTTGTTACTCCCTCATACATGTATCTTACAACAATCTTTATAAATTCTCTGGGGACTCCTTTCTTATTGAATAATCTATCATATGCTTTATCAAGATCAATGAATACCATATGAGCGTTTGTTTCTTTGCTCTTGTATTTTTCTATCAACTTCATTATAATGAAAATTGCGTCTGTTGTTAATCTGCCTTGCATAAAGCCAAACTGGTTATCGGATATTTCGGTTTCTTCACGTATCCGTCTGTCGATTACTCTCTCTCTCTCTTATATTTTTATGGTGTGACTAAGCAGTTTTGTGACACTGTAGTTTGTACATTGTTATACATCTCCCTTGTTTTTGTAGATGTAGATGGCTAGTAATACACTGCTTCTCCATTCGTCTGGCATTTGTCCAACTTCCATAATTCTATTAAATAGACCTATTAACCAATTTGTCCCTGTCTGTCCTAACGCTTTCCACACTTCCCCAGGAATATCATCTGGCCCACCTGCTTTTCCTTTATTAATTTTTTTAATTGCTTGAGCCACTTCTTAGTTTGTTATTTCGGTTACCATCGCTATTGCTGTCTCCGTTAACTGGTTGTCTGTCAAATTCTTCATTTAGTAGTTGATCGTATATATTGTTATACGCTTCTGCTTTAGCTTTTGCTACTGCCACTTTTGCTTTCTTTTTGTCGACGGTATAGTTCTAAAGATCTGTGTCCGACCTATTTTCTTGCCTGTTAAATAATCTTTTTTTCTCTGATATTTTTTCTTAAACTTCGTTAGACCACCACTAGGTCTCCTTATTCTCAAACTTCTTCCCTGGCGTTTTTAAAGTATTTCAATAGCAGTATCTCCAATGATACTGGTTATCTTCTTTCAAATTGTATTGGGATTTCCTTTCATGTTCCAACACATGATTCCACTCATTTTTCTACCATATTTGCCTTGTATAGACCTTCTTTCCTATCTTTTTATATCCACCACTTGATTTTTTGTGGTCCTCTCCGATATTTTGGTTTGGTTTCACTTTTTACTTTGATGTCCAGTACAAACTTATGTTGCTGGCCTACTGTCTCACTAACTATTATCTTACAGTCCTTACATTCATGTATATCTTCTTTTCTCGCCATGAAATAATCTATTTGGGATTGATTTTGTCCACTTTTGTATGTAACAAGTTGAGTTTCTCTCTTTTGAAAGAATGTGTTAACACTGGCCATATGCAACGCTGTTGCTCAGGAAGTCATGATCAGTTTTTCTAAACATCTTCACCCACTGCTGTTTTGCATCTGCATTTTGCTTTCTTATTCTTAATAGTTTCGTGTTATGCACTCCCTGTACTTTTTGTAGTTTTTTTTGTGTTTTTAAGTGCGTATTACAAGTAAGCATACTTTTTTTTGTTAGTTTATTTTTTTTTTCGTCACAAAAATAGGTGCACGCTTTTTCGTGTTTGAATCTTTATTTATTTTTCTTTCTTCTTCTTCTTTGGTTATTGTTTTTAAGTTATTTTTAATTTTTTGCTAAATGAAAAAATTTATGTTTACATAATTTATCAAGTTTAATAAGAAAAAATGAATAAACATAAATATATTTAAGTAAATACAACATATATTTCCATTTTTTCTTTTGACTGAAACAAAGACTGAAACGAAAACACCACAACTCTCTATAATCGTACATCATTGTTATTACTTGGTGAACTTAGTTCTGGTTTCACGTTATTATAAGATTACCGATCGTGGTAATAATTACCTTGTACATAACTTTTCATCTTACGCCGCCTAGTATTTCATTGTGACTTAATGGACCATTAGAGGGATAAAATTGTCTGCTTTTATCGAGCGAATACTAAAATATGATTCTTCTACACTTCCCGTCATCGCAGTGTATCGTTGTGAAAATGAGAGGTTTTTCAGCTTAAATACATTCCTGCATTATAAGTTTATATCTCTATTTATACAGTACTAGTGAAATATTTGAGATTGCAACAAGATTACAACATAAAATTTGTCTTTTGGTCCAAGTAAATGATTTATTGGTTAAATCATTAGTTAAAACGGATATTTGAAGTAAAACACAAAATGTGACTCATTACTAAACTACAAAATATTTACTAATGCAGCAATAAAAAAAAAAGTTTTCCTTCTTTACTTTTAAACCAATGCCTAAGGTGAAGGCACAGAAACATATGTAAGAACTTTTATGCAAATCATTTTGTTTTTTTTTTTCATCCCCGACCTGAATGAGACTTACATACCCGTAAAAACATTTGGGCTGACGAGGTCAAAGTAATTGGGTTAAACAGGACTGGTCCAACTACACTTGAGTGCAAAATAATCGACTCAAAATTATTTTTCGAAAGTACGTCTCCTGTTTCAATCTAAAAAGTGTAAATTTAAAAATATTTAGTGTAAAATCATTAACCTCATTATTAAGTTTAAAAAAAAATTTATTTTTTGATGAATTGGATGACGCATTACAAATAAATAATAAATAGTGGAGAGGGGGTCAGAATTTACCTAATTGAATTCGACACGCACCGACTTAACGCGTTCGGTTAATATCGTACGCATGAATTTTCATAGCAACTCACTAAAACATCAGTCACTTAAGTTCGCAACTGCATTACAAATGGATACCACACCCGTCATCGCAATTCAAGCAGTAGCATTATTGAGAGAAGGCCTGAGCCAGAGGGCCGTGGCAAATCGACTAAATTTAAGCCAATCTGCTGTGTGCCGAGTGTATCGTCCGTATCAAGATACTGCTAATTATATCCGTCGACAAGGAGAAGGCCGTAAACAAATAACAACGGAGAGAGATGATCGATTTCTTGTATCGAAATCCCTGAGAAATCGACATTTGAGTGGTGCTAAACTCCAAAAAGAGCTTAGAGAGGTTCGAGGTGTGGTAACCAGCGTTTAGACAGTCAGAAGGAGACTAAAGGCAGCCAAACTGACACCAAAACAGGCAGCTATGGGTCCCAACCTAACTGCAGCCCAGAAGCAAAGGCGATTGGAATTTTCTCGCGAACATCTGGATTGGAACGACTATCAATGGAGTTAGGTATTATTCTCCGATGGAAGTAGGATCTGCCTACATGGCAAAGACAACAGTCGTCGAGTCTATGGAAGGCCAAGAGAGTAATTTGCTCAATTTTGTATACGAGGAATATTGCCATGAAGGCGATTCTTGTATGTTTTGGGCAGACAGTTCTATGGATGGGAAAACCTCGTTGATTTTCGTGCCTGGTGGAGGACGTGGATGGAGTTTTACGGTAGATCGTAACATCAGAGACATTTTGGCGGAACATATGGTTTCATACGCGGGATTTATTAGTGATGCCTTTATTTTAATACACGATAATGCACGATGCCATATCGCACGAGTTACCACCACCTATCTATCTAAGACCGGTATACCTACAATAAATTGGCCTGCGTTAAGCCCGGACATAAATCCAATAGACCATGTTTGGGATAAGCTTAAACGTTGGGTCCGGAACAGAAATCATGCACCAAAGAGCACAATAGAATTGAGAGCTGCGCTTATTGATGAATGTGAAGCAATGCCTCAAGAATTTATTAAAAAGTCATCCGATTCATGCGAAATCGATTGGAAAGTGTAATTAGGACTAGGGGTGGTAATATTAAATACTGAATAATTAAGAAATTCATGTTGTAACTGATGATTTCTCTGTTCATAACGTCTTTCTTGCGTTAGTTCCAATGATGAATATTTAGGAAACTCTGTTTGTATTGCATATTACTTTTAAAATGCGTCTTTCAAATAATGCAATAGAAGTTTTTGTAAGTTCAATAATAAAGTTATTGTTTGCACATTACATTTTTTTATTTTCATAATTCTTACATTGAAACAGAAGGTGTAGTCTTAAATATCGCTTTTGAGTCGATTATTTTGCACTCAAGTGTAGATTAAAGACGAATACTCTCCAGACACCAACTCATAACCCCACTCATAACATGCTGATGCGCTATGAGAGGCTACTATCTTAACAATCCTGTCACGTGAGAGTCTTGGAAAACGAGACGTTTTCACACTTTTTCGTGTGAAGTTTAGAATAGCGTGAATACCATGGTCTTCTATTTCTTGTCGCTTTGATGTATTTTGTGCGTCCGAGCATCGAGCTTCCATAAGATTACCAGAGCCATTCGGCTGAGCAGACTCACGACTTTTCACCTTGCATAGAAAAATAGGCTTTTCTAGCTCCGTTTCGTTAAAATTTTTTAGTTGGCATGTGCTATGTTTTGTGTTAGTTGTTTATTATTTTTTTAGATGTTTGGTGTTTGGGTGAGATTTTTTTGTTTTTATTTAAATTTTTTAAGGGAGTTTGAGATAAGGTTGAGATAAGGGTGGCAGTTAGTCAAGCCGTCAAGCGTTGCAGAGCTACTTACATACTGTCTCTTCTTCTTTAAGTTCCATCTTCGATCGAAGGTAGGAAATCATCATGGCTATGCGGACCCTGTTGACGCCGCTCTAAATAGTTCTGCACTACTACATTCAAACCATTCGTCTTCCCACATTTCGCTTTCCTCGAATTTTGAGTTGCATAATAAGCTGCCATAATAAGCATCTTTGTCCTCTCATAACATGGTCTAAGTACTCAAGTTTTTTTTTTTTTAATAGTCAATATTATTTTGAACTTTATTTCCTATTCTTCTAGTAACTTCTGCGTTTGACATTCTTTGAGTCTCTTATTAGTTATTGCCAATTAGTTGCTATTTGGGTCTTCTGTGTTTCCATCGGTGTAAGAAATCAGAGCTTATGATCTCTCACAAGATGTGGTTGTAATGGTTCATTAGTTTGGTGAATTTTGTTCTCGTTTAGTCGTCGATCTGGTCTAATACTCTGATATGTTAGATGTCTCTCAAAGTGAACATTTCTGTCTGTAGATCCTGTCTGTAGATGCTGACTCCAGATCTTCTTTCTGTTCGTGTTGTACTTCTGTCCCCATGCGAGAGACGCGCATGTCAGGATAAGCATTGTGGTGTTTTTGATAAGTCTTGTTTTTGTTCTGAATGTTAATTTGTGCTTTTCCCAGGACAGCTGCTTCGGTGTACTGCCTATCGTTGAAGTCTGCTCCAATGTATGCTTTGATACCAAGTGGTAAATCGTGACTTGTGAAAAGATACTTTATCTTTAAAAACGCTGATCTTGCTTTTCCTGTGCGTCGTTTTATGTCGGTAGATTGACCTCATTGGCTGCGACTTATAGGTCTTCTGTATTGTCTGCCATAATAACGGTATCGTCTGCAAATTTTATGTTATTGATGATATTTCCTTCAATTCTTTTACCTTCAATATTTGCCCATACCGCTGTTTGATTGTAGTATATATTTTTAATTAGAGCAATATCTTTGGTTTGAATCTGGGTTTATATTTTCTGGGTTTCTTAGTGCATATATAGGTTTAAGGCGATGTATTCTGTCAAACGCTTTCTGGAAACCTGTTAAATACACAAACAATTTTATTATATTTCCTGCCTTTTTGTAAAATATCTTACCGACATTGTAACCAGTACTTCGCGTATGCCCATTTAACCTCTAAATTCAAACTGTGTTGTCAATTATTGCTTTTTACGTTTTTTATATACCTTTCAGAGGGATATTTTTTAATGTGTGGATCATAAGGCTAATTAGTCGGTACTCATCGCAGTATTCTGAAATATTTTTCTTGGGCAATGGTTAAAAGACAGAATTTAACCATTTATCTGGTATTTGGCCGTCCTAGTATATTTTAATAATTAATTCAGTTAGAAACTACATTTTCATCGTTTAAAATTTTTATTAGTCCCACCGGATTTTCGTAGTTGAATACCAATGAATGGATGATTAAATTTACAGTTATACATTATACAAATAATTTGAGTTATAAGAAGATTCTAGTTTTTTTTTAATATTCTATTAACTCATCGGTTGCTTTTATAAAGTCTGTAGGGTCGCATGTATATATGCTCTGCATGAACAGTCTCATACTATGTGCTTGATCGTCTATCTCAAAGAATTACAGGAGGTCGAGGAAAGTTTACCTTTCGCTAAAATTCGCAAACGGAATTATTCCTCAGGATGTTTTAAAGTTAGGATAATAAAACCAAGTATTAATTAACCTCGTACAATAAGTAAAATATAAAATTTTATCAAAAAACTGACTATACTAAATTAAAATAGGGCTCAAAATAAAAAAAATCATAATACTTTGTATTTGACCAAAATTTCCTCCGTTGCGTTTTTTTTTTGTTTCTGATTTATTTTTATAAATTTTTGTACAAAACTGAGGCAAAACGTATAGATATTAATAATTATTTTGTTTTGTACATTCCTGTAAAAAGACTGTGTGTGAATTTATTTGTTTTATAATTAATTACATATAAAAGCAATAAATCCTACAAACAAGTTGTCTGTTACATAAATCACAGGCTTTTTATTCATTTGCTAGTAAGCACTCAAGAAAAATTGTCGTACTTGACCAAAGCCAATTGGCAAAAAAATACTAATGCAAATTACTTGTAAAAGTTTGTGTCCCGTGGCAGCTCTCCACGTAAAAATAAAAGGCAAGCAGTGATCAAAACAACATTCAACAAATCCTACTTGAGGCATTCGTGATGGTGTCTCCCACGTTCTTACAGAACCACCTTGCGGCGACGTAATTGCGACGGTGACTTCAAACCTCTAATTGCTATTTATGACTTCGGTAATGAAATAAAGAAAACGAGTCAAGTATAAGTTTCCAATTTTGCATAAATTTTTAAGCCAAGTAGAGATGTTTTTCAGTTTAAGATAAAGAGGAAAAACATAAAATTACATACTCGCCAAAATAAACACGATCCAAAATAAAATTGCTACAAAATTGCAAGCGCAATATGTGTTTATTATATATAACTTATTTGCCTATCACTAACTCATATAAATATTGATCTGGTATTTAAGTTATGTAAAAAAGTTCACACAATTATTAAGAAAAAATTGACGGAAAAATGATCAAACTTTGAGATAATGTGACAGAAAAATCTCGACACGCATTTAACATAGTTTCTTTATGTTCTTATATCCACCAAAAATGGTAATAAAAAACTTTTAATTTAAAAACAAATACCAATCAAGAATAGGTACCATCCATCTAAGGATAATACTTAATGAGAAACTTAAACATGCCTTTTAACTCAAATAGTTTTACTAAAAACACAGGCTCTTATACATACCGGGTGTTGACCATCAAACGGGCCATAGGAAACTCAAATTCGGGCCATAGGAAAATTCTAAATTGTTGAATTTCTTCTTCCCTTCTTTGTAGAGGACTGAAATCTGTATTAAAAACAATTGTTAAAATTGTTCTACGAATTAAACCTACTCCAAAATGTTGCAAAAATATAATACATTTTTTAGGCCACCCCTAAAAGTCAGGCCACACGTAGTGCAAGAATGTGTATGACGTGTTGCCATTGGTCATATTGATGTTTCTAATATTTGAATATGTGAATTGCCAAAATTTTTATTTTGTGATTTATTGTTTAAAAAACAATAAAGTTTAGACCAGACATGTTTAGTATTGCAAACCAGTGTCATATTCATAATTCCACAGCCTTAAAAATGTATTATATTTTTGCAAAATTTTGGAATTTTGCAAACTATGTTTAGTTCGTAGAACAATTTTAACATTTGTTTTCGATACAGATTTTAGTCCTTTACAAATAATTTCCCATGACTTTTGGTGTAAAATAATTAGGGAAGCAGGGATTCAACAATTTATAAAAATTTCCCATTGATTATGGCCCGTACCAGGGATTTAAAACTGGAACTAAGAGTTAGGTTGGCGAGGTGCTATGTTTTTTCGACTTTATTTTATGAAATGTAATCTTGGACCTTGAATGCGACATCAATGAAAAAACTGGAATCATTTGAGCTGTGAGTGTACAGAAGAATTCTGAAAATATCATGGACAGAACACGTCACAAACAAAGAGGTTCTGGGAAGGATGAACAAAGAAATGGAAATTTTAAATTCAATAAAAACAAGAAAATTAGAATATCTCGGACATATTACACGTGGAGAGAAATACACCTTGCTCCAACTGATTCTGCAGGTAAAGATCCAAGAAAAGAGAAGCATAGGGAGGCGTAGAATGTCATGGCTGCGCAACCTGAGAGAGTGGTACGGATGTACATCAAATGAACTTTTCAGATCAGCCGTCTCAAAAGTCCGAATAGCTATGATGATTGCCGACCTCCGCCGCGGAGAAGGCACTTGAAGAAGAAGACTTTATACGAACGAATAGCCAATATTTACATAATGTTACAAAAAGAATAATTAAGGAGTAAATCTTCTTGAAAGTATTTTTTTAAAAATTTGAACAATTTCTTATTTCTGTGATAATATATTAGTCAACCTTAGTTAAAATTATAATTATTCAAATCTTTATTTAAAATATAAAAATAATATCAAAGTTGATTTTAAGTATTGATAACTTTCGTCTTCTCGGAAGAAAATCCGTAGTGCTTCTATTGTCTAAAACCCGTCTGGTATTTACCAATTATTATATCTGCTATAAATATTATATCTGCTGTAAATATTATATCTGTTATATTCTTGTTTTTAGTATTTTCATATTTGTGTTGCCAATATTTTGCGAGCGACATTTAACAATGCTATGCTATGCCCCTGTAATTTATACATTCGCTCGTGTCTCGTTCGTTTTTGACTTAATATTGCAGTCGACCATTCTTTTCATTATTTTTCTATGTGGTAGGTGAATAAACATCATAAACATCTCAGAAGAAGACATCTGAAAGGGAGTTTGGAATAAATACGTTTAGTTTAGGACACGCTGATTTTTCCCCTTCAAATTAAGTATGTATATTAGGAGATGCAAATAAAAAAAGCAATTAGGACTGCTGTAAAATCTATTTATACCAACTGAAATAAAAAAAGAAAGTATCACAATATAGTTCATTAAGATCCTCAAAACTGAAATTAATATGCGATGTGACCCTTACAAAGATGATAATATAATTGACAATAATACAAAACGGTCACAGTCTCACAAAACAACCAATATTGACCATCGTAGGCTGTGAATCAATTAAGTGTGATAGAAGCAGGTAGCCAAATTAAGTGAATAGTTAGGCGATAAAAACACATTGACAACAAAGAATTTGAGAACTGAATTCCTATGGTAAAGTGTGATATAAAATAACGTTATAAAGTTGTTGATACAGGTGTTTACACAAAATGCAATTATACATAAGATATGAGTTATGTTAAACTTCTTCGGCATATCGGAAACAAAATTGATGTACAAAGACTGTTAGCATCCCTTCGAATGGATTGAATTTCGAAAATATGGGTGAGGGTAACTATTTCCGCCAAAGCTGCTTAATATTTAAGCAATGATGATGTGGTCTTCTAATTTGATTCGTATTGTCGTCTTTTTCTCCATTCTTAGCTTTATCAAGCATTTCTGGACAATTGAAATGGTACACCTTCCAAGGAAAAATCACTTCCAATTTACATTGTGTATTAATGTTAGGTTGGCATTATTGGCAACTACACTATCTGCGATATATGTTTAATCTAAAACTAAATACTAAATAATACTCCATTTTTCCTTCAAACTACATAGCTAAATTAATAGACAGTCATCTAATTTCGTTTCATCTTTTCATGGGAGTTGTGTAATTTTTTATATTGGTTTTAATTTAACATTTATTGAGTATGGACTTTAGTTTTCGCGTTAATTTTGTGATTATATACATATACAGATGCGAATAATATATATATATATATATATATATATATATATAAATATATATAATTCATCCTCAAAAAATATTGTAGAGGTTTAAACGTTTTGTTGAAGAGTATAAAACTTAATATTTTTCAAAAAGCAAAGTATAATATAAAAGGGTAAAATCGTTTTAAAAAAGCCCGGATAACTTAATCTTGTGAGCGACCAAGCCAGCTAATATAATCCCTCTAATCCTTTGAAATTTTGGACAGTAAACTATCACCATTTGTTCCGCCGACTCTAATCTTCTTAACCCGAATTATTTATAGCTCCTCTAATGAATTTACAACGATAATAATTTAGCGTTTTAACACAAAAGTGAGCTGTCAGATAGCACGTGTTTTACATAATTTGTTGCACGGAGAATTCGTACTATGCTCAAGGGATGTTCATGATACACATTGAGACACCTTCAAGGGCGGAAAGTGGTCATTTGTTCTCTAATTTACGAAATTACGCTGTGCGTCGCGAGATTTATGCCCTTTCATTAATACCAAGTAGGATAAAGTTTTGGGGAAAGTGTCTTCATAAAACTCAGTAACATTGTTATACCAGTTGAGTCATATTTTATTTCTAATTCGGGAAGATACAGGAGAGTAATTTATCAAAAATATTGCCTTGAATTGGATAAATAAAGCTAAAAATCACAGAAAAACTTACATTAAGAATGTATAAAAAGTCTTAAAATTTCTTGAAAATACTAGTTAATGTCACTAAATGAACAAATTGACAGCAAGAATTGCAGAAACTATTAGCTCAGTACAGAAACTTCATGAGAAACATTTTATATTATTTCTACAGTTCTTTAATTATAAAGAAAATCAAAATAAATATTTATATTTCAATAATTATTACTCCTATTCTCGTAGATTCTTACCTCTTGTTTTTTGTCAGTAAACGTTTATATTTATTATTATATAAGTTCATTATAACATTATATAAATGCAGTTATTATTTTTATTACTACTACTTGTCGGTTTATAACGTTCTCCGCCGTTTTTCGACTTCCAATCGCCACTTAGACCGGTTGTTCCATAGATCTTCTTCTATGGCCCTCTCTCTCAGTTCTTTATTTATTCCTTCGCTCCAACTTTTTCTCGGTCTACCTCGTTTTCTCTTTCCTTCTGATTGCCACTTTAGTATTTGTTTTGGCATTCGTTGTTCGTCCATTCTTTGTATGTATCCGAACCAGATAAGTTGTTTTGTTGTAAGGTCATCTGTGATTGTTCGTTTGATTCCCATTATTTCTCTAATGCGTTCGTTGGTAATCCTTTTTCTTCTAGATCTTCCTGCGGCTCTTCTCCAAAAATCCATTTCCGTCGCTTTCAGCGTTGACAGTGTTCTTTCTTTCAGTGGCCATACCTCACAGCTGTATAAAGTGATACTTTTTACTATAGTCTCATATATCCTCTCTTTATTTTCTTTGCTGATGGATTGGTCCCATAAAATGGTGTTTAACATTGTGATGGCTTTTCTCCCTGACGTATTTCTCTCTCTTATGGCTTTGTCTAATGTTCCATCTTGTGAAATAGTGATACCTAGGTATTTGTAGTCACAGCAGTGCTTTATCGTAGTGTTATCGTCTAATATGAGATCTTTTTGTTCTGCTCCAATGCACAGGTATTCGGTTTTCTTTTTATTTACTTCTAGACCCCATATATCATACTCTTCAATTAATTTTCGTGCCATATAGTTTAAATCGTCATAGTCTTGAGCCATTATTACTTGATTGTCTGCAAAGTTCAGCGTATATACCATAGTATTGGTAAGCGATATCCCCTTTGTCCTGCATTTTTGTTTCCATCTTTTTAAAGCACTTTCGAGGTATATTTTAAATAAAGTGGGAGACAAGCAACATCCTTGCTATATTCCTTTTGATGTTATAAATCCTGTTGTTATTTGTGTCCCTGCTTTTATCTTTGTTATTGGTTGGTTGTATAGCACTTTGACGGTTTTTATTAATTCTATATTAATATTCGTGCTTTCCATTGATTGCCACAGCTTCTTCAGTGGAACGCTGTCGTAGGCTTTCCGTAGGTCGACGAACAACATATGAATCTCTTGATTCCTTGCCATCTTTTTTTCTATTATCTGGGTTAAGGAGAAAATGTGGTCAATAGTGGATCGACCCGTACGAAATCCTGCTTGTTATTCTGCCTCATAATCTAAGTATTCTCTCTCGATTCGGTTCTTTAACACCTTTCCATATAACTCCAGTTATTAGTTTTAAATGTCTTATATAGTTTACATAATTAAATTTAGTATCAAATGATATTTATTTATATTTTATTATTAAATTAATATTTCGTCTGAATTTGACAGGTCTTTTAGAAGTAAACACCGTATGCTTCGTTAATACGTTAGCAGGTGGCGTTAGGAGCAAACATACTAATTTATTGAATTATTTTAATATAATATAATTTGTTTAAAATATAAATAATAATAAAATTACTTTATTTAATTTAAAAAATATTTAAATTTTAAAAATACAGAAAACATAGTATGAAGCTTTGCGTTTGCCTACTTTACTGCCTACTGTACCATTTTTTTAATACAGTTAAATAATTATCTAGTAGGTAAGATAATTTTTAAGTTTGAACAATATCAAATTATCTAATCATACTGCAGAAGGTTCAAAGTTAAAGAAAGGACTCATAACATTGCCCACACTATCCTTTGTTAAGATTAATAAAAGGTTTTATTGATTTTATCCAAATACAGTCAATCAAGCACGACTTTTGACACTACTTTTTCATTCCGAAGTTTTTATTACGTACTTACTGCATGTTCGCGTGTACGTTTGGTGAAAAATGAACGCATTTGTTAACAACAAAATATTCAAAATGTTATCTAATAAATCGAAAACACCCTTTTGTCCCATCACAATCAATTCGATGCGAACTAGAACCAAGTGAAGTGAAGAATAGAGAGAGATCCTAAAGATAAGGTGAATGCAGCGACCTCGTTGAATTATTTAGACTTAACATGCAATAACTTGTTATGTATTTACGAAGTAGTGGGCAGGTATTCCTACAAGGACGTATCATCGAAGACTTAATAGGGAGAATGGTCTTATAAAGGTAAAAAAACGTTTTAAAATTTTTAACTTCAACATATTTTTTCTCCTAGAATGTGTCAAACGATACTTCCTACAATTGGAAGAGTTAATAAATTGTCTGTGATATGTTGTCAATAAAATTGTAATAGCTGATCAAAAGTGAACAAAAATGAAAAATTCAAATATGCAAAGTGAAATAATATATAAAAGTAATAATGTGTCAAACGGTTTCGAGACAACTGAACGAAAATTTGGTTTAGGAAAATATCGGTGAGAATCTTGATGAAGGCCCAAATAAAATGATAACAATAGTAAAAAAAATCTGTGGAAGCAATTTAAAAGGCAGGTCAAAGCTAAAACAGAAGGCTTGGATGACAGAACATATATTGGATTTGATGGAGCAACGGCGACGAGCAAAAACAACTAAAAACTTACTAAAAGTATACACAAAGAAAAAAAATATCCAGCCAAACAGTATCATAAAATTAAACAACTCGAAAATAGATACATAATAATACAGATAGAAAATTACATGATGAACCCATTCAAAGACGATAGGATTAGTTCACTTCCGGATGTTACTATTGCGATGAACCCCTAATGTCTTGTTTTGTTTTTCAATAACATTTATTCCAGCGGACACCTAACTGGCCCTTCAATAACCAAAGAGGAGATAGAAAAGGCAATATTAAATTGAAAAAACAAGGCATCTGGACCAGATGAAATCCCGTCAGAAATACTCAAATTACTGGATAAAAGGGGAATTTTAGCACTACACAAAATATTTAACTTAATTTATGAAACTGGCTGCTATCCTCAACAGTGGTTACGCTCTACCTTTATTCCCCTGCCCAAGAAAGTCAATGCAAAAAGATGTGAGGATCACAGACTCATTAGCCTAATGAGTCACACTTTAAAGATATTCTTAAAAATACTCAAAATACATCAAAGATTATACAAAAAATGTAAATGGGACATCAGTGACTCCCAGTTCGGGTTTAGGCAAGGTTTAGGAACACGAGAAGCAATAGTAGCAACACAGGTGCTGGTCCAAAATTGTTACGATCAGAAGAAAGATGGGTTCCTATGCTTTTTAGATTACCAAAAAGCGTTTGATTGTGTCCAACACCACAAGGTAATGCAGATCCTCAAGAAAGTTGATATAGACCAAAAAGACATAAGATGCATTGAAAACTTGTACTGGCATCAAACGGCACAGTTAAAAATAGACAATTCTATATCCAAACCCATACATATAAGAAGGGGCGTTCGACAGAGATGTGTGCTTTTCCCTCTTTTACTTAACATTTATTCGGAAGCCATATTTCAAGAGTCTTTGGAGGATGCAAAGATGGGAATTAAAGTGAATTGAGTATTCATCAACAACATACGATATGCTGATGAGGGTGTCTTAATTTGTGACAACATAGTCGATCTTCAACAACTTGTCACTATAATCGGAGAATACAGTAAGCGAATGGGATTAGAGATTAATACCAAAAAAACCAAATTTATGATCATCTCCAGAAACTTGGATGCACTTGAAAACTCCACCATAACACTGAATACTAAGCCCATTGAAAGAGTGAGTAAATTTAAATACCTGGGATCGTGGCTTTTTGAAGACTGGGCAACGTACAGGGAAGTAAAATGTCGCATTGAGCAAGCTCGACAAGCTTTCGTAAAATTCAAGAAGGTACTGACTTGTTTAGAGTTCGATCTTCAACTGAGACTAAAGTTTACTAAGTGCTACGTGTGGCCAGTGCTGCTATATGGCGTAGAGGGCTGGACACTCAAAACGAGGGATATAAACAGATTAGAAGCTTTCGAAATGTGGCTCTATCGCCGTATCCTAAAAATACCATGGACAGCGAAAATCACAAATATAGATGTCCTTAAAAAAATAAACCAAGAACGCCAACTTTTCGAAACCATCAAGAAAAGGAAAACGGCGTATCTAGGTCACATCATGCGAAATGAAAAATACCAGTTCCTACAACTTATAATCGAGGGTAAAATTGAAGGCAAGAAAGGAATGGGACGCAAGAAAATGTCCTGGCTCCGAAACATAAGGCAATGGACAGGGATTAACGACATACAATCTATGATACATATTGCAAGAAATAGAGAATTAATGGAAAATGTGATCGCTAACATCCATTAGTGGATTTGCATCTGAAGAAGAAGAAGAAGGACACCTAACTAATGATTGGTCAAATTAATTATTCATAGCTCTACCTAAGAAGACAGAAGCAAACATTGTGCTAATTATCGAACCGTCAGTTTGTTAAGCCCTTTTTAAAACATTTTCTAAAGATAATACATGGCCGTATCTATAATAAATAGGCAGAATACCTAAGTAATACACAGTTTGGTTTCTGCATCATGTTTGGTACTATAGAGGCATTGTTTGGGATGAAATTCCTTGCTCAAAGATGTCATGATATACCTGTAGACATGTACTGTTGTTTTATTTACTTTAAGGCATTTGATTGTGTTAAGCACTCTATATTAATCGAGTTCTAGATGTAGGCTTGGATATTTTGAGACATTTTCATAATTGAAAATTTGTATTTTAATCAAATAACATCAATTTTAGTGGACGGTTTGGAATCACAGTCTCTGAATATTAAAAGGGGAGTATGGTAGGGATGCCTCTTATCTCCACTGACTTTTAACGTTCACACAGTACATCTAGCTTCTACTCAAAAAGATCTGCAAACATTACTTGTCATTGGCATTACCGATCCACCTACTTCGCTGCTACGATTTTACGGTTATCGGTTTTACTTTATAGTATCAAGTCTTGGACTGCGAATAAAAGCCATTAAGTCAGCTTGAGGCGTTTTTTTTCATTGCAGTAGCGTTATTATTGCCTTCTTCATATAAATCCTAAAATCACCAGTTAATCCAATCTAAAATATTCCTCGTTCGTTTTTTCTATTTTCATGCTCCCTAAACCTAGCCCATTCTGTTTAATGACTTAATTGGAATGTACAGTTTATGATTATTTAGTTTTATAATATTGATTTATGTTTTCAAATTTAACTATTATTACATATTTGACAATTGAGTCTATACTTTTACTTCCAAAAAATAACATTTTCTTTTTTGTTGCAGAGTTCCATCGTGTCGTTCATTCGTACGTCAGTAGTTTCGTTGAAACTCATCCTTCAACCGTATCGCTACATACTTAACGCGTAAAGGTAAGGGTATGCATGTGGTGGAGATGTAACATCTTTTTATACAATAAATTAACAACTGTTTTTAACAACGATTTAATTTTAAATTAATATTTATTAGTAAGGTAAATTCATATTTATTAATATTAGTTATTAGTAATGAAATTCTTAATACATAATTGAAGTAAATTTATATTTATAAAATAGGAACTCCACAATTAAAGTATCTGAGTGTGAAATATCATTATATGATTGTTAAAATGAGATCACTTGCAGTTTTTGGGTCAATACGTTGACTAATTCTTGAAATGGTCGCATTTCAAGGTTTAGTTGTGCAAGGCTGATCCAAGTACTTCCCAATAGTTGTCTAGAATAAGAATTTTGACATGAAGCAAAAAGAAGTAGCAGACAATGTCAGAAGAAGAAAAAGAAAGAAAGAGAAAAGAGAGGAACAACAAGATGTAAAAAGAGGAAACAAAGCAAATGAAAGATATTTTATCAGAACTACATTAAGATTTCAAATATTAAAGTAAATTACTTTATACATGTTAACATGGAAGTCACGTTTCACATCTAGCTACATCCAGTGCTTGCGTTCTGTTGCTTATGCTGTTACCAGGCTGTTAGTCTTTGCATCTGAGTACATTTACTATATACTTTTGTAAACGTGAGCAACACCTCATCTCGACATCTTCAAAATTCTAGATTTAGACAGCTAGAGGGTTGACTAATAAAAACTGTTTTTGATAGTGTGAATACATGTCAGAATGAGTTGGTCGTCGTCAAAAATGAATGTTCGGCGTGATATATCAGTGCGGATTTCGGTTTACGGGATCGTGAGTAGTGAATCGTTATTGGAGATTTTTATGCATGGGAGGAAAAATAGTATACAACAGGAAGACGGAGAAAGCGGCATCACAAATAAACAGGTGAGTTATTAATAAATACACACAATCCATTTATTTACGAGGCATATTCAAATAAAACTCATCTAGAAAAAATTTATTGATAAAAATATTTACAAATAACTAGAATTAAAATTAATATAAACATCCCATTATTTCACCAACTAATGTGTACCCTCTTTTAAGAATTATTGTGGCTGCTGCTTGAAGAATTCATTATGGCATTGTGCACTTTTGCGTCTGTGAAAACGATTACCTTTTAACGCTTTTTTCAGTGGACTAAAGATGTGAAAATGGCAAGATTATAAATCTGGACTATATGATCTAATTGAGTGATTGCAAATGTTTCCAAGACTATTCTGACAAAAGATGGGTTTTAATTGAATTATTTTTTTGATTTTTTTTTTTTGACAATGATTCTCTTGGTTTAAGTATGCGCTTGTACTGGTCCTGCCTTATTGTCCCTTTAACAATGTAAAGACACCCTAGGCACTGAGATAACAGAGAACACCATGAAATAATATGGTGTTTAATTATTTCAACAAGGCAGTCTAAATGCAACTGCTACTCTGGGCGTCACATCGTTATATTAAAATAAAATATCTATTTCTGTAAATTTTTGCTATATTTTATATTAATTATAACATTTTGCAATGTTTTCTTTATATTTTTTTTATTTTCCTTTTCAAGGTTTTATATATGTATATTTACATACTAATATTTAATAATTTACTTTTTACAACTAAACTTAACCCCAACTCAACCCAACTGTCCTTAATTCATTATTTACCATTTTTATGGTAAATATAGGTATGTGTTATAGTAATATGTATTTGTTAAACTTGACCTACTACGTGCATCCCCGATTCTTGATTAAAAACAATTCCAGTTACACAATAACGTAACGTAAAATATGACTAACATTATTTCTGAATTTTAATATATTAGGAATAATATTACAATGGTGTAGGATATCCAAAAAAATTATCTAGAAAAAATGTAGGCAATGATATTCTCCAGGCTCAAAAAATTTGCCGAATGCTTCTGAATAGTACACCCTGTATATTTAGATTCCTACCATAATCTCTGTTCTTATAATTCGGGGTTTGACTCCGAATATAAGATTCAGGGTATCCGACCAATAGTGAGGTATGGATGTGAAGCTTGGGTGTTTGCTGAAAAATGTGTAAACAGTCTGTATATCTTTTAAAGAAAGGTACGGAGGTGAATACTATAATTGAGAATAATCGGTAGCGAATCATTTTCAATTATAAAGTATATAATAAACAAAATGAATGCACCACTTTAATTCTTCTAAATATTTACACTATGAACACCAAATAAAACTAAGTTACATTGAAATAATAATATACACCTACAAATAAGTCCAACATGACTTTATCATGACCTTAATTTGTCTAATTGTTTGTTTAAAAATTCGTTTTTGCCGGAAATGCATAAATAAGCTTAGTATAACTCCAAATTGCAAAAGAAACAAATTTGTAAAGTAAAACAATAAAATACATCTGGATCAACACTAATATTGTGTATGCCTTCCTCTACTTCTTATGAGCATTTATGCGTCAAGGCCTGCTTGATTACAAATATTCAACAAAAGCTTACGGAATATTCTCCTATTCTTTAATAACGGCCTCAATGAGTTGGTTGTGATTGGCAATAGGGGGTCAACGACGTCGAATCTTTTTTTTTGAGATAGTCCCATATATTTATAGGATTCATGTCCGGACTGTTAGGTGGCTAGTCTAATAATGAAATATTAACATCATTTAGATAGCCAATAACCTGTCGAGCCACATGAGGACGAGTGTTGTCTTGCATAAATAAAAAATTAGGTTCAAGAAACGGAGCAAAAGGTATTACATGTTTGACTATAATGTTGTCTAAGTAATAATGGGCAATCATAGACCTCGTACGTATGGGGACCAACTCCGTACGAGCTTCAAAACAAATTTCTCCCCCCGCCCCAAAACATTTTAGAGTCACCACCAAAAGATACTTTACGTGAGATATTGCAGCTGGCAAACGTTTCTCTTCGCCTTCGCCAGACAAGCTCACGACCATCTGGATCTTTTAGGCTTAGTCTATCATTTGTACTTTACCCTATATATTGTCAATGGTTTCTGTTAAAGTTCATTATAGGCCAGCGTACTATTTATAAATTCCTGAAAATTTAATTTTTTTCATCCATTAAAATTTGTCTTAATTTAAAGAAAAATTTTCCATAGATATTTTAACCTGTAGGAAACTGAGTTAATTGTTTTTGTATTATATTTCCGATATCCTCTCAATAAAAAAATTATAAACATTGGACAAATTTGCCGAATTCGTTTAGATTTTGTTTTGATCTGTTTTGTTGATAAATTTTAATTATAAGCTATGTTTATAAATAAATCTTTGAAATAGAAATTATTAAATCGTCATTAACGTTTAATAATTTTGCTGAAGTATGAATAGAAAACTCGTACTTAGCGTTCTCACAATGTGTATTAAAGTTAGTATTTAGGAGAATGTGAAAATGTGTACAAAAATTATTATATTATAATATGTAATAAATATAAATGTATCATATAATATAAATTACATATAAATTATCCACATCAAGAATATCACCCATATTTCAAATATATCTAAATAGTATTCCTAATATACAGCCAATTTATATGAGAGATTACTCGAGTTTCCCGGTGAATCTAAGGAACTCTATGTTTAATACGGATAAAGAAATAGTATGCCCAAAATATTACCAAATTTATACAGGTGCCTCAAAAATTAACTCTAAGGTTGCTGCTGCTATATGGGACCCTAAAATACAATACAGAGAAGGAATAGGTCTAGATGCAGATACCACGGTATTTACAGGAGAACTAATAGCAATATTAAGAGCAATGCAGTGCATAGCAACGATCACCAATAATGATAGATTCGTGATACTTTCAGATAGCAAAAGTGCTCTAACTAAATTGGAGAAGTGGACCGACCATTACAATCATATCATTATAGAAATAATAAAAAACTTTATTGGACTTAAATCTAAAGGTAAAGAAATATCATTCTGTTGGATAAAAGCCCATTGCAATTTGAAAAATAATGAAATTGTAGACAAACTAGCAAAGAGTGCTACAGAATTAGATACTAACTATGAATATAAGTTAACACTAAATGACGCCTATGCTTATATTAATATTAATAAAATCAACAACTGGAAAGAATGGTATATTAATTCCAAAAAGGGACTGTATTATAAAACTATCCAAACAGAGATCCCATCTAAAAGCTGGTTTAGGCAACTATCAAGGCAACAAGGTCTTAATATCAAATATATGTAGACTTAGGTTTGGCCACTCCTTAGTTCCACAACATAAACATAAAATAGGACTGTCAGACACAAACTGTTGTGAATGTGGAGAATTAGGATCCGCAGAACATATGATATTAGATTGTAAATTAAAAAAAAAAGAAATAGATTATTTTATAGATCAAATTTATATTACACAATATATAATAAAACTTTTTAATCTACAAGCTTTGATTGCTACTAAAGATAAAATTATCTATGAGATCTTAATTAAACACATTATTAATATAAAACTAAAATTGTGAAATTTTATTGTGAAAATTAAAATATGAAAAGAAAAAAAAAATAGGTACATAAAAAAAATAAAGAAAAAAAAGAATAAATAAAAAAAATTAAAGAAGAAATAAAAAAATTAAAAAAAGAATAAAAAAAAAATTAAAAAAACACACAAAGAGGGCCTAAACCTCCGAGGTGTTGAACCGGGTTTATGCCCTAGCGCTGTGTAAAAAAAGATAAAAAAAATATACATATATCTAATTTAATAGTTATTAGTAGTATTAGTATTTAGTATAGCATAAAAACAAACAAAAACGCTCACCAAAATATATATGTAAGTACCTATATAATATATGTGTGAATTACTATTGTAAATTATTATTATCAAATAGGTTATAAATATAATGAGTATAAGAGATATAATTATAAGAGTAATTTTAGTTCGGCTAATGGATTAAGTCCACAGTCAAAAGAAACCAACAGCACACACATATGCAATATACACTTAATATGAATGTAATATGTACATGGCATAAAAAGTTTTATATTTTATCACATTTAGAAGAAATTATTCCGCAGCAACTAATATTTTATCGAATATTATTTTGGATAATAAATATCAAAATAAAGTAAATGAAATAAATGATTATGAAATGATATGGACATAACCCATTGAAGCGATTTATACGTGCAAAGCTTATTCGGTTCGGCTACTAATTTTGGTTTCTTTGTGGAAATATCGCATTTCAGAACGTGCAAGCCACTGAGTATTTTTTAATGATTTATTTAACAGTAGAAATTTATTATTTCGTGTACAAAAATATGGATACCGAGTAACAGGAACTTTGCGGGAAAATAGATTAACTAAATGTCCTACAGAAGACACAAAAAATTCTTGCTCAGGCAGGACCATATCTATCTGCTCTGACAGTTGATCAGCGCTAAGTGCGTTGAAGCGCCCCAAGTCAGCTCTAAGCTGTTTTAAACGCAAGAGAGCACTTGCTGATATTGCAAAGACCAAAGGTGCGCGGACCAATAGTGTTAACTTGGTATGGGTACCGGGACATACAAGCAAGAAAGAGAACGAATGGGCTGACGACCTGACTTTGCTCATTTACTTTACCGGTGGTACCTGAACCTCTGATTGGTGTGCCCTTCAGTACTGGTCGGGGTAGTCTCGAAGACCTTCTTCTGCGGAGGTTCCACGACTCCTGAACCAGTTGTGGAGGGATAAGACAGGTTAGGCTTTACATAGTGGATCCATCCAAAAGTCTTACAGATCAACTTCTGCTTCTAGACCGTAGAAGATACTTTCTGGTGGTCAGTATGCTTACGGGCCACTGTAGACTTAGGGGCCACCTTAATTTGCTTGGATTGGCGGATGGTCTATGATGCCATTTTTGTAATAAGGAGGAGAACACCCTCTTACATGTCTTCTGGAAGGGCCCGGCACTAGCCTATAAGAGGTGGCAGATCCTGGGTTTGATTTTTATGCAACCGAGCCAAATGAGGGAGTTACTCTTAAATAGACTTGTGGCTTTATGTGAGGCTACAAGGTTACTGAAGGATTAGATGTTTACAATGGCAGAAAGGCTCAGAGTTTACGCTGATTACTGCAGATATGGATGCCCGGAGTAGCTTTAGCCCCAGAAACGCCAAAGACTAGGTCCTTATGGACCTATTCCGTATAATAGGGTTTATATAATGGATCTGTTTTAGGAAATCTAGGTGTCTGAAAGGCTCATAAGTGGGTCCTGAAACGATTTTGTATATTTAATAAACCATAACCAATATTGTATATTTAATAAAAATTATATTCTAACACTTAAAAAAGAAAAGGATTTAAGTTACCAAAAGTGTAATGTTACTTTTATTTTTATACTTGGAATATAATGGAAAGGCTAAAATTTTATGAGCTTTTTACACAACGTTTTTATCGAACTGTAATCATAAGATATACACGTTAATCTTCCCCATTATAATTTAACAAAGAAAACTTACGAAAAGTTTTTACATCTTGTTTTTCGACAGCAGCACATAACGGATAACTCATTCTGCGGAACACTTAAAGTAGCTAAAGATACGAAACCAATGGAGAAATTTTTTTATTGTAAATATCGTGCGAATTTTTGCCGTCCTTTTCTGCTTCTTTTTTCTCCTCATGTTAACTCTATCCTATGATTGCCTCTTTTTTCTGGCGCTTGTGTCCGTAAATCATTGTTCCTAAAAAAAACATTTTTACACTCCTTTCAATTAAAGTTCTTCAACAATATTATGGATGAGATAATGAAGAAAGTGCACAAAATGAGAGGATACAGGATGGGATTTAAGGAGATTAAAATCTTGTGTTATGCCGATGACGCGACAATGGTTGCCTTAAATAAAGATGACTTGCAAAGATTCCTATATTAATTTAACCGCACAGCCACATATTTTAGTATGGTGGTATCAGCCGCTAAAGCAAAATGTATGACAACATCAAAGACACTTGTAAGATGTAAACTCAAGGTAAATGGATAAATTATTTAGCAAGAGATATAGTTTAAATACTTAGTCAAAAATCTAACATGGTATGGCAACGTTAATGCACAAGTAAGAGAACATACACCCAGACCAACAAAAATATCTGACTGTCTAAGCAATACAATACTCAGAACACCAGAAACATGCAATCAGAGAGGCATAACTAATAATCTTACGAGCAGAAGTAGATAATGCTCTCAACCGACTAAGAAACAAATAGTAATAATATAACTGATTAATTGAGCTGATAAACAACAATTTCGATTGTTCCTCAGAAATCAAGCATAGACAAAAAAATTGATTAGAGTAAAATCAAAGCCTTCGAAATGTGGGTCTATAGAAGAATTCTACACGTGTCCTGGACAGAACATAGAATTAACCTCTCAATTCTGGAAGAGCTTCATATGGGCCATTAAAAAATGTAAACCAAGCATACCTAATTAACTTCGACCATACAGCTAGAAGAACGGGGACCATAAAACTATTGGTAGTAGAAGAAAAGGTAGAAGTACCAAATAAAGTCTCTGGTGAGAAAAACTCTACATGATGCCATCCACATGGCACAGGATCGCAGCTAATGGAGTCGTCAAACTAATAATATTTACAGTGTTACCATGCCCTGACAGAGGCTCAAGGAATATAGAAAAAAAAGCAATACAATATGTTGTAATAAAAACATTGACATTCAGGCTAAATGTAGAATATACAAGTCCGCTATATGGCCTATATTGACATACACCGCAGAAACCAGACCATAAATGTAATGTAGACGATATAATTCGTTGTGTACAAAAGAGGAAAAAAGAGAGGAATGAACATATGAGCAGAATGAAAGAAAGAAGAATGGTGAGAACGCTAGGGATAAATTACCAAGAAGAAGAAGTATAGGCCAACCCCGAAGAAGGTAAAGCGACAATCTGATCGTTGGTGCAGATGGATGAAATTTTAACAAGCGATTCGTCCAGAATAAATAAGGAAAAAAAAGCATTTTTTACGAATGAAAGAAAAACCTATAAGCATATGGCTAGACGATGTGGAGGATTACATAAGAACTATTAATGTAAAAGAGTGCAGAAGGGAAATACAAGAGAGATACAAGAATAAAGAGGAGAGTAGCTATATAGGCAAATAGTCATTAAGATTTATAAATTAAAAAAAAATAATTCTAGCCTTTAAAGTTATTCTTAAACCGGCATATTTATGTTTCGTGGACCTTAAGATTTTATTTGACATGGTCAAACTAAAGAACGTTATTCACTTATTTTATACAACAGAGATACGTATAGGGACAATCAAAACGATCAAAAATATTTATCAGAACAACAAAATAAAGGTTAAAGTAGAAGAAGAACCAACGGATCCAATAAAAGTTGGCATTGCTATAAGATAGAGTGTCCTGAATCTTCTATTGTTGAACATGATCATGAATGAAATAATACAAAAAGTTAAAACTAAAAAAGAGGACACCAAGTGGGAGAAAAACAACTTAAAATAATCTGCTATGCTGAAGACTCAATACTAACCTCTCAAAGTAAAGATGATTAACAATGTATGCTGCACCAATTTAACATGGTCACAAAAAATCATCAGATTAGTAGACATACACGGCGAAAACATGACCTCACACTGAGAGAATAAAAATAATGCTAGAAACAGCACTGCCGAACACCCTAAAAAAATCTATGGTATGACACTATGAGACAGAGCTTCAAGTATAGACGTACAAAGGAGATGCAAGATGTAGAACTTTAAGAACTGGGTAAAAAATAAAAGAGCAAATTGAAGCGGTCATATAAGTTGAATGACAACAAATAGGCTAGTAAAGACGGCGAGACCCCTAATAGTAAGACCACGTAAAAATACCACTAAAGCGATGGAACGACAATTTACTGAAGACACATTAAAAAACAGACAGAGTCATTGTCTACACAAAAAAAGAAGACAAAAGTAGTTATTTTCTCTGACGCTTTATTAAGGGTTATAGTTTCCCTGGCATACAGTTACAAATCTTTGCCGCATTTATTGAAAATTATACTTTTCGCTCCGTTTTTTGGAGTTCTACTTTTCCTAAGCACCAGCGATATAGTCGCTTTAGTAACATCTAGAAGATAAAGGTGTTTTTTCAAGCAAGCTGATATGGTTGTTTAGTAGTCCATATTTAACTTGCTTGGTAGAAGTGTCAAAACGAATTTAAAAAACTAATATACGAACTAGCCACAAATTATAATATATTTTTTTTAAACTTAACTTCGGAATTGTGTCGTTAAGCGTATGCCTTGAAGTGTCTACACAATAACCCTAGAAGAAGAAATCTTAAAATTTGGAATATAGATTTATCTTGGTCGCTATTGAATTGGTTAGTAAGGAGGTTTGTTAGGTAAGAATTTAAAATCAATAGGTCAAATTGTGCCATATAGTCTAAACATTCGGTATTTTGTTTTAATAAGGACATTAATATACACACATGTGTGCCACATTTGCAGTAAAAAGGTGAAGAATTTGCAAAAATAAATGTTAAACATTGTCAGATTCTATTCAGTCCATAGATACATAAGTTGTTAGTATTCTGCAGGTTAAAACCAATTGATTTGCGCTTAGTGATCTCCAAAATTATAATTAAATAGAAACATCCTTATCCAAATCGTTAAGTGTTTCATTGCATTCAAAAATTCTTAAGGATCTTTCGTGTGGAATAGTCTGTTAAATTGGTTTATTTTAATAATTATTTAAATACTTGTTTTATTTGGACCAATTTTCTTTATAACAACTCATTGTTTAACTATAACCCTTTTAAACGGTACCGCTCCTACCACTGGAAAATAATTATCCATGCGAATATGTTTCAATCAGGCGATGGCGGCTTTATCCAGATTTAATGCGGTCTACAAAGATTGAGATCTAGAATACGTAATTCAATTGAGAAAAATCAGAGATTGCCAAAAGCGTAGGAATATGAAATATGGACTCTAAGCTATTTTACAAAACTTAGATTTAAGATAGTAACGGTGAAAAAGTAAATAAATAGTGGTAGATTAGTGTCAAATTGGAGTAAAGTAAGTTATTAAAGGTTAACGGTATAATAATTAATTATACCATCTTAAATAAAAATCCAACAATTACCAGTCCTGTTATTAAATTAATAATATATTTATATCTGCTTAGGCTATTCAATAATTTTGAAGTTATACTTCTATACGCTCGTTCGACGTTGGAAATTTGTACGGGAGTAAATCGGCAAAATCATTACATATGTAAGATATAGGTAAGAGAGAGACAGAAGATATATTTTTTCTCTCTTTCTCTCTCGAGAATAAAAATGTTTCTTTTATAAATACATTTAATATTTATTAATATTATTATTATTTTTCCATTCTGTTCAGATTTGTCTTGAGGGTCGTTAGGCATGTTGAATTATAAACTAAAACTTGTAAATATCTCAAGAAAGTTCAAATGTGTACTTATATACACAAAAACAACAATTAAATTTTGTATCTGTCAATGTCAGACAAATTGACCGTTGTATCACGAAACAATATTTTTATTTTATTAATATTATTGTCATGGTAAATTAAATGTATGCGTAAGTAAGTTATGTATATTGTCATTTTTAAATACTTATGAATATTGCATTTTAATTTGTATTGTATTATTATGTTGAATTATGTTCCAGTGTATTGTAGTTTTATATTAATAACAAAATAAACAATGAATTTTACTGTAGAGTATGTGTAAAAAAAATTTTTGCACTCCTTTTTGAACTCCTTTCATACATATATGAAAATAAAAATATACATTTTCATCAAAATATTGATTCAATCCTTCATTTACTATACTCCTATTACAGGCCAAATGTTGTTTATATACAGCAAACGATGCACCATATACCTATATACCTAATTCTGTTTCTCTTTCTGTTAAATAAGTGAACCCAGCGTTCCCTTATTACACAATTTGTAATGTCTTAATGCCGACTTTATTATTATTTTATTCTGGATACCTATTTTAACTTGATTAAAATTCTTATGCTCTAATACAATTCTTTTTTTACATGAGTTTTAAATTCATCAATATTTCACGTTTTCTTATTTCTCACTCAGGTATCCAATTCTATTTACCTGCAACGGTTATACTTATAATATCATTTTTTTTATCCTTGTTATTTCTTGGTATAATAATTGTTTTCTTACGTTTTTTTTTATTTTCTTCTATTTTTTCTTTGGTATGTTTTTCATTTGTTTAAGGCCATTTTTTTGTTGTTCCATCATACTTTACACACAATAATTATTAAACAAACCGGTCCTTTACCTTTTTTGTACTTTATTTTCTATATAAAATGCTTTAAACATGTGAAACCATACTCGTAAAATAATATTTTTATTGTTATGAAATCTGAAAATCTGTACTAGTTTTACTGGTCTATTGTTTCTCTTGAAACTTTAAACGAAACATTTTCAATGCAGTCCACATCGACAAAATCAGACCCAAAGAGCGATCACTCTAAATTTACCTCTTTGAAGGCAAACTATTTTCTAAAAAACAGGCTGGTGAGTCTTCCAACAATAACGAGACAAAGACCAAAGTGCGACTGTTGCTGGGGAAAATAAATTTTTTGGATAGATGAACGGTCGGGTGCGCAAAGGGACGGCCAAATGAATTTTAGCCATCGAATTGGCATCGATATGAACTGCACAGTGGTCTAACGGAAGCGGCAGGGTGTGAAATTGGGGTTGCACAACGCCAGTAAAGTGTATCCCTGAAGCCGCCAACGGTCCGGCTTTATATATCGGATAAAGTACTATTCTGCCAGCGCAGCATCATATAAAAATAAATACCGGCTTATAGTGGACTTTGGGACATCGAATTATCCGAAAATACGATACAACAAAAATTACTGTGACATATCAGCGGCGCGACATCGGTTATTCCGTCGATATGTTTCCAAATGAACGAAAAATTAGAAAAAAATCTTAGAAAGTTAAATAATCTAATTTGATTTCATAAGTAAATCATTAAAAATAATAATTTTATTATTACAATAATACATTACTATAGTATTGATAATTGTGGCATTAGTGATAATAAAAATTGGTAATGAAACATGATTAAAAATGTAAACACAAATGGATTTTACGGGAAATATAAAATAAATTCAGATACCTTGATTCTGCTCTTTCCTCTTTGACTGTGACTGCGTCACGATCATCGAGCAAAAAGACAAAAGAGGGAATCTAATCGTTATGAAAAGGAGACCAAAAAAGTGGCCTCTGATGGCGAACATATCCGGAAATGCGAATGCGCCAAATTTAAATTTTCCGACACTTATTAACAGTAGCTATAAAATAGTTTTCAGAATGTGTCTTAGACGAGAAAATTTTAATTAAATATTAACGATAACAGTCTAAAATGTGAAACAATTGTTAAAAAACTTCAATATAAATAAGATTTCATGTGACAGTTGGGACAAATAATAACATAACCCAACTAAATTTGATTTCTTAAACAAGGAAAGACTCTCTTTCCTTGTTTAATTTGGCCTCTCAAGATGGCACTTCCAGTCTAACAATATTTTTGCCCCCACTACCTTTACATCCCTCTTTTGTCTTTTTGCTCAATGGTCACGATATACTGAGGCATTGGACACAAATAGGAACGATCAAACAAAATGCAACTCAAGATTAGAAGCAAATAGATAGATAATTGTGTAGAGAGCAAGGCACATGACAAGAGATAAAGAAAGCACTTATGGACGCTAGAAGGAAAAAATGAAAATGTATAAATAAACAAGATAATAATTATTGGAACCTATAATTTTACAACCATAAACGGCAAAAAAATGGAAACTGAGGAAAAATGGATAAATAGGGTCTACAAATACTTTACAGCGAGAACAACAACGAAAAGTGAACAAACATAAATTGAATAATAATTGATCCGGTACTATTCTCGAATTCAAGTCACTGAAATTAAAAACGAAGTAATAGTGTTTATACCGATTATCATCAATGATTGAACTACAAATAACTAGCCGTAAATACGAGAATGCCAGGGTAGTGGACGTATAATGGCCTTTGAAATGTGGGTATATCGTAGAATGATACACGTACCCTGGACAGTACACCGCACGAACATCTAAATATTAACAGAATTCTACACCAACACTAGGCTTACCACAATCATCAACCAAAATATATTAAGGTATTTTGAACGCATAGACAGAAGAAAGAAAAGTATGGAGAGATTAGTGTATAAAGGCAAAGTAGATGATAAAACAACCCAAGGAAGATCGTCATTCCGATGGTTAAACCAAATAAAGAGTGAATAGGGCCATAGAGTGAATATATATGAATTAATATCGTTAATATCGTCAAGAATAATATGCCTTGGAGTAAAGAGTGAAAGTGAAGAGATAGATAATATAAAGATACATATAATTCAGATATACGGACATATAGAGAAAACAGAAGCATAGCTAAATCCCCACTGAAGCGTTTGGTCAAGAGTGGACCGCTGAACTTTTTTATAAACAGCAGCTTAAGATAGAAGAAGATGCTTTAAAAACAAGATAACTTCTTTAAATGTATCTTATAAAAGCTAAGGCACTTACGCCCTTTTCTAATTTGCTTCTTTAAAATATTTTTTGATTATAGAAATTTACTTGTGCTTTCTTAGGATATATTTACCAATTCATGTTAAATATATGTGCCAAATATAGTTTTTGGCAGTAATTTTTTTATATCTTTATACTTTTTTTTGTTTTCTTAAAACTTTGTTTTTGCAGTTCCTTTTTAATTTCCACTCTTCAATTATTAATCATGAACTACAACTTTACGCTAATCACAAATTTTAAGAAATTACTTGAAATTTTGTCTAATTTATATCATTAGTTGAACATGCAATATATTTCATTTTTAAAACACTCAGTATTGGAGTAGTGTCCTTCTTGTCTAGTGGGTCCAGTTTGATTGTTACCGTTTTAGTTCCCTACAATGTTTGCAGACCCCTCGTCCGGCGTCCTCCAGTGCGCCGTCCTCAACCCGACGAAGTTGACTCAGTCGATGAGTCGAGTGCGTGCTCTAACAAAAGGCAACATAATGGACTCCTTTGCCGGAGCTTTAGCCACACAAAGCACTGGAATATTATGCAATACGTTATATATATAATGTCACCGCGGTTGATGAGATGATTATTATTTCAGAAGGTTGACCAACTTTGCGTGAAATGTCGATGTGCGTCTAGACCGTAGACGGTAAGATACGTTACTCAACAATTATATATCGGAACAAAATGATTTAAAGAAGTTGAGAATTATAAATCTTACTATTTTATTTGTATTTGATTTTTTAAATGAACTAATCTATTTATTTAATTATTGTCCGGATCATGCCCATTTCTCATCAATATAAAAGATTACATGACTAAAAAAGTAAAGGCAATAACAAATGTAATTATAAACATTACAACCCAAAATCATATACCTAATAAGTATAATAACGTATTTAAAATACTTAAATACTAAAAGTTAGTGTTTGAATAAAATTATCTATTTACATTTGTTTAAAGTACTTACACAACATTAGTCTTAGAAAGCATTTTTTCTTCTTGCTTCGTCAGAGCCTCAGGTAGATACAAATTCACACACAGAACAGTCAGCAAATGTCTCGGCTTATTTCCCACATTGGTTGGGTGTTATCTACTTTGATGGGCATGAACGAATCACTATTTAATAAAATCGTTTTCTGTCCTTTTGAGCTGTTAGAACATTTTAAATTTTTATAGTCCCATCCTCCGTTTAGATGCTCTTAACGACCGGAATACTTTGGTCAGAGACTCTGTGGACTATGATGTCGATGGCATCTGCATATCCAATAACTTCTCAGATTTGTAAAAGATAGTGTCACTTATAATAATCTAGAATTACTTTTTCTAGAGAAAGGTTAAATAAAAGACACAATAGCCAATTACTCTGTGTTTTTTGCAAAGGAATTATGTTAATAATAATAATAGTGAAGCCAACAATGGACTTAAAATTATGTGTTGGATTTGCCCAAGTTAAACGGTGTATGTGTTTGTGTTAAAACCATCCATTAGCGATTTTCAATGTTTGATGACATAAATGTAAGTCTCTCACCATTGCTATTGAAAGTCTCTTCTCATTGGGGGATGGGGATGTCTTTTCCAAAGCTGTTGGATTTTTGCCAGTTATACTGATTATGTCACCTAGCAGTACCATTTCTTTAGAGTGCCTTATTTGGTCCATAATGCTTGGTAATTCGTTAAAGAAATTACTTGTTTCTGCGTTAGACTCGTCAGTTTTTACATTTCTACGACTTCTAAGTCATAACCTTTTAATTTTATTACTAGTTGAACTATTCGCTCGTTAGTCTGATTCCAACTAGTGATAAATATCTTCATTATAATAAGTTCATTAGGGTAATAAATCCTGCTTTTGCTCTTATATATTTGAAAACTCCGCTGTATATGTGGATGTAATTGTTACGTTCGTTAATTCCTCTGCCCTTCTTTCTTAGTGTATGTAAGTGTAACAATGTCTACGTTGTGTTCCTTTAATTACTGTGTTACTTTTGTGCATTTACTAGTTACACTTCTCAACATTCCAGGTTCCAAAAATCATAGTCCTTTGTCGTTTGCATTGTTGATTTTTTTTTTGGGCTTTTGGAGCAATTTTTTGGGGTTAAGTTTTTTTTTAGATGACGAATTACAACCAAGCCGATCCATCCCTTATTTCTGAAAGATCAGGTATTTTTTCTCTTATTTTTCCTTGTTTGCTTCTTCTGCTCTATCGATCAGAAGAGATACGACTGTGTCTTCTGCTTTTAAAAGAGGTGTCCTTACAGGGTACTATTAACCGGCTCCAGCTAAACTTCGATTTTTTATGAGTTTGTTACTCGTTCCTATCCTTCTCTTACATGTTTTGCATGATGAGATCCCAGGCTTGGAATTCACAGCAGATTTAAGTTGTTACATTTATCATCATCAACCTGTAAGCGTCTATTGCTGAACAAAGGTCGTCTTCGGTTTTTTTCATCTGTCAGTACATCTGGTTGGTGAGCGTCTTCTGCTTCGTAATGCTTCTTGCCTTGTTCTTTACTCGACAATATGTTTTTTCCATCGGTTCCATCCATTTTAGCGACGCGATCTTTTTGATAGCATCTGTTTTTTTTTCTACGCTTTATTTCTTTGTTATTGTTAGTCCAATATCTAATATTCCTCGGCCAAGATTTCTTCTTTC
Source organism: Diabrotica undecimpunctata (assembly GCF_040954645.1). Classification (NCBI taxonomy): domain Eukaryota; kingdom Metazoa; phylum Arthropoda; class Insecta; order Coleoptera; family Chrysomelidae; genus Diabrotica; species Diabrotica undecimpunctata. Next base: position 139,020,006 of record NC_092809.1, read on the forward strand.
TTACCAAGCCTTTTCTTTCCTTTATTCTTCCTTGCACTATGATGTGAAAAAGAGAGTACTTATCGTTTCGAATTATGTGGCCCAGATACGATGTGTTACTTAGTTTAATTGTGTTCATAAGCTTTCCGCCATGTCTAATTAGTCACTTCTTCGTTTAATACTTTTGCAGTCCAAGGAATTTTAAGAACTAACTGACAATATTAAACAGGGAGATTTTCTGAGTCCTCTATTGTTTAACCCAATTATGGATAAAATAATAAAAAATAAAAACTAAAAAAAAGCTACTTAATCTGAGAAAAACAACTTAAAATAATCTGCTATGCCGACAACGCAATACTATTTTTTCAAAGTGTAGATGATTTACAACGTATGCAGCACCAACTTTCTGGCGGTTATATTACAACTGAAAGACACAAGATGGACCAGAAAACTAATTGACTGGCGCCCACGAGAAGACAAACGCAGCAGAGGACGACCATCAACAGACTGGATGGACGAGATTAGACGAATATCCAAGAAATTGTAACAAGAAGCACAGAGCCATAAAGAGTGGCGAAAAATGGGAGAGACCTATGTCCAGTAGTGGACAGAAGAGGTTGCATGATGATATTACAACTGCCAGAAAATTTAACCCGTTAATTTCCCCAAAAAAGACAAAATGCATGCTTATAACAGCAAATTTAATAGGATTTAAATTGGGGCTGAAAGGTGGTCAGACAATAGAGCAAGTGATAAAGTCACTTTATCTAAGAATCACATTATCTAGCTACAGAAAGCTCGAAACAGAACTGAAAGATATAGTTAATAGAAAAAACAGGACCGCAGGCTACCTGAATGAAACAATATGGAGAAATAAATATATCGGGAAAGAAATGAAAGGCAGAATTTACAAAACAGTCATCAGACCAATAATGACATACGCGACAGAAACACGACCTGACACAGCGAGGACAAAAAGGATGTTAGAAACAGCTGAGATAAAAACACTTAGAAGAATCGATGGTAAAACACCATGGACAGAGATAAAAGTACAGATATACAACTTAAATGCAAGGTGGAAAACATCTATGACTGTTTAAGCAATAGAAGAGGAGAATGGAATGATTATATAAGCTAAATGACAGCATATACCGATCAGTAGGAAGGCCACGACAACGATGAAATGACAACTGGAGGTAAATTGAAAAACGGACAGAGTCATGTCTACATAAAAACAAGCACAAAAAAAAGAAAGAAGAAGAAGAGAAATTTTAAGAATACTCCTATATAGCCGCATTTTAAATGCCTCCAATTTTTTTATCGATTGGGTTCAGAACCCAAGCTTCTACCCTATATAGCGGTTGCGACCGTACATAACATTCAATGAACCTCAATCTGATAATGATACTTAATTTGCAGATATTATTTTGTAAATATTGACTTTTAGTTTATATATATTCTTTTCGAGCTTTTTTAATTTTGACCTTTTTCTCCTCATCTTGATCTGACGTAATCGTGAGTTTACAACTCGATGGCTTGGTTCCAAATGTGGCTAACTACAATTTTTCCATTTTTGGGCTATTTACACAGTACACCGCATAATTACTTTAAGTTTTGTTCCAAATGTGGCGAATTGCATTAATTTTAAAATTGGCGCCAGAATTAATAAAACCATTAGTATCTATGTACACAATGAACGTAGTTCGCAATTCCATAAGTAGCTAATAACACATAGCCACCTTTGGAAGGGACATCTTTCGATGTATGTGAAGTTAGCGCCATTTGTTTTATTATAACCTATAATTAAATTTAATTAATATTATCAGTGTTTGTTGTAATTACAAGCATACCGAGTTTATAGAGTATCTACTTATTTCAGGTATATTTTAGTGTTTGTTAGTGTTGTTGTAAAATGAGTTCCAGAGCGGAAAAAATATTAAATTTAGGACTAAAAGCGGATTTAAGTAATAATGAAACATCTGTTCCGAATCGGTCAATTTACGTCGATGCAATTGTCCATCATGCTGAAGGTAAATTGATATTAAGAATACTATCCTTTAACATTTTTATGAGTAATAGCACACGTATTTAGACTGAATAATTTTTCAAAATAAGTTGAAACCGTTTTATTTTTACGATAAATTTCTACACCGACGTACCTTTTATGGTTCCTATTTTTATGTTGCTTTAGCCAGTTTAATTAAAGAAACGCATAAGGGAAATATAGAGAAGAATGAATTGAATATGAACACCCAAATAATTTAAAATAATTTACCATGCTACAAATAAAAAATTCTAATTCAAAGAAAATAAAAAGTGTCGTAAATGGTTTTCAAATTATTTTGAATAATTTTTGATTGTCTATGGTGAAAATGGGGATTCAGCATTAACTGTTAATACTTTTGTTGTTCTAGACCAACGTAAAGAACAACCTAGGAAGGAGGTAACTGATTCTGACTCTGACTACTCTGATCGTGATATGGATTATATACCTAACAATGAGGATACGCAGAACTCATTTTCGGGTAGGTAATATTGTTCAGTTAAAAAATGAAACTAAAATACCTGTCGATATTTTAGGAAGTGACGACATCCTGAATAATGAAAATAGTAATATTGAGAATATTAACGAAATTATTTCTAATTCCCAAGCGATTAAGACCAATATTGACAGAGAACGAAAAAACCCGAAACGAAGACAACCAAAACTTTGGAAAAAAAAACATTCGCAAAATGGAAAAAAACTGTGGAAACCCGTATATTAGTAGCAAGGGTAACTACGTACCAGGAAAATCAATGGGTAAACCTTGCAATGACAGTTGTAGGTAATGTATATATTACTATTTTTACAAATTTAATCTTCATATTTTACAATTTTAGGCTCAAATGCAATGCAAAAATAGACAAGGAACAGCGACTTCTTATTTTTACATCTTACTGGAAACTTGGAAGCATTGATAGACAACGTGATTTTATAAATAGTTTAGTAGAAGTTGGAGATTGCAAAAGAAGGATCGTAACAGAGGAAAATTCAAGACGATCAAGAACTTTAAACTTTCATTTTATGATTGAAAATATTCGTCAAAGAGTATGTAAGACAATGTTTTTACAAACTCTAGGCATAAAAAAAGGAGTACTAAATTTTGCAATTAAAAAACGTTTCCCCAATAGTACTACTACTGAACATGATAGAAGGGGCGGCCATGGAACATCAAAAATATCCGATGAATCACTAACATTTTTGAAAGAACATATCAAAAAGTTTCCCACCATGGCATCTCATTATTGCCGCAAAGACTCAAAAAGATTTTACTTAGATCCAAAATTGAATATTTCTACCATGTTCAAACTTTATCAATCAGAGTGCATGGAAAACAATAAAACTTGTCTCAAAGAATCATACTACCGACAAGTATTTAATAATCATTTTTATTTATCTTTTCACACACCAAAGAAAGACCAGTGTGTGACATGTACTACTTATGAAAAAGCAAATCCTACAGACAAGACCACGCTACAGCAGAATTACGATTGCCACATACAATTAAAGAACAGAGCAAGAGATGAAAAAAATTCTGATAAAATCGCCGCTGCGTTAAATGATTCAACCATACACTCCTGTAATTTTGACCTGCAACAGGTCCTGTATGTTCCAACAGATCCGACAAATTCGGTTCTATTTTATAAAACCAAACTTGCTACTTATAATTTTACGATTTTCAATACTGGAAATAATACTGGTAAGGGTTTCATGTGGACTGAGGTTCAGGGTGGACGTGGGCCCTCAGAAGTAGCGTCTTGCTTGTTTCACCATCTTAGGAGCCCCCCCCAAATAATTAAAAGTGTTAGACTATTCAGTGACACTTGCGGTGGTCAGAACAAAAATCAGTTTGTTGCTACCATGTTTCTGTATGCTGTTCAGGCTTTACCTATTGAAGTAATCGATCAAAAATTTCTTGTCTCTGGTCACAGTCAAATGGAAAGCGACTCAATGCATGCTAGAATAGAAACCGTGGCCAAAAATGTCCCCGTATACTTGCCGCATGAATGGGTAACTATTGCAAAGAACGCAAAACGAAATGCTCCAAAATATGAAGTTTATACAACACCTGAACTTACCTTTATTGATTGGAAACCCCTTGCAAAACTTATAATGGTTAATCGAAACAAAGCTGAAGATGGAACTGTGATTAATTGGCGTGACATTAAGTGGATTCGTTATGAAAAAGCTAATCCTTTTGTAATGCAGGTTAAAACCCATTTAGATGAAAAAATATTTCACAAAATATTGATTGTTCCCCGTAAAGGTCGAAGAGTTACAATGTCCACCATGGAAAAATGTTTAAAACCTTTGTATCAAGAAAAAAGAAAAATATCGGCTGCAAAACTAAAAAACTTAAAAGAAATTAGTAGTGCCGCAAATTTTCCCGACGATTGCAGAACCTTTTATAGAGAGCTAATTGGAGATCCGAATATTGAGGAAGAGACGGTATTACCCGATATAAATGACCAGGAAGAAGAAGATTTTTTTTGAAATATTTATTTTACAAGAAGTTTACGCCGTTGTTTATTTATTAGATATTTCTATAAAGTTTATAGTAGTTTCAATATTGTAGAAAACCAGTATTCATTTTTCAATTTAAAATAAAGTTAAGTTCCAAATGTAGCTACGTGCATTTTATTTCGCAAAACCCTCCCCAGACGAATAATTTAAAGAACTACTTATTATTATTGTATCTAAAGTGTTTGTCAGTATGATAACCTAATATTTTATAAGGAAACAATAATTCTATTTGAAAGACCTGATTTGATCAACAGGGTTAAACTTAAAATTTCGTTTAACCGAAAACGACGATTTTGTAGTTAGCCACTGTTGGAACCAAGCCATCGAACTGCTCTGAGGTATTTATTGTGTGTTATTTATACGTGTCAACCTTTCTAACGGTTTACCCTCCAATGTCAGATGTATGTTGTCAACAGGGGTTTTTAAGATCACCATGTATTTGGTTTTATCTATATTTATTGTTAGTCTTATCTTTTTGGTTTCTTTGTTAATGGTTTCTATAGGAATTTTTATGTAGACAATTTTATATCTTCTATATTTTCTGCCATGATTGCGGTAACGTCTGCAATTCTTATGTTATTATTGATACTCGCTCTAATCCTTACACTTTGAGCTCTTTTCCATAGTGCCTCCTGAAATATTAGTTTAGAGTACACAATAAATATTTGTGGTCGCAGCACACATCCCTGTCTGACTCCTCTTTGATTTTCCACTTGGTTTGTCTCACTATCTTTCACCCATACGACTGCTGTTTAATTGTAATATAGATTTTTGATTAAATTAATATTCTCGAGATCTTGGTGTATGCGTTTCAATGCATACATGAGTTTACCATGTGGAACTCATTGAAATGCTTTTTGAAAATCTATATAACATAATATGTTTTTATTATATTCTCTTATTGATATTCTCTACTATTCCATTAGATTGTATTAAATAAAAAATTAAAAATATTTCAATGATAATAAATAGGTATATCATTTTCTGCACGTTTATTTGTGTCATGATTAACTAAGCCATTGGCTCTTCTAGTATTGTCTAAAGTACGACTGTTCTACTTCTAATTATTACTATTTTTTAAAAGTTATACCATTTTACAAAGGTTAGCGTCTATTTGGCTGCTCATCCCTTCTGTCAGCTAACATGCACTCGAATGTTTATAAAATTCTTTGTTTCTTTCTCGTTATATTATCAAGACCCCTTTATAATAGATCACGCACAAAACTTTCGCTATAAACAGAGACCCTCGTCCTTTGTGTGTCCTGCTGATGAACAAATAAACCGAAATCTGGGGAAAAAGTCGAACCGCTAATTCTTTTATATTATCCATGGGATTATCGTGATACTTACTTTTGGAAATTTAATTACATAGTAGATTAGCACGTACAGCCTATAACAAGATTACGTGATTGTTATATATGTTCGGGGGTTATACCCCCGACTTAGATCTATTACTACCATCCAACGCGGTTGCCATACTGTAGATTTTTTCCTAAAAAAATTTTTGTTACTTAATACGACCAAACCGATAACAATTTGTCATTAAACAATTTATTTAATAATTATTCTTTTTCTTACAGTTCTTTCGCCTATGGTAATTTTAAGATCATTTTGGTAATTTTAACTTTATTCGCAGCTGTCCTAGATAACTGAGTGGAATGTATATTAAATCTCTTAAATTTTTAAGCTAAAAAATTCTTCTTTATATAACCAAATTACTCCAGTTTTCTTTTTTTTTTTATTTAAAACACTTATACCACATCAACCACGCAGGGTTATTAGTGGGATGACAAACACAATAGTTTTAATACGATTATGTATATTAAATAGAATAATACAATTTTATATCTTTTAAATAACTTAATACATTTAAATTTTTATCTGTCAAGATGGATTTGAGGTCGTCTGGAATTCCATGAATTCTTCTTTGATTTTGGAAACATGGACAGTCAAGCAGGAAGTGTTTCACTGTCAATGAAGTGGAGTAGTTATTGAAAATTGGTGGTGGATCTTTACTGATTAAAAATTTGTCTGTGACGGCAGTGTGACCAATTCTTAAACGGTTTATAATTACTTGATATCGTCTACTTGTGGGGTTATTCAAAGAGCTGTTCACCTTTGGGCATATTGGGTTTAATTTGGTTACTGAATTTTCCCAGTAATTTTGCCAAATGTTATTGCAATGATCTTTAATTAAATGTTTTATGTCACAATAAGGATATTTTGTCATTTTTGTAGTATTATATTATATTATTGTATTATTTTGTAGTATTATAAGCACAAATAGTTTTGAATTATTGGTCAAATTATGCCATTATTCGATTAATGAAGAATCTCCTCCAGGAAGTAAGCTGTATAAAGATGAACCTCTAGTTGATATTCTAAATGGAAATTTTAAAATCTGAATGAAACCTGACGAAAACATATACCTGACGAAATTATTTTCCTTTGGAAGAAGGTTATTTCGTCAATATATAAACAGGAATAAACACAAGTGTGGTATTAAAGTTTTCAACTTATCTCTCAACACTAGATAACACTAAAAGTATTTCAGTGACCAACAAAATATTTCTCAAATTTATGGGTTGCTAGTAAATGGCCGTACACCGTTCGCTGATAAGTGGTATAATAGCTTTGGTTTAGCTAAAGCACTAATTGCAAATAATACACATTTGTTCGGTACTTTATAAAGAAAAAACACACTGTACAGAAAAACACTGTTTTTTTAAACAACATTCAAACCAACAAACACGTTGAGATCTATTTTGTCCAAAACCAAACCTAACAATGAACAAGAAAGGACAAGGAATTGCATTTATAACATACCTTGTGAATGCGATCAGTTTTATTTAGGTGAAACATCAAGGCCATTAAATATTAGAATAAGTGAACATCAATCCTATATTAAAAATAGAGAATTTGATAGATCTCAAATATGTAAACACGCATGGGATAATGAACATAGGGTTCAATGGAATGATTCAAAAGAAACGGATGGTAAAAAGAGAAAAATCAAAGAAGCGGCTCTAATTATGCTAAATGAGACCAATTGTGTCGCGAATTCCTCGGCAGAATGTAGTAGGATCTGGTTACCCATATTGAAAGAGAAAGTTATTAAAAGGAAAATACAAGTATTGGTAAGTCAGTAACATATAGAGAATACATCATTTATGTTTTTTAAATAACAAACATATAAAATCGGAATTTGGTGTTTATTGAAGGTAGACTAAATGCACCATCAAATACTTACCATGTCGGGATAGTATTATGAGGGTTTTTCCTGGTTTTTCTCTCATAATTTACTATGGAATCACTAACAGGAGAATTTTACTGTCATCATGGCATGTATTTGTCTTTTTAAAGACGAATTACATGTTATGATCTTTTCTGACGGATATTCTCAAGTTAAAGTTGATTTCATGTAATCGAATGAACTATTTAATAAGTAAAGTCGTCCCAGAACCGCAACTCAACAATATTGGCAATATCATGTTAAAGTCGTCCACTTTAAAATGTATAATGTATGTCTGAATTGTCAATATAGATGAGTCAGATAAAATTAAATTATTTGAAGAATTTTTTCACCAAGTAACAAAAAACAAAACTTGTTTAATTTACCAATGTTTGTATTTTGAGAACGATTTCCGAAGTGGAAATTAAAACGTCAATAAACGTATTTTAACCTTTAATTGTGGCTTATTCCCATTTAACTAGTAATTAATTTAATTTATGATCTTAAAATCTTATTGATACCAAAAATTCCGATAATTTTAATTTGAAATTATCTTTAAAGAATCGTACTAAAACTTTAGAGCGTATCTTATAACAGTCATAAACAAGTTATGACCACATTAGCAACAAACAATATATTAGCAACGAACAAGAGAAGTATGACAACGCAGCATCTACCCCACATACGGGGTTAACGTTAGTAGACACTAATGAATAGCCCTAACTTGATGAGCTCAAATCTAACGGGCGACGCAAAACGGTGCACATTAATCAGTATAGCCTTGACTTTGTTCGCAACACAACAAATTTCATTAGAAGTTGCCGGCGATGGTGAAGGCGGCAGCGCCGCTGCCCTATCTCAATTTTAGCTGTACACCAGCCGCCACCTTTGCCGAATAAAATTCAATGAATAATTTTGCTGTTACGCGTGCAATTGCATTTTGTTCTCTTGATTAATTGGTATCGGAAAAGAAGATTGGATTTACCTTTTAGTCAGCGGCGTAGTCGTGCACTTTAAACCATTTTTCAACCATTTTTTTGCTTCCGATATTAACTTCCTTCCCTCTTTTGCCTTAATTATTTAATTCTTTACTCTTTAATATTTGCATACCATCTCTTAAGCTTTTTGATAACGACATCAAGTAAGAGGACATAAAATGATCATACTACTTGATTCTATGTAGTTACAGTTTAAACCAGAGTAATGCGTGCGAGCTAATGTCTACTTTAGCTTCTTGGTTCAACATTATTTAAGAAAACTAAATAGTACCAAAATACTTGATATAGTGTTGTATTGAGTTTTAGAATAGAGCAGTTCTATATCACCGAATAAAATTAAAAACACCAGGGGGTAAACTTAAAAACGGTAAACTAAATGTAAAACTAATTCATTTTAGTTAACACCAGTTTTAATCATAGAAATAAATTAAGAAATCTTACATGTAATTCTTAATTAAGAATTACATGTAAGAAATCTTAAAAATTGGCTTATGAGACCCTAGGCAAAAAAAAGAAAAATAAGACGCAAGAAGGAATTACGATATAATCAACAATAATACTCCAGTTGTCAGAAACGAAAATGCCACTGAACCTCTAAAAATTATACGAACGAGCTGAATTTTGCTGAGAATGTCAATTTTGAGACCCAAAAAAATATGCATAAAAGTTTATCAGCTTTATACCTACTACCCAGCGACTTCCCCTTTAAAATCTCCATCGTATTGGGAGGGGAATGGAAAAACTCGGTTTACCAAAAATCTGTCCGCCGTAGAAGAAAAAATGTTTTAAATAAAATATGTAGTTAAAAAAATTTTGAACAAAAATGTTTATTAGCACTTTTTATGTAGATTGAATGATTTTGAACGACATTCTCACCAAAAATTCAGCTTAATAGACTGGACTATGTAGATACTAAAGGTGAAAATGAGATAAAAGCTAAGTTTGTTGGATTTCATGGATTTTTGTAAAAATTAGTATACCAGCTCATCTGAACCTCCACTCTAAACGTTATATTGTGTCGATGGAAGCTTTTTGCTATGTGAGAATAAAAACTAGGCTTTTATAAAAATAAGTTAAAAAAGTCCAGATTTACGTATTTTAAACATTCAATTCATATTCAAAAATATTTGACAAAATTCCGTTTAAGTTTTAAATATAATAAATTCTTTAGAAGCACCTCTTCATTTTGAAAAAAATGGGAAAAAGATTTAAACAGCTTAAAAGAACCTATTGGTGTATTCGCAATGTTGCAACATACTCAGTAAACTTGAGTTTTCAAGAAGTAGGCTCAGGACACTGCATACATTTGACTCGAAGGAACCGTTGCTTAGTCCTGGTAGTTTATGAGCACAGTCGTTTATAGAGGTGATAAATACGTAAAACATAGACATAAAACATTATTAAAGGAAAAAATAATGGTGGCCACTGCTTTTATGTATTTGAATCCCAAAAAAAACAGAAACGGAATGCTCATGATATAAATATCAAACAGAAATAAAAATATTACCAATATAGATGCTGATAAATAATAAATAAATCTTACAAAGATGTAAGAAAAGCACAAACAACATAATAAAAAATGTTAAAATTCACTCTATAAAAAGTAGAGTTAAAGTAGCAAATATCATATACAAATTCTGGTACGTACATTACAAACATAAAAAAGGTTTTAACTTACTCTAAGTTTTCTTGCTTCTAACTTCTTAATGCGTTACTTAACTGTATATCGAAATAAAAATACAAAAAAGAGGTAGGAAAAGTAGATAAAAGTAACAAAAAAAATGAGTGTATATGTAATCTATGTATTTCGATTTCATTATGAGTTGTTTCAATGTTATCTTCCTCCCATTGTAATTTTTTTATAGTATTCTCTTTCTGCGACGAATCTGTGCTTCATTCTGGGCCTTCTTAAGAAAATTCTTATTATATTTTCTCCATCATTTTAAGTTCTCCTTGGTGTTTATTAGGATATATTTTTCTATAAAAGTGTCATAGTATCAAGATATGTTTATTTTGACATTCTTATCTTTTTAATCTCCTTTATCAAATATTCTGTATTTATGATTAGCTTTGTTCTTGATTTGTGTACCCTCTTTCAATATATTCAATTTGTTTTCATATGCGTAAATCGAGGAGGCAGCTTTTTATTTTAATCATTTTTTAAACTGTTTGTCCTTTGTCTCGTGTTGAGTAAATGTATTAGTTAATGTTCAGAACATTCATTATATATTGTTTGATAGCCTATTTTTGACGAAATCCCCCTGAAGATGCTCTAGGAGTGAAAGTACTTGGGCAAGATTTAATAAAATCTGTGCTCGATATCTGCCTTTTATTTGGTTAAGATTCTAATTCTTACTAATTTTTTAAGCTCGAAATTAAAGCTGTTAATAGTTACATATACCTTAAACATGTGGCAAAAATAAGCAGAAATAATCAAACCACTAAGCTGCTAAGAATAATAACTTCTATAGAGTGGTCAATATACGGAAGACTGAGTGATATCTTTAAAGGTAATGCACCTGCTTAGAGCAGCCTAATTACTTAGCTGAAAAGCTGAAGGGTACACGTAAACTTATCACCAATTAACAAAAAAAACATTGTATATAGTACAAACTCATCACCGTCATAAAACTAGGGATTTTAAAATAGACTTCAGGAGATTGGAAAACTTATCACTGGCCTACTTGCACCCTGTGGCAGGTATAGATCATAAAACCCTTGCAAACTGCTAAGACTTGGCAATTAGACAGAATAAATCTAAAATAGATGTATTAAATATAAAAGCAATTCATTGGGTTTTATTTCGGATTCCACAAAATTCTATTGATAGCTACCTAAAACTATGCGAAAAAAAATTTCTCTTCACTTGCCCTGGTGGAAAGGGCGTCTTCTGATTAAACAAAAAAAATCAGCTTAATTAAGCTCTTTAAGTCAACGATACAAGATATTACTTTGTTGCTTTAAGTAGATTACCCTTTCTGATATTACATTGTGAGATTTCTAATTAAATTGTTAAAATCACATTCTCACAGTTTTAGATTTTAGGTAGATCATTCTAAAACATTGAATATCATTGAAAAAGTATGCCAGATATCACGTTGACTTATCACCTATCGATGTGACGAAAAAGAGTTTTGGTTTTTTTTTTATTTTGTCAGTTTTACATCAGACACCATTTAATTAAGTTTGATTGTTGGTTAACTTTTTTTGTTGTGTAATTTCAATAAGAATAAGAAAATTAATATTTCCAAAACTGTTAGATACAAACCACACTATGTATATAAAATATTTATGTTACTTATGCATTGTGCATTTGAGAAAAGAACGGTAATAATAATAAGTGCGAATCAGTTTAATATTGAAGATGGCGGTCTATTAAAAACAACCTATATCATGCCATATACAACATCTTGTATACCCAAAAATATTTTTTCTTTGATTCTACAGAACTTCGCTAGTTTTTTTTACTTGCCACAATTTCCATGTTTCGTAAACGGTGGTAGAGTGAAACACCCTGCATATAGCTCTTGCTAGATATTTTTGATAAAAATTCAGGAGGAATAAAGTGCCAGGATTGAAAAATCATTTAGTATAAATAACTACTTTCTATGTAAAATTGCAATTGTACTTATAATAAGTTTAGCAATACCAGTTGAAGATTCAAATATTTTTTTGACTTAACCATGAATGGATCGTTTTTTATAATTCAATAAAGTAATTTTTCACATGAAACATAAAAATATGCAAAGAACTTATTAAAATTTTAAAACTGAAGATTTTATTTTATGAAATAAAGTCCAGTTGTCTGAAATGACCAGTATGTGTTTATATTTTTATAATTATTTTAGTTGCGAAAAATATTCTGCACTGCGACTTGAGACACAATCACTTAAGCGAACTTCGAAAACTAAGCCGTCAAGTCATCAGCAAATCCTGCAAGATGAAAGCTCAAGAGGACTTATTGGAGAGGCCATCAAAAATCATTCACCAAAAGATTACAACTTCTTCTTTCAAAGTACACCTGACAAAATAGACATCGCTCATATTCCTCCGAATATAAGAGATGTTCATTGTTGCTCGTTTTCCTTTTATGCCACCTGTACCGAAGACAATGGAGGAGCGCATCAAGCAATCCGACAGATAAATCTAAATACGGACCGCGATAATGTTTTGTGTTGCATAACGATTCGCAACAAAATATTATTATTGTTGGCGAAAGCAGAGGGATTTAACGTGGATGATACATTTCAATATGCTCAAAATTTTCTTGCAATTATTTATCATCCATAGCTTATTAAATGGGCATTACGTGTCTCTTATATTCTGTGTCCTTCCCGAGAAAAGCATAGAAACGTACGTCATGGTACTTACAAAATTAATTCGTTGCTTCGAAGAAGTTGGTGTCGTCTTAAGTCCATCATGACTTGTGGCTGATTTTGAAACTTCGATTCACAAGGCAGTAATTACCGTTTGGCCATCTGCGAAGCGAATTGGGTGTTTATTTCACTTGACTTAAAGTTGGTTTTGCAAAATCCAAAAACTTGGTTTTGTAACCACTTAGATTGAGGGGAGATTCCAACGGCAAGTGTCTGCACCACTTATTTGGCTTGCCATTTTTGGACCCAGAGCGAGTCGGCGATAATTTTTTCAACGATTTTATGCGGATATCCCCAACCTCCCTTAATTTATGAAAATGGCCTCTTTGGGCATCCCAGTCTAGCCATATACATTTCACCACAAATCCAAGCGGATTCTTTCATTCTCATTTTTCCAACCGTTTTTAATAAATATTTTCATTATTAAGTTCATTATCGAAAACCTATGTAACTAAATTTTTAGATCTCAAAACCATTTAGATTGGCAGACACGTCTAAGAGACCACACCGTAAGAAACCCGATATTAATATCTATTTTAAAGCAATTGGCTTAAAATAATTTTTGAATTTAATAAATTACCAATTACCACCGAAAAGTGTAACAGGTAACAGTGATGAGTTTACGTATCTGCGGTGATGAGTTTACCTATCTCCAAAGGATGCCGGTGATCAGTTTACTATATCTCGGAGGGTCTAATAATTTTATGAGTGGCTATAAAGTGATGAGTTTGTACACGTCCAAGCTAAAGAGCCTTTAATTAATGTGTCTTGCCCGATTTTTAAATATAGGCAAGACACTTATTCTCACAGGGACATCTGCTTATAAATTACAAGTGACATAACGTAGTCTAATAAGATCATGGTTGGGTATAAAGTTGAGAGATAGGGTGGGAAACGAAAAAATTCGTAGAACAGGTACTATAGATAACAATATAAAACATATAGCAAAAATTTAATGGAAATACGTAGGATATATCGCTAGAGTGAAAGAGAATGGATGGGCTAAAAGAAGCTTGGGGTAAAGACAAGTGCGGATAGATGACACCAGAAACAAAGGGGATGTACCAAGTGAATTGAAATAGCGCAAGATAGATCTGAATAAAATATTTTAGAGACCGTCCATGTTCAATAGTGAACGCCTATTATTGGCTGATAATATACAACTTAATAGTGAATTTTTTAAATATATATTATTTAACTCATCCGAAATGATTTTCTATTAACATACTAATCATTTCATACAAAATTATTGCACAATTCATATCTCTCTCTTATACATTTTTCGGCACAGGGCTGTCTGGATATTGCCTTAATCATTCCGAAAAGAAATCACAACAACCTATTATACACGCTACTTTATTACGTTGCCGAATTAAGCGAAGCAGCAAGAAAAATATCTATATAAGTAATTCCTATGTCTTGTCGAATAATTTGGCCAAAAAGGAAGCTATTAGTTCGTTAATATCCCCTTAGGCTCTTCTGTAAGGGGAGATGAGCTACAAAACAATTAAATCTTAATAATATCTTTCTTCCCCTTGGTTTTTCGTACTGTATTAGATTAGAATCAGAACAAATTGCTATATTTGTGTAACGGAATGAAGTAGGGTACTTCGAAATATCTTAATAGAAAGTATAACTAAAATTGAATGGATCTTTTGTTGTAAGAATATCAGAGAGTACGTAAAGTTTCAGTTCATATCTACGTTATAAAACGAAACCGTAGTAATTTTAATTTTTGTTTTGTTTGTCAGTAGGTGCATAAATCTTTAATTGGAGTACATATATTTCTGTTTTTTCTAATTAAACTGATTTTTGTAACAAATATTTGGTTCTGGATGTTGTATTTATTTTTTATGTACGAATTTAGATTACAAAAACAAGGACAGGATTATAAAAAGAAGTTTTTCAGGCAAAGATATATGTTAAAAAAAAAAAAAAAAATATTAATATTTGGTGAGGACACTTTTTGTGGCACTTCGGGATAGGCACTTTATACAGGGTGATTTTTTGGGAGTTTTTTGGGAGATTAGATGTTTTAGAGAAACTTGATACAATTCATATCTGAAAATTTAGCATACAAGGTTTTAGATGCGCCCAATTATATTATTAATAAATATATGAAGCCCACCTACAACTTACAGCTATATCGGAAGTTAATTAAACCTTCCTTACCTTAAATATAATACATTATTACGGATTTGGATATAACAGTTATTAAAAATCCTCTTAATATAAGATTATACTATCTTATACCGAGTGATTTACGATATATGACCATTTTTATTTTGAATCAGCATCCGATTTGAGACCTTGTATATTTATCTGTAAAAAAAGGCTAGCATGACAAGTCACCCTGTTCGGTAAAGTAACTACGCCACCATTTTTACTTCATCTGGCAAAAAGTCATACAAACTAACATCAGTCGAATTTTTTATGCTCTTTATCGACCTAAAACGTTGTGGTCTAATAGCATCTCTAGATCTTGTATCGTGATCATGGACGTTGGAGTTTATGTTAAACTTACCTTTGTTGGCATGAATTTCAATCAGCGTCTCATATATATATATATATATATAGAGTGAAGGTAGTGGCATAATACCTAAATCCAGAAATAAAGGTTTACACTGTCCCCTATACTCTGCTCTCGCAAGTATCCTCACTACTCTTTTTTGTAGTTTAAAAATTCGATCTGCTTTAGAAAAATTACCCCTAACAGTTATTCCGTACTGTAAATGGCTATGAAATATTGTTCTGAAGCTATTTTCTTGTGGCATTTTAAATTAATTACTATTTAAATGGGAATAAGCCACAATTAAAGGTTAAAATACGTTTATTGACGTTTCAATTTCCACTTCGGATTTCCGAAGTGGAAATTGAAACGTCAATAAACGTATTTTAACCTTTAATTGTGGCTTATTTCCATTTAAATAGTAATTGGCTATGAAATAGTTGCAATCTATATGAGCACTCCAATACAAATTATCATCTAGAAAGATTCCTAATAGTTTAACACTATTTCTTGAGATATACTTCCAATCGGAACTAAAAATCAAATTCTTATTTTTCTCATCAGTTAGCATCAGCCCATTATGGTAAAAACCAGTTTTTAGCTTTCTGGGTATCACTATCTATTTAATTTTTAAATTATTCTGATTAATATCAGTATTTATGAGAGTTGTATCATCTGCGAAGCTAACACATTCTATAGGAAAAGACTAGTGAAATAAATCGTTCAGATAAATAAGAAACAAAGAGGCTGAATTAGTCTGAAATTTACATTTTTTAAAGATATCTATTTACGAATGTTGGCAACGAGTATATACATGAACAGCATTTATATTTTATCGACATATGTAACAACCACCAAAAATGAATAAGCTAATAGTACACCCTAATAACATTAGCCTCAGCGACCCCTTTTTAATTTAGCATACTACCGCGACAGTTGTTTGGGTTTTTTTAGTGTATACAGTTACAGATATATATGACGAGTTACCAGATCGGCGGGTTCAAACGAATGTCTTAATTTGAAAGTATATTGTGCGGACTAATTTGGTGTAAGGGTGATGAAGGTAGTTGGGGGAAAGATTAGAATGCTAGATACCCTATTTTATGGGGAAGAAGTGGAATTTATAGTTCTAAATTTTGACATTGGATTATAATTATTTTGTAGTTATATCAGCATATTACTAGAAATACTCCTATTAAAATACTTCCAAAACCTCAGAAAAGAAGTTGAATATTATTAAAGAGCGATAATAAATATACTTTGCTGGTTTATTAAATGAAAAAATCAGCTGAATACCAGTTAAGAGGCAGTAACAATCACCAGAGGCAAACAAGAGAATTACTCCAGTATTTAAAAAACACAGGTATAGCTGTCGGATCATATAATATTTCTGGAAAAATGTTAATAGCTTTAGGGAAGACACAAAAAAGGAGACTAACATGGTTTTCTAATAAAATTATGGAAGTGGGACAAACGCCAGATAAATAAAAAAGCATATTAATTTGTTTACAAAACCAAAGAAGATATACAACAATGTACAAACTACAGCATCATAACATTACTTAATTTTAACATGAAAATATGGGAAAAAGTATTTGACATGCGGAAATGTAAAGAAACCAAAATATCCAATAATTAGGTTGGATTTATGCAAAGCAAATCAACAATTGATGGAACGTCATTATTATTGCAGCTGATGGAAAAATGCAGGAATAAAGGAAACGCTTTGTATAGTGTACTGTAATTATCACACACAAAGGAAGGGTTTAACTGTTTGTTCTTCAATAGGGAAAACTGCTACCAAATTAATAAGCACCAGATGTCTAATGCAAACTTAGAAATCTGTATTGTTACTTATTAAAACAAGCGATTTACTACTACACTATGTTAAAATCTATATTAGTTAAACCGTAGAAAAACAGAGAAAAGTTATCTTTATGTGTAAAATGCGGAAGTGCATAAAAGTGATTTTAAATCTGAGTGGTGGTCGGAGAGGGAATTAATACATGAATTAATAATTCTTTCTTTTACACACAGAGTCTGTCTTTTTACGTTACGCTACGTCTAGATATTTATAATACGTATATGTCCATGTATATGCTGCATATGCATTTTTAGTGAAATGACATTTATTGTCTATTGTCCGTTATTAGTCTACTTTTTGATAGTGGATGGTTTTTAAGTAAACGTAATTTGACCAACTACGTGCGGAAAATAAATAAGCATCAAAGTATGCTGATATTTTAACATAATACGGCATTCATTGATCTTCAGAAAGCATATGAGAGAGTTGACCAATTGATACCAAAATAAGAGAATATATATCAGCAATACAAACAATTACTAATTTGCAAGGTCTTGAGAGAAGTAGGAGAAAAAGACCTGGTGGGAGATGTTTAGAAGGATGATGATAAATAAATTATATATATTATATAACAGTACACGGTTAAGTGTATATACCATAAAGTTATATATAACAATATAACGTAAAGTACTAATTCCTATGATAACCAATGATAAACAACTATTGGAGCATGTATGTAACTCTCAAATAAAAGAATATAATAATATATCAGAAAATTGTACTTGCAGTTTATTTTGAGAAGGTGTTCACTACAATCACATCTACATGAATTAGGAATAGTGAATTCACCAGTTTGGCTTTTGTGATATTGTTTCTATTAGAGATTTAGATCATATTTTGCTCTAATAAAACCAACAATAATAGCGAGAGATATATAGACCAATTATATTACAATCTACAACAAAACAAGTGTCTTTCCCAATTAGTAGAGAGTATTTACTACTAAGTTTTCATCAGATAAGAATGCTTTACTTACTGATTGACTAGTTGAAAGAAATAAACGTTGTCAGTTAAATTAAACAGTTATAGATATAATAAAACAAATATACCAGGGTAAAAAATAGCAATATCAATTTAAAGTCGTCTACTTTAAAATATATAATATGTGTATAAATTGTCAATATGAATAAGTCAGAAAAATATTTCACCAAGTACCGGTTTGTTGCTGTATTCCGTGTTAATAGATCTCATGACAGCGTTTTTAGGGGCTAAGTGGGTCTATATGGGCACATTTTTGACTGAAAAATAAGTAGCCGAGTTTTAAAGAATACATATTGTTATCATCCAGGAAAACCTGAAGCCCAGTTTGATTTTTAACCTCTCCCAAGATTTATCCAGCTTCCATTTTTTCTCCCACCGGTCGGATCTAGATCGTTTGAAGTTTGTGTGGGACATTGTTTTTTGTATTCAAATCTAAGGGAACAAACTTTTTTTAATAATTTTAAAAGAAATAATTAGCCTGTAAAGTAGTTGGTTTTGTTAAAGTTTTCTAAATAAACATTTTTTTAGATATAATAAGATTTGCTCTCATGTCAATTTAGAAAGTTTATAAAAAATAAGTTTTATGGATCAGCTAATTGTCATATTTTAGTTTCTTGTATAAGAAAGATAAAAACATAGCAACGGCACATCATATTTAAAACAAAAAGAAATAGAGATATGCACCATAAATACAACTATAAAACACTTGTGCAGAAGGGACAAAAATAATTACATTAAAAACATATGTGTACAACAAGAGGAACATGCTGACCGCCAAGAATCTAAATAACTTTTCTCAAAAGTCAAGTATGTAGCAAAAAAAATTCAAACCGCAGACACAGATCATCAAAGGTTATAGTGGAAATACCATAACAAACCCAGACGGTATCGTAGAGGTGTGGACACAATATTGCGAAATACTATTCTCTAACAACGACCTAGACAATAATACAGAGAAAAGAAGTTATGAAAAAGACCCTCAAATATTGAAATCAGAAATTAAGGCGGCAATTAAAAAGCTAAAATTTAGAAAAGCGGAAGAAGAAGATCGAATAACAGCTGAAAAACTCAAAGAAATGGGAAAATTAGGGACGGAAGTAATGCTTAGAATTTGCAATGAGATCTGGAATACCGGAAAGTGGCCAAATAACTGGGGTAAACTCACGTGTATTCCCTTATAAAACTTGGCCACTAACAGATTGCAGTAATTACCGTACAGTAGCATTGATCTCACACGCGAGCAAAGTACATCTAACCATCATCAATGAAAGACTAAAATCAATTCTCTTACTACAAATTCCCCAAGAACAATGCGGATTCGTCCCAGGTAGAGGAACAAGAGAACATATTCTTAATATTCGTCAAATTATCGAAAAATCTAGAGAGTTTAACATAGTACCATATTTATGTTTGTTGACTATTCCAAGGCCTTCGATGTAGCAAAATGTGATAAAATGTGGCATATACTTAGAGAAATGGGTACGCCAGAACATCTAATCTATTTATTACAAAAACTATATGTAAATAATACTGCTAATGTAAGTATTAATACTGTGGTTTCGAAAAACTTCAAATTAAAATCTGGAGTTCGACAGGGATGTATAATATCCCCTATTCTATTCAATATATACAGTAAACATTACAGTACGTTATGCTGATGACACTGTTATATTGGCGTCATCACCAGAAGAACTGGAACAAACTATGAATAGGCTACACACAGTGAGTGCGTGAAATTAAATATGCAGAAAACCAAAGTGATGATCATCGATAGAATCAGAAACAACCAGGCAGAGATAAGAATCATAGTAGGTTACGAAGTAGTCAGGCAATTTAATTACTTAGGCTCCGTTTTTACTAACAGTGGAGGATTCAAAGACGGGATCCGTCGATGCATCACAATGACCAGATCGGCAACACCCGGCAAACTCACAAAAATTTGGAAGAACACTGACATCACAAAAAACACAAAATTGCGCCTTGTTCTAGCATTGATAATTTCTTATCGTCACTTATGCTTTAGAAACTTGGACAACAAAAAAAGCGGATTCAAAGCGTATAATGGCATTTGAAATGTGGGTCTACCGTAAAATGTTGCGCATACCATGGACCGTCCCTTGCACAAATAACTCAATTCTAGTAGAACTTAACATAAAAACTAGACTCATCACAATTATCAACTAAAATATACTGAGATATTTTGGACATATAACTAGAAGAAGAGAAGGAACGGAGCGAATAATAGTTGAAGGTAACGGAGCGGGTAAAAAATCCAGAGGAAGAACTCCAGTACGATGGTCGGACCAAATAAAGAAGATGACTGGTTACTCATTCTCCGAAGCAAAACAACACGCACAGGAGAGATAATTGGACAAAAATAGTCAAACAAATTACATGACGCCACTACATCCTTACGAAGAAGAAAAGATTGAGAAGATTTTTTTTCTATATAAAATTAACTTTTGATCATTAATTAATAATTTAGAAAAGTTGAGTGGTTTAATTTCAACATATGACAGTTGGTACACCTTTTCTGTCATTTGGTACATAACCAGATGTTTAGAAAGTTCAATGTAACATTTGTTAAAAAACATAGTTTTAATTTTGTTTTGTTAAAACGTCCAATTCAATATAAGGTTTGTTGATAAATTTAGATACTTTATTTGTAATAACTGTTTATGTGAAATAAAATTGAACATGTAATGCTTCCCGTTAAATCAGAAGTTTAAACATTATTTCTATTAAAAAGACATTCACCCTTAAAATTTTTTAGGAAAAAAAGCATTTCTTTCTAACGAGAGGATTTTTTTTAATCGACGTCCTATTTTAAATAGTGTAGGAATCTTCTTGTGTGGTGTTGCCCAGGACATTTTTGTAGGTGTTTTTTGATTTCTATTTTGTAGTTAGTCCTCCCAGTCCTCCCCAAATTAAAGGAATCCTTATCCACGACTCAGCTCTCCAACAAAAACACGAGTAGCCGTTCGCAAACGTTTCAATTTATTTGCTTACCCTATCTCCAAGCCCATTAATTGTTCAGTTCCCTCTTTCAACTCCCAATAAGCTAATTATAATTGTAACACCTTAAATCAACTGGTTTTCTAATGCCTAAGTAAATAAACTGTCGAAGAATTTTTTCATCTCTAGGGCTGTATCCAAACATAGATGGAAAATAGTTCAAAATAAGGGTAAAATAACATAAAAACTGAAAAAAGTATAGATTTTAGAACATACAACTTTATACTTTTGTTTGAATCTGAATTTCCTTTATAATTACATTAATTAATGATGAACATCACCAGTAGATGACTATTTATAAAAAATATTAAATAACACAACATCTAGATTAAAAGCGGGATAATTTTTCATTAAATATAATTAATGTTTGCGTAAGTAAATTATAAATGTTATTTAATTTATGTAATTATATATCCATCGAAATATGTAAATTATTAATTTCTAACAATTGGAAAATTTCAGTCAAACCAAATCCGGTAAATATTATTTAAAACATAGTCATACCGAAAATTTACCAAAAATGTTGTTGCCTAAAATGCAAAACACCATTTTAATCATATTTTAATGACAGTTTGGACTTAAAATAATATCAAATTCTATTTCTGCGAAGACACTTCCAAACTTTTATCGTTACTTGCCATTAAAGCTTAAAAAATGATTATCTCTTATTCATTATGTGTATATTCTATTAGTCTGTAGTGCATACTTTTAATCGAAAAGATAGTTTGATTTGTCTCCTTCTCCCTTAGCATATATTTTCCTATTTCTGTCTTTACTTTTGAAATAAATTTTGATTTTTTATCGTTTATAACTTTTCTTTGCTTATCCACTTTAGAGAAATTTTGCCTACTAAATTTTCTAAGGTGACAAACAGTACGCCCTGACTATTTGTATAGTTAATATGACTCAAAGATATTACCCATTTCTTCAGTTTCTTTTTTTAAATAAAGCAATAAACCCTAATTCGTTCTTTTAACGAAATACCTACCATTTAGTCCATTTAGTTTTGACCCCTAAAAATCATACGAACAAGCTGAAATTTGCCGAGAATATTAATTTTGGGACCCCAAAAAAAGTGCAAAAAAGTTTACCACTTTTACCCCCGGAGTTCCCCCTAAAACCCTTCTCGTAGGGGGTAAAAACGCAAGAAAATCGATTTACCAACAATTTTTTTACGCTGTAGACAAAAATGTTTCAAATAAATAATGTAGCTGAGATAATTTTAAACAAAAATGTTTATATGCATTTTTTGTGTAGAATGAACCGTTCGCTTAGAAACAAAGCTTGAATCGACCGGCGATTTTGAATATCAGTTGCACCTGCGAAATCAATGTGAAATAAAATATGTATCAACTCTATATAAAGTATTTTACATATAAAAATGCGTGCACGTCATAATTTATATCAAGTGACGTCACTTATATTTCAAATTTCCAGAACTTCAACCTTAGAGTTCAAATTTTCCTAACACAGCTAATAATACGAAACCCATACGAAACTGCTCGATCTTTCATAGGCGTCAACATGGTATAATAATCAGAAAAATGTAATCATCATTATATTGGGAATTTTAGAATTATATTGATTAAATAACCAAAATTATTTGTTATTATTAATAATACAAAGTCTAATATTCCACAAAATAATAATTTTAATTAAATATATTAGACAATTGTACGCAAATGATACGAGAATACTTCAAATTTTTTGACAGTACAGCGTGTGACAAAATTGTTAAAGTGTTACCGCTTTTTTAGAGTAAGAATTTTGTTTATGTTTTGATTTCTTACACAATTTGATCATAATATGTTACATATTAATAAATTCTATTTATAAATACATATTAAATTTAGAATAATATCTTTAAAAACTAATTATTGTTGTGTATTGTGATTGTGCTATGCCAAAACAACTAAATAGTCTGTAGAAAGCTGATAAGCTTTCATAAAAGAGAGATTGTTTTGGACAAGAAATAATGGCGGGACGTTTTTACTATTAATGCTCTAAAAGAGGTAATTTTAAAATATAGAATATATAATTTTATATTAAAATGTTTTCTTATGTATTTTAGTATGTTGCAGTAATCTTTAAACCAAGTGTATTTACTGTTAATATAGTAGTATAGTTGACATTTTAAAAATTCCTCACTTACTAACTATTCTGATGTTTTGGCAACGCTGTGCGATTCTGACGTCGTAAATCTTGAATGACGTGCTCGCATTTTAATATGAAAAATACTATATATAAAAGGAATATAAAATTCGATCTTTTGATCTGTGTCTTGTTTACAAAAGTCAAAGTGCGTTTAAAAGATAAAGAGTGCAATTTTCCTAGTGATTTTTGCATTTTGTCGCAAATGTAGTCACTTTTTATAAATCTGTTCAGTAAATAAACGTTTCGCGATTTGTTAATTTTTTACGATTCTCGTTAGATCAATAAAATTTTTCACTTTTATTGACCAGTCAGTCGTAGCGAAATGTCTATTTATAGAGACCAATATTTAAAACTTAGAACATGAAATTTTAATTTTGAGTTGTGGCAACTACTATAAGACATTTGAAATATAACTAAAAAATGCAGAATTTAATCTTTTACATAAAAAAAGATCGCACGTGGCGGAAAATGACATAAAGAAGACAATTTGTTTGACATACAATACAGTTTGACAACCAATTATTTCAAAAAAAAAATGGTATAATAATTTCATTCTCCCTCCACCTTCTCCTCCACCTTCCCACTTCCTGTTAATATTCTCTTTCTACTAGTAGTCAATAAGAAAATGTTTGACTGCTTGATAACCTTTTTGTATGATAGTAAAGTATGACTGTAATTAGTTAGATTTATAACCTATGTTTTGAAAAAAATTAATTAAAAAAAAATAAAAAAAAGGATTAAAAAAAGGAATATAAAAAAAACTTAAAAAATGGATTTAAAAAGAAAAAAAAAATAAAAAAAAAATAAAAAAGGGAATTATAAAAAATATATTAAAAAAATTAAAAAATTAAAAAAAAATATGAGAAAAAAAATAAGTAAATGAATAAAAATATAGTATAACAATCACTAAAGAATCTAAACCTCCTAGGTCTTGAATCGGGTTTGTGTCCTAACGTAGTGAAAAAAAAAATATATATATTAACATAGTTGTATTTATTACTATAGTATGTACATTAGCTAATTACGGAATAATTATATTATTATTATTTTATTAATCATGTTTCACCAATTTTTTAAATATATTAATGCATATTTAAATTATTTAATAAAACTTATGTTGAATGAGACTGGCTGAATGACAATTGTCCAAGCCAAGAAGAAAGAAAAAGGTTATTTTAAAGAATAAGGCTTACAGAGAAGTTTATAGTAATTGATATTAATTTAATCTATAAAAATTTGTGTATCCCCTTAAAGTAAAGACGCATTACTAAAGTTTTGGACTGCACTGACCAATACAGTTTAAAAATAATTTCAAAGGCCGATGCTGAATCCAGTGACAAATAATCCCTTTCTCTCATTTATCCGAATCACACACCGCTGCAATTCGTCTCAAATATTGAAAGGGAGTGTACCCAACTAATGCTGTTTAGTCAAACCCCAATTCTACAACCCCAAGGGTAGCCACATGTCGTGTATCTTTTTTAATGGCCCGTGAGCTATTGTAAAGTTTGGATGTTATTTTTAAGTAATTGATGTTTATGGGAGGTGCTGCATGTTGCAAGGGTCACAAAGGGTTGGATATAATTTGACACAAATTTGGATTCATTGAATGAGTTATTGAATAGCCCAAAAGTGACTAGGAAGGAACAATGGTAGATTTAAGTCAGGAATGATTACTGTTTCTGTATAGATTAAAAACGTTTAAATAAAACTTTTAATAAAATGTACATGTCTTTGTAAATTCAAACTATTTGGAAAACTTTTGTACCATTCTTAGGAAATAGACAGAAAGCAGTCTTATATTTTCCAATGTTTTTAAAATAAAAAGTGAATCTGAAACTACTACTGAGGAACTCTAATTATATGTGACTAGTACTACGAAGATGTATAAGGTAACAACTCTAAAGCAATATGTGGGCATATGTAAAATTGAGTAATCGGTTCATCTTTTAATATCGATATATATATATATATATATATATATATATATATATATATACAGGGTGGTCCTTAAGTAATTGTACAAAAAGAAACAGTAGATTCTACACTCTAAAGATTAAGATCCAGATTAAGACGCCAAATTGCTTGAATAAAATGTTGATAATATAAGATAATATAATAAGAAAGATACAAGGTGTTAAAGTGCAAATTTAAAATTTTATTTTTCTCTATAACTTATATGTTTGAAAACATTTATGTACAAAAATTTTCAACTGGGTACTTTTTTAAATATAAGACATTATAATTTGATGCATATTTTTATATAGTTGATAGAGGGCGCTACATATGCCACATATGTAGCCATACATTTGCACTTAACTTTTTTGCTCTTTAAGTTATACGTATTTGTGACTAAAAAGATACAATATTTTAACAAAAAAAAAAAAAAGATATACTAGTTAATAACTTAAAACTCAACAGTTTTCGAGATAATCGCATTTTACAAGTCAGCTGCATAATTCTGATTTAACGCAATTACTCCAGAAAACGAAGGACACAAGGTCAAAAACATCAATACTTCTGAATTTTGGTACAAAATACCTTTAGTTAAAGTTAATAAATAAAGAAATATTAAATAAAATAAATATATTAGCAGGATAATTATATTTAAATTATTATTTAATAAAAGTATTTCACAAAATAACAGAATAATAGGATTTGACATACGTTTTATATTAAATTAAAGCCATAGTCGAAACATTTTATTTTCAAACCAAATTAGAAAATAGTTTAACTAAAAAACGTAACTTTTTGTCAAAGTAACTGTTCGATATCTACCATTTTCTTTTATTCATTTGTCAATATATTCCATTAAAGGTCTCATATTATCATCTGCAGTATTTATTTCTTTCCATGGTTGGTTGCAGATGTTAATGAGATTGTTATAGACACGTTGTTTTAAAGCGCCCTATACACCAACATCAATAGGATTAAATTCTGGGCTACGTGGTGGCTGTAATGTATAATGGATAAATGTATTCTTTTGGATACATATTCAAATCTTAGGGTATATTATGGAACTACATCTTATTTGTGACAAAAGTTAATTATTGTGTTAATTAACTGTGACGTATCTAGTTTATAGGTTACTTATACACACAGAATAACGTATCTATGATATTACTTATTTATATGATTACGTTACAGCTTACGAGTAACTATAATTACATCTCGAACAAATGGATTATTATGATTTGCTAACGAATTAATAATATGCTGAACAAAATTGCCTGTGCATTTACTATATTTATAAGAATATCGGTTATTAAGCCAACAATGATGTTATTGTAAAAATGCTTAGTCTTTAAAGTTAGATTTGTAGCAAAAGTATGAAACAAGATACATATGTATTATTCAATACCTGTGCTGTAGTTTCTAATTGTTTCAATAAAAATGGTTAAATAATTTGCGTAAAGAATAATAAGTATTCTTTAAACATTTTTTTAATAATTAAATAATTGTATTCCAACGTTCAGAAAAGTTGTATGTATGTTCTCACTGCCCTCTCTCTAGAATGTGATGATGTACCATCGTGCATAAATCACATATTTTGGGCTCTCAGCATTTTACAAGGTAGGAAAAGTAATACAACGCCAGTACAGAAACTTAAGAAGCGATAGAAAAAGGAAATTGTAAATATGACGGCCAACGTCTGAATACGGACACGGCACCTAAAGAAAAAGATGAAAGCTTTTCTCTTGGTGTCTTCGTATTCTCTACCACAATTTTTGCATAAACTGGAAGTGGACTTTTTTGCATATACTGCATGAGCGTATGACTAAATTTAAAATGCTTTTAAAACCCTTGTATTGTTTAACTTGAAACCTTATCAAATCTAACGTATTATATTGAGCAGTGATATTTCCTTCAAATGTTAAAATAACCATTTGTCTAGGAACAAAAATAGTTTTATTATCTGAATCGATAATCCTAATTTTCAAACGTCTTACATCGGTTATTTTTTGGTCGAAAATAATATTATTCATTATATATTTTGAGTCCAAAGAAGTACATACCTGTCTAATTATTCCTGTTTTGTGATTAAAGTAATTCGGAATATAGGGTTTTCCGTTTATTTTTTCTATTGGTGCATGTAATTTTCTATCCTTTGGTTAACTTTGAACCACTTATGGTGTATTTAGCATTAAAGTCTTTACCAATGATAATTTTTTTTCTGATTGTGGTAACTGGGCGTAAATTTCCTTTTTTTAGATTATGTTTTGGTGGAAAATATAAAGCTGCTACTGTTAAGTTATATTTATTTATTTTGACACTTATATTAGCTACATAAATAAAGAGTCTCCATATCTAATTTCTCTTTTAAAGTGAATTCGATTATTTTTATACCATAACTACTGCTCTTTCACTAGTTGTGTTTCTAGGATAAAGAGCATAATATAATATTCTTTCTGTTTAATGTATGTTTGTCTTGTAAAGTGTGTCTCTGAAATTAAACAGTTGAGGTTTCAAGAGGCCCTTTGTATTCCAATGTAATATTTTCATTCCTTCCGCCATTTTATCTTCTATTTGTTCCTATGCTATTTAGTCTTTTTAGGATTTTTTTTATTGAGTCCTTCTTGATTATTCATCCGTTCATGTAACATGTTTGATATGGAATTGGGGTAATTCCCTATTACTTTGGTTAACATCTCTTGGTTGATTTTGTATAGGATTCTCCATGTCTGTTACATTGTTTTGTGGTGTGGTTTTAGGTTTCTATTTATTCCGTAACTTTTGAAGGGCTGTAGCAGTTGCGCAACCTCCATAATTATCTTTGCACATTTAAGTACTTTATTTTGTTTCACAATCTTTTGTTAAATGTTAAATAATGACTGTTTAAGCCTCTTCTGGTTTCTCTGTTAGTGGGGAGTCTGCCATTCTCTTTTTGCGTTTCGAACTCGAATCCATTATGTTTCTTTACTTAGTTCAACCTCAACTGTGATATATATTCTACAGTTTTATTTTGCCTTTGTTTTTCTTTCTCTATTTTGTATTCTTCTTCTTAAAATGCCATCTTCCTACGGAGGTTGGCAATCATAATGCTTATTTTTGTTTCTAAACTTACTGCACTAAACAAATTAATCGATCTGGGTGATCAAGGTCCCATTATTAAGTGGCCTAGGTATTCCTAGGTATTTTCTTGTTTGTATACTGCGTTTATGCATTTTATATTTTAGTGTGACAATTTAGTTTTTGATTTGTTTTTTTTTCTGAAAAATGGCTTTGGCCAATTAGCCAGACTTGTTGTTAAAATCGACTGAATTTTAATTATTATTGATTGCAGATTCATAGTCAAAATTTTCTTGTTATCAGTTAGTACTACATATACCTAATATTTTTATGGATACATAAATTTTGTTTTGATATGATATATTTTTATTTTGTTTTTTTATTCTTTTATTATTTTCTTGTCTTTTTTGTTTTCTTTTTTTTTGTTGCTTTTTTGTTTTTTTTTATTTTTGCTTTTTTTGTTCTTGTTTTGGATTTATTTTTTTGTTTGTTGTTCTATTTCTATTTTCTTAATTTTTTTTGTTTTTTTTTTTTTTCAAACCAGATTAACAGATTATGCCTTTATACTATTTACAACTTATATTTACATATTTTAACATATTTGTAAATGCAATGAAGAATTTCAATATTATTTGAAAATATTAAAAGATTTGTTTGTTGGAAAACATCACTTAGAATTTATTAATTCCTTATAAGTTCGTTTATATTAATAATTTGTAAATCACATTCTAATATAATTCTAATAAATAAGCATGATTTGCTCTCAGCCGATTAATGGTCTTTATAAAATGTCGATTAGAATCTGTGTAGAACCATCTTATTGAGGGTATCCTAGTGTTACAATGATAAAAGTTTAAGCCAGTCTTACATTCTCTGTAATGTAAATGTCAATTATTTTTAAGTTTTTGTCTACTGACGGTGTCAATATCTGTCGCTGGAATTAAATTTCTGTTTATGTACTTTTTCTCCAAGCACATATGCTGATTTAGCCAAATTGTCAATGATCTCATTGCCTTTTATTCCCGAATCGCCCTTGATCCATGTAATTATTACATTTAATCCTAATTGTATAGTTTTATGAAAAAGTTGAAGAATTTTCAGTTCAATGTGGTTTATGTGTTTGACTGTTTGAATGTTGTAAATATAACATAGTTGCTAGTGGGATTCAGTACTACATACTGAAGAACTAACATTAACGCCATCAATTCTGCTGTGTATATTGGGCATTCACTGGGTAAGCTATACTGGTGTGGTAATTTTTATTTTCATGGAACATTGCTTGATTTGTTGTATATGATCATATTTAGATTGTGTTTCTTTTTTTTTTCCTGTATCCGTACTTTTTATAAGATCTGCCCGTATTGACTTCTGGCTTGATTCTCAGTAAAGAACAATTGATTTTGTTGAACAAGTTATGCCTCTTTTGGTATTCTCGGTTGTGAAAACATATTGTCTTTTTCTGGATTTCCGCATACTCATCTGACATCCAAGTCTGCCTGGACTATTTATATATTTACAAGTTTAACTACTTATTTGTGAATATAAAACTTTTATATATTATCACAATAGGATTTTAATGTTGTAAGTAAACACTTTATCACAATGGGTTTTTAGTTATCACCGTAATCATGATTTATTCATTTGCTATCGGCACCTTGTGTACTTAACGGGATTCAAATGAATATTGGAATTTCTAAAATTCTGAAAGACTAAACTTTTTATACTGCACTTTTCGAGGTTTGACATAGTATTACTATTTTCCTACTTTTTTTGCGTATTTGCGTATTGTAGATGTAAAGAAGTCATTTAATCTCATATTTTTTTTACGTTACAGCCCAAGAGATCTTTAGGATATACCCAACATCTATATTTGTGACTGAAGCACCTATTAGAGGACCTCCTTGCTGCACATTTGTTAGGCAGTTCATGCTCACTCTCTGGACTTTTTTCTGTTCTTGTTGACTTTAATTGCGGTTTTTGGTTAGCTTGTTTTTCTAGTCCATTTTTCTCTCAGAGTACGTCAACTGGTACTCTAAGTGAAACCGTTTTTATTTAGCTTTTATTAACTTTTCAAAAACGTGTTACGAGTTACTTGTGTGCAATTTATGTATTTCAGTACTCTCTATCTTCCAAAATTCTAAATTAAAAACAGATCAACTATATATTTTCAACGACTTTTGAAAATATATAATTGACACTTGAAATCTATTTCCTAGGTGTCTCACATCAAATAAAATATTTGAAACGAAAATAATTTCGGGTCCATATTGTGTTATCCTAATATGAAAAGGTCTGTAGGATGATATATTTTTTTAGATTTTCCAAGAAAAATATAAAATGAAAAATAAAATGTATAGGTTTAAAATGTGTATCTACCTTTTTGTAAAACATTCTTTTACCACTATTTCCTCATTATATATTTTTGTATTGAACTTCAGCCAAATTATCTCTTAATTTAAAAGAATATTAGCCATGTAGTAAATTTAAGTATATGGTAATTTTATGTATTTTGCAATGGGAAAACGTTGCCAAATTCTCCAGCAGCACAATGTACAGTGTACATAATATGTATATATATTCGTTTTCCATGCGATCCGACTCCCTCCACTTGAGAATTTGTCCCAGCCGAAATTTATTTTCCATCCGCTTTCCTGGAAAGGGACAATTTGATTTTATGTCGAGTTTGTGAGCAAATCAAGTTTAATTTTACTGATTGCTGTATGCAGAATGTACAACTTGTAGAATACGTAAGCGGAGATGTATGTTTTGTAAGAAAATACAAAATCAGATATAGGGAATTTACCGTTCTCAAGGGTTACGAAGAGGCTTAAGCTTCCGATCGATATTTTGACTGCATTGTTAAGGGTTTTTATTGTTGGTTTAATACAGAAAGAAGGTTTTTTATATTGTTGGGGTAATTGAATATTCAAAAGTCTTGTTTTTAACTGACAAAAAATCAGGTTTTGGTTTTCAAATTTAATGATATCAAATAAAGAAGTATTTCCATGTTTATTTTTAAAAATACTGTTTTAATCTACATTTTTTTGTCGTAGGTATGTTTTCGAGAAAAGTATAAATCTTCAGTTGGTCTCGGATCTGTAAGTAAAAACAATTTTTTATTAAATATTATTTTTGATTATACAGTGGCAGAATATACAGATAAAATGGTCGGACACGTCGATTGTTCAACTTCTAAAATTTACCTTTATCCAAATTTTCGATATTTTGCTGAATCTTTAATAGGTAAAAACCAAACCCTTAATTTTTTTAAAAACCAAAGAGACTAATGGGATATCATATTTAAAAGATTATCAAAATCTAATATATTACACCAATAATTTCTGCCTGTTTAATACCTTTCCATCTTTATTTTTTATTTTGGTAAAGATGACTAACTAGGGCGACTCTTGATCTGACACACTGTAATCTTTTACAGAAAATCTATTGTACTACTCTTTGTTACTCTCATTTATCCTTATCCTCTTAATGAGGTTCCTTAGCTTTGACCGAGATCTTTTTCGTATAAACTGATACTTCTGCTTTTTTTCTGCCAAATTTATATATCGCAACCCAAGACGTACAGAGCGGTTTTATGTTCTTGTAGATAAATCTACGACTTAAATTCTTATTGGGCCTACAGTTTCCAGTCAGCAACACCACTATCATTATAACAATTCTCTTGATTTTGAATTAATAAGTCGGCTGTGAATGTGACTAAATGTCCCATAATGACAGCTTTTCTTCGTCTTGGTGTATTTCTACATAGCAATTATAAAGTACTTATGTTGGTTTTATTAATAATGGCTGCACATTGTGTGTATTTGCAACCAAAAAGCAGAGCTCCTTGTCAATTAGCGGCGTTCTAGATGCCCCGGTAGATTTTATGCCCTGGAATCTAGGCTAGTGTCAATCTATTTAGAGTTTTAATCTAAAAGAGGGCACCCCAATAGTCTCAGATAATCCTTGAATTAATCTGCATATAACTGGCAAACTTTAAAGGTGCTTAACTATCAGAATAGATCACGATTGAGAAATTCTCCACTTGCTGACCTTTTAGTTCCATATCACACGCCGCACACATAGCGGTGACTCTCAAGCAAATACCTTCTTCGTAACACTAAGCAGTCAAGTTTCATTTTTGAACTTCATCCCCATTTCTTTCCACATATTCGTCTACATCTGCCAAGAGTCATTGTAGCCTTCTATGTAACATTTTTTATGTGTGAATTTCACGTCATTTTCTGGTCAAATATTATACCTACGTACTTGACCTGACTTACAAATGGAGTCTTTGTGGTGTATGTTTTTTAGTAAAATAACAACTGCTGCGTTCCCCGAATTAATCTTTGGGCCTTTAGCCTTACACCAACTATCCACTTCCATCAAAGCAATTTGCATTCATGCTGAGACTGTTTTGGCAAAACGCTCACTTAATACTACATTCATCAGTGAAGCTTTATGGAAAAAGAGGCAAATACTAGTCTTGCTTACAACAGTGGGGATAATATCCCTCCCTATAAGCGTTTACTTTATAACTTCTCCTGTTTGTTAAAGTTGCCTTTGTATATATGCATATGAAGCTAGGCACACCTTATCTTTTAAGCGTTTTCCACGCAGACTCGAAAGAAAAGCTGATTTTAAGAATAATCTGCTAAGATTGGCCAGCGCAAAGTTTGTCAACTTTCCTGGCTAATACACAGATTGACGATTGCTAAGTGGTTCTGTTTTCAGCACTTCGTTCCTGATGTCCCTATCTAAAAAGCCTTTGTAAAGGTATTGCTACAATAAAGAATAGTTTTATTGGTATATATGACTTTGGCAATTCGTTTATTATTCTACCGACCTTTGGAATATAGATGGGCTTTAGCTTTTGATAGGCCAGTAGTATATATCTTCACGCCAATTCAGAATTTGACTTAGGTGTGGTATGATCATACACAGTCCCTTTTGCAGAAAGACTGGATAAGGTTCATCCATTCCGGAAGACTGATATGGCTAAATTTTTTTGTAGCCCACCTAACCTTCTACGGCCACATAATTTCGGTAGCTAGTCCACCGTAGAAGGTTTTCTTTCACGAATCGACTCTATCGACGGGTTAGACGGGTTACATATTGGTAGATGAGCTAGGAAAGTGTCCCTTGGTAAGCATTAATAAGCTTTCTTTAGGCTTTTTTGTATGTTTCGTTTTCCGCTTTCGAAAAGCTGACTTGAGTCGCAGTACTATCCTTAGTCAAAGCGTTGTGATTTTTATAGCATATGGGAGTCCCTTCTATTTCTTAGCAGAACTTTATTGAAGAGTTCCCTTTGGCTTTACTAATTTCTTTATTTTACTGCGTCGTCAGATTTTCT
This sequence comes from Diabrotica undecimpunctata, assembly GCF_040954645.1. Classification (NCBI taxonomy): domain Eukaryota; kingdom Metazoa; phylum Arthropoda; class Insecta; order Coleoptera; family Chrysomelidae; genus Diabrotica; species Diabrotica undecimpunctata. The sequence goes on from NC_092809.1 coordinate 139,054,038, forward strand.
TAATAATATTAAAAGAACTTGGATGAATTTTGCCCTATTAGCCTTCTTACATATCCTTTAATCATTTGTAAGTATTAATTCTACCAAGATATTTTCTTTTTTTTCTGTCTTGATCTATCTGGGATCTTTCGTGAGAAGCCCCCATTATTGCCTCATTTAACCTCACTCAACATCTCTAATCTATCTCCTATCATATCCTTATAGTACCCATCTTTCCCTAAAGAGACCTTTCTTGGATTTCTGAACTTTGATACCATCAAAGTTCAAGTGACTAGATCAAATCTATGGTGATCGTAACACAAACGGTCTTCTGACACATGACAATTCTTTATATCATATATTTTGCCATTTCAGAGTTTAAAATCTAGGGTTTCTCTCCTAGTCGCTGTGACAAAAGTAGGATTCCTATATTGAAAATTTCTAACCCTGTACTTAAAATAAATTGTAGTAAAGGGTCACCTTCACTGTAAATGTTTGTACTCTCCCACACTAAATGTTAAATGTTAGCATCAGATTCCAGTATTTATTGAAGATTATTTCTCTGGCCCTTGGCAATGATGTCCTTTACTACACTTGGGATGTAGTAAAGGACTTTTACTAGAGCAGTGCCTGCAGTTTTGCATTTTCATCTCCTGCAAAGTAGGCAAAGTAGACTAGTTATTTTTAACTGCCTTTGTAGATACGGTTAGAATACCTGTAATAAAATCTCTGCTGCAAAACCTTTACCATTTTTGGATTTTGCCTTAAAGAAATCGTACAGTACTTTAACTTGGACTTGGCATCAAACCTGCAGTTTTCCTAATGTGTAGTAGTGCTAGATGCAATACTTCTTTGTCAAATCTGTTGCCTATGCAGTTTTGACATGCTACAGAACCTTTATACTAACACTTATCACCACCGTAAGTAAAGACTACTGATCTACCTCACTCGAAACCTCTTCCCCTTCCATGATTATTTCTGCCCCCTCAGTGGTTTCTGGCCTTTACGATGATCTCAGAGGACTGAGACGATTTTCATGTCGGTTCGTGCGGCCCTTGATTGTAAGATTAGCAATACCTTTGGTGCTTTTCTTGGACTTAGTTTCTTAAATAAAGTCCTTTTATGTTCAAGTCTTACTTATTGTGAGTGCTTCCTAAGATCTTTGTACTCCTATTGTAATAACCATTTTTCTTTGTTTTGCTTAAACTGCCAAAGTTGTGACCGCTAAAGCCTGCAACTCTGATGTTCCTGAGACACTAACCTTTTTACTTTACTCTTGTTGTTCTGTTTTTACCTATTTCTCTCTACATCAAAATATGGAAGCATGTCTAGCGTCTTGATCTCCTTAAAGTACTTTTTATTACCCAAGAAGACCCAAACTTGCCCATTTTCCGTGTAATATTTGTCTGCAATGTATTATACTGTTTAAGTGTTCGTCCTTAAGCCATTGTACACCAACACTATCTACACATGCAATTACCTGACTTACTCTGATTTTGTGGGTCTGGGTCTTTTATTTGTGTGTCGTCAGGTTTATTGAGGATAAGGCCTTCACGAAAGACATCTCCTTTAGAAAGAGTAGTGTTATCCGACCGTATCAGTTTTTTCTCAGGCTTATGATTGGCCATTGGCCAATATTTTTGCGGTTTAGATCTTAGAACTGTAGTTAGTTTTGATTATCAAGCTTGGACATTAATGAAATCTTGGACTTTTTTAGTCACATCTTTGAAGCACCCGATAGTACGGCCATTTGGACTTCTTCATCGGACATCACGTCCATATTCTTTTTTTAGATAGATAGATCTTTATTTAAATAGAAAAACCTAATATACATAAAATATAAAGAAAGTATACTATAAATGTTTGATATATTGTTTAAGTAACATTTTGAAATTATTAAGACTAGTACATTTTTTTTTACAGATGTTGGTAACTGATTAAATTTAAGGAAGCTTTTAAAAAAGAGCGAATTCATCGTACTTTTATACATAGTTCTAGGTACATATATGTCATCTAAACATATTCTCAATAAAGACGATTTTGACACCCACCCACCCTTGGATGACCTTGTTATCTGTGCAGAAGAGCCCTCCAGGCTTTTTGCTGTGATAGTTTTTTCGTTTTTTGTTGACGCCATTGCAGCAAAGCGCTTTGCTCTTACTGCTGTCATTTCAGTATTTTTTCCTCCTTTCTTGTTTTGCTTATATTTTATTAGAGAGATTCATTTTATTATTTATCTATATCAAAACTGAAACGAATATTTTTAACAAAGAAATGATATGTAAAACTGCAAAAATTGGTAAAAAATTCCAAAAGTCAAAAAGGTCAGCTTTTTTTTCCGCCATCAAAAATGACGTAGATATTAACACTGCTTTGCGACTAGCTGTCTCCTTATAGTATATATATATATATATATATATATATATATATATATATATATATATATATATATATATATATATATATATATATGTCAGTTTTGTAAGAGTTAAAAAAAGTTCATACAACAGACATGTTAAAAAAGATTTGGTGTAAGTACCTACAAAGCAAAAAACATTCAATATAAATGACAAACAAAAATGGAAATTATAATAGTTTATATTTAACTTTTGAAAACATTACTTAATCTACTTTTATCAAGCAATAAGGCACAATGCGTTCACTTCAAAAGTTGAATCAGAAGAGATCCACAAATTCAAGAAGTATTAGTTTGAAATTATGTTAATTACCCTGAGTGGAATCGTAAAATACGAATATACGCGTAAAACAAGAGTGACATTTTATACAGCTAAACTAACAGAATGGTAATTTAGTTGAGGTATCAGGGTGTTGCCAAAGTTAGTGTAAGTTGTCGTAAATGACGTGAACAAGGATTTAACAAAAAACACCTTTATCTTTAATGTAGATCTCAACTTTGCATTAATCTGTGAGGACATACCTCTTTCATATCATATCGATGTGTAGAAATAAACGATTCCAAAACCTTCTTCAGTTACAAGTTTTTCCGATGGTTTAAAAGTAATGCTACCAATATAATGGAGTATTTTAATGGATTCCGTAACAGTATAAGTATTTCGTATTTGTTTTCGTACTCATTGAAAAAGCGCATTTTGTAATAATTATATTACTATATATATTCTGCCTAGGTATCTGAGAAAAACTCGAAGTATCTGATCTTTCTGAATTTAATATTTTATTGTTTGTGCTATATTTTTTTAATAATTCCACTGTAAGTGATAAGCTACTACAATTTTCAAAATTTTTTAAGACTGATCATATATAACTTACCCCGTAAATGCTTAAATAATATAAATTTTGTCACGGTAAGAAATGAAGATAATTTAAAAACAGTTTATATACGACAGTTTACTCTAACATTATGTAAGACAATATTTGTCCAAAGTTTTCCCCACAAAAAACTCTCAAGATCTGTTTGAAACAATCAGCCGACTCATTTGCAACTTCAAAACACCAGCCACGAAATTTACGTAATATTCTAAATGTTTTTGTTTAAGTTCCTTCTAATTTCATATTTCAACCGGTAGCACATAACTAGGAGTTGGAGGTATTCATTTGCATACACAACTTCTAAAACTCCACAACTTTATCGTCTTTTCTACAGCGCCGGATTGGACGACGTTTTATATTAAAACATATTTAGATATTTTTTGAAATATGTATTAAATTTACAGGTAGAAAGTATATATATTTTTTTATAATAAAGACATCGAAAGTATGGATTGTGAACAATATATATATATATATATATATATATATATATATATATATATATATATATTGCTAATAGAGAAGAAGGATCTGTAAATTAATTTAAGTATATAGAATAAAATAAAAATGCTCTATTTCTGAAATGATATTAAGATGATCTTAAGTTGTCAATCATCTTAGCAAATGGTGCTATCTTGTGTCATATGAAAAAATTTTTATACAATTTGTGTTTTTAAGCGATCTCTAGTATCCGTAATATTGTTCAACGGACAAGTATTTTTTGGTCTTACATAATTTATTTTTTGCAGAAATCTTCTCAATATTTATTCTCTAGTGACCCTTTACGTCAAGTAACGTTCAGGAATGTCCAATTGTTGTCGTGCCGCTCCTATCGGAAATTGAAAATGGTCAACGTTATCCTGATATTTTTACAGCTAATCTAAAGAGCTCATTTTGTGGTGCAGCTAAGCCACGCTCACAAATTTTGCAACCATGGTATTTTTCTACCACCTAGATTTGTTTTTCTTTTTATATTCCTCAGCAAAATATTTTATCCTCGCATTAGGTAGCCTAAATATTCGAGTTCTCTTCGGTTTATAGTTAACATAATTTTCGGGTTTTTCTTATACAACGTAGCATTTTCACGGTTATGACACGATCAATCCAACTTATCTTTATTATTCGACGGTAGCACCACGTCTTGAATCATTCATTACTTTTTATGTTGTTCTATTGGAAAGTTCAATAGAAAAATAGACTTCTGCTCCATATAATAGGGTAATAAATATATAGCCTCTTCAACATTCTTAATCGTAGAGAGATACTTGTGTTGATATTGTATAGAGAAAGAATTTTTTCATCTCAATGAAAGTTAACCCGACAATTTCGATACGTCTTTTTATTTTAGTTTTAATGTTTTCAAATAAATTACATATAGATGTTTGCGTTTTGAGTTAATTCGATTCTTTCAGTCCAGTCGATTTGACATCTCAAAATCATACAAATACATAACGATATCAGGCTCTATTTAAAACACTTTGTGAAAACCCTATACGTTGGGACACTGTTGCAATAACCCTTCGTTGATCCTTTATGCAAACAATCTGTTGCATTTGGACAATATCTAAACGTCTCCGAGGCAAGGTTTATAACTAATTAATTAAAATACTCCATTAATTAAAACAACTGAACCCAAACTGTGTTAACATGAAATGTAAATATATGATTTTAATATTCAAGGTTTTGCAGACGATAGCAAAAAAACGAATGGCCGCAATAACAAAATTCATTTTATTTTGTTTAAAATTGATAAACATATATAATATTAACATATAATCAGCATATTAATATAATTTTAATTATATTAATCGTTTACAAACTCAAACTATTTCTGGGGTAAAATATTACTGTAATCCTCCAATTGTTGAGCACTGTAAATTGTAAGTGAACAGAGAATAGTTTGAACCAGGGTAGTTTTGGCGGGGGTGAGTTTTTGAATTTCTGCGCCACAAAAAATAATTAGTTAAAACTTACGATCTTTAAAAAAGTTTTTCTTGAAAAACTTACCATTTTCCGGTTACTCAAAATCATATGTTTGGATTTTTGTATTATATGTAATAAGAAACAACTCTTTTTTTATAAGCCTCACTTTATATCTAAGCAGTTTTCCCGATAAAGTCTAAATTTTTCCATATCCTGGCCTAACTGTAGAACGTTTTTTTAACTAGTTCTCTGTATATCTCTGAAGATCCTCTAAAAGCCATGGTTGGGTTGTGTATTTCTAATAACTATTTAGTTATCTATTTGGTTTTACGTATTCCTATACAAAAAAAATTTGGTGTAGTAGGTAGTACAGGAGACTACAGCGAAGCTTCAGACTGTTTTATATATTTTTTAAATTAAAATAGTATTTTTAAAATTGAATAAAATAATTTGATTATGTATTTATTATTTATATTTAAAAAAATATATGTATAAAAATATTTCAATAAATTAATATTCTAAAGCTATTTTTTTGTTTCATTTTAAAGTAATAACTATTTTAATGGGAGTAAGCCACAATTAAAATTTATTGACATTTTAATTTCTACTTAGGAAATCATTCCCAAAATACCTTTTAACCACAATTTCTAAAAAAGTATTTTCTATTAAGCCAATTGTTTGGTTTCTGAGGTAATTTACGATGTATAAATTCTATACTTAATTTGTGAAGATAAATTTTATTGGATATTATGATGATTATATTTCAGTAATTTGCATTTTAATAATTTTACATGTATTGATCAAATATATATATACATATATAGCAAACTCTTAAATATTAGGGAAATCTGCACGAAAGACTCTAATGAGTATCAATTGTTTCGCCGAACGTTTTCGCCAAAGAGAATTAATTTGGCTTCTTCAGGGCTGAAAGAGAATAAATTATAATTAGCTACCATATATTATCTATTAAAACATTATTGATCTTACCGTAACTTAGAATTGTAGAGTTAGAATATTAAAAAACTTTGCTAGTAACATAGTGGTGTTTTTTGTTACTATGTGCAAAAAAAGTTTTTTTAAGGTTTGAAATGTATGGTAGCTTTGAACTTAACACGCAAAGGTATACCCAAGGTTAATCGAAAAACCCAATGTAACTACATTTAAAAGGAGGTAATTCTTTGAATTGTCGGCAATAATTAAATTTTTGATTTTTAGAAAGTTTAAAAGTGAGGTTCTGTTTTAGCCAGAACGCAAGCGCTGACAAATTTAGTAGTTCCTATGAATCTTTATGTCGTTAATGTTCATTGGTAAAAAACGAATGAAATTAGATCCCAGTATAGGGAAATATTATTTTGATTTTCTTTATTTAGTTATATTCTATTGTTCATGCATTATTATATCTTATTGAGATGTATCTAAGAAAAGCAAGGGAAAGTTATCTTTTTTAGTTAATGAAAATTAATTATAAAGGTAGGTTAGTTGTTAATGGATATATCAGTCAAATTAGTTATCTGTGATGTTGTATTGTTCTTGGTATCTGATTTAAGTAAGAAGTGGTATATATCGCTTAGATTCTTAATGTCACTCTTAACATTAATGGAGAAATCGTTAAGGAAAATATAAGACATTTCGATGAACTGTCTTTTAGATTTATTGTTCTCACGGTGGAGAATTGTAGTGTTCGTATAGTCCATGAGATGACATTGGGTTTTTCGATTAACCTTGGGTATACCTTTGCGTGTTAAGTTCAAAGCTACCATACATTTCAAACCTTAAAAAAACTTTTTTTTGCACATAGTAACAAAAAACACCACTATGTTACTAGCAAAGTTTTTTAATATTCTAACTCTACAATTCTAAGTTACGGTAAGATCAATAATGTTTTAATAGATAATATATGGTAGCTAATTATAATTTATTCTCTCAGCCCTGAAGAAGTCAAATTAATTCTCTTTGGCGAAAACGTTCGGCGAAACAATTGATACTCATTAGAGTCTTTCTTGCAGATTTCCCCAATATTTAAGAGTTTACTATTTAACTTATCTGCAAAGATTAAATTTCTTTTCGATATATATATATATATATATATATATATATATATATATATATATATATATATATCATCATCATCATCATCATCATGTGCAGCTTTATCAACCGTTTCCAATTACGGTGCAGCCTCCCTTATTTCAATGTTATATGTTCTTATTATTATTCGACGATGTCTTAGTTATACGTTGTTCTAATAATTTGCGCTCATTTGCGCCCATATTTTTCTATCTTGTGCTATTTGAGACCACGTTGTTCCTGTTAATTTTCTAATATCATAATCCCATCTGAGATTCGGGCGCCTCTTTGGTCTCTTAGCGTTCCTGGGGTACCACATAGTTGTTCTAGTGGTCCATCTGTTATCTGTTCTTCTTGCCATATGTCCTGCCCATTGCCATTTCAGGGATTTTATTCTTTAGATTACATCAGTCACCTGGGTTTGCCTCCGTATCCATTCAATTCTTTTACGATCCCTCTTTGTTATCCCTAGCATACATCTTTCCATTGCTCTTTGAGTTACTTGGAGTTTCGACGTTATTTCTCTCTTTAATATCCAAGTTTCACATCCATATGTCAAGACGGGTAATATGCATTGATCAAATACTCTCTTCTTGAGGTATAGTGGCATTTTGGACTTGAAGACTATGGAATTTCGTCCGAATGCTGACCACGCTTGTTTTATTCGTCTGTTGATTTCCGGAAGTAGTGATCCCGATTTATGTATGAGCTGTCCCAGGTATATGTATTCATCTACTACTTCTAGCGAGGTTTCATTAATTTTTATTTCCACGTTGGCGATCAGATCATTGCACATTATTTTAGTCTTTGCTAGGTTCATTTTTAGGCCTATCTCATTGCTGGCTGTATTAAGGTCATTAATTTGCAGTTGTAATTCTTCAGGACTTCTAGCAATTAGAATGATGTCATCAGCGAATCTAAGATGGTTTAGGTATTCTCCATCTATACATAGACCTTGGTTGTTCCAGTCTAATTTCCGGAAGATATTTTCTAAGGTTGCATTGAAGAGCTTAGGGGATATGGTGTCTCCTTGTCGGACTCCTTTCTGAGTGGGAAATTCTGGGGTATTTTCATATATGCTTACTCTAGCTGTGGCCTCTTTGTATATATTTGCTAGCGTTTCGACATATGGTTTATCTACTCCTTGGTCGACAAGAGCTTCTATGACTGCTCTTGGGTATACGGAGTCAAATGCCTTCTTGAAGTCTATGAATGCTAGCGCCAGTGGTAGATCATATTCCATTGTTCTGCTCTATATATATATATATATATATATATATATATATATATATATATATATATATATATATATATATATATATATATACATATACTTAACATTTGTGTATAGTTTAAATTTACTTATTTAATATAAATAACAATAAAAAAGTTTGTACAGTATATTTATTATAAACTTTCTTAGCATATTTTGTTTTAATTAAAATTCAATTTTTAATATTTTGATTTTTAATACTTGTTTTTTAATATCTATCACGATTGGCGTTTTTCTCTCTTTTTTGGGGTCTTATCGATCATTCTCTTTATTTAAAACTTCCAGTTTTCGTTAATATTTTTCTTGGTTTCTATACTTAATTGATGTATATTTATCTAAAGAACTACTTTCTTTTAATACAGACATAATTAATAAAATTAACAATTTTATTAAACATACGGTTATTTCGACAAAAATAATGCAATATTGATAGAAGCACAATTACCAACTTATAAACACCTAAGTTTACGTTTAATAATCTGGGTATGATACTAAAGTGTACTTTAGTCTAAAGTGAACATTAGTTTAAATTGTCAATGTAACATCAGGCTTTACTTTTTATACTGTAAACTTCCCATTTCAAAACTATTTTATATAAATATAATGTCGGATTTTTACAATTATCAGTTTAAAAACTATATTAAAGTTTGACAAAAAGTAAAACATTTTAAGTTGAACTTTCATATTTATACTTTGGAAGAGAGATTTATAAATTAGCACATCTTAAATATGGCTTTTTACGAAATAGTAGTAAACAGTAAGCAGTAAACAATTCAAATAGTCCATTTACGTGAGGAGGGGTACGTTATCCATGTAAATTTTACAAGTTTACTAAAATCTATAAAAATAATAAATAAATGATAAAATTACTTTATCCAATTTTAAATAATTCAAACTTTTTTAATTTTTTAAATTTGCATTTCAATTTAAATCTAATAGTGCAGAAAACGTATTATAAACCTTGGCGCTAGTCTACAGTCTACCTACTTTACCACTTTTTTTTTTGTTTTTTCACTTCTATGCTTCGACGATAACTGTATTTCGGTAATATCATTTAAATAAAATTTGGCTTACTTATTTATCTATACTATAATATTCAATAAATTCTTAATCAGATCCTGCCTTAATTCGTCCCGTCTTATCGCCTCCTGACCACCTCAAACTCCGCTCGCTTACTTTCTATGTACTTTTTAATCATTCAAATGAACGATTCCTCCTTTTTGCATTAAATATGTCGCAGGATCAACGCTTATCCTGCTGCGGGAGTTTCATCCTGCAAATCCTGCGAACTTACCGCTACTGTCAGTTTCCAAACTTTCCCGCTAGAGGACCTCTATGGCGCAGGAGTAAATTCCGCGCATTGATTCCGTGGACACCGTCCTCAGCAAGTTTTCTCTATTTAAATCTCCGGCAGTATGTTGTGAGGCATCTCCGGAAGCGGTTTGCGAATCTGATGTCTCTCTGCATTTCCCAAAATTCATAATAATAATAACTGAAATATTGGCTGCACGATATTAGTGTCCCATTTTAATTTGGTAAAATTTAAAAGTCGAGTGTTAGGGCCTAATTATTATTTAAAAAAAGAACTTATACTTTTTGGTTTTTGTGTGACTGTGTTTGTTTATATTTGAAATAACTGTCTAAAACGCTCTACGGGAATTTTTTCTCGTCACCGTGGCTGGTGAGTTGAGAACTAGTTAAAGGATTTGCTTGAAATGATAGAATTGTTAGTGCAGCCATGCGTTTTAATTTGTACCTGACCTACCCCAATAGATACACACGCACTGAAATGAGTTCCCTTTAATTCTCCATCTATAAAATCTACTGGCTTTAAATTATACATTGCTTTACATAAAAAACTATAAAACATAAACAATTTAGAACTTGACACCAACTTTTTCCAGACGACAGATTCGCCAACACAAACTCAGTTCAAAATGCATGTTATTATTGGTTAAAAGTTTATGTATGCCTTTATTATTTATATTAATTTTTGTTATAATAAACACATCGTTGTCCAATTTCTTTGATGTTATTATTGCATGGTATCTATTACAAGTCAATTAATTTATATAAGAATTGGTGTAGAATATCCCATAAAAATATATTTTACTGGGCATACCTAGAAATGTTTTCCATATGAAAATTTTAATATGATAAATTGTAGCATGTTTTAATTTTACGTCTAATTCATTCCAGGATTTTTTTGATGATTTACTCATAAATGTTTAATTAATTTAGAGTTTTCTAGCGAGTTTTCTTTTTAGATATTGGTTGTTAGTCTTTTGGCGTTAATCGTCTTAAGGTTAGTTGTTTTTAGGATGTCACTGTTAAATCCTTTCATGGATTGCTGTACTTTCTCCATTTACTCATGATTTATTATCTGGTTTTGTTGTCGTTTTACATTAAAAATCTTCTTGTGTTATTTATTTATTACGTTAGAAATCATTTAAAAATATTCTAAATATCTAAAATATCTAAAAATTTTATTATATACCAAATCTGTATTGTAAATTACAGCAAAACGTGATTTTTAAAGGTGATGAGTAGATAGAAATACAATAAATTCGTTTATAAGGCCACTACTCAAATGGATGTATGTGGATTTTCACCAATAACAACCAGAACATGTTATGAATTTTTAGCTGTAGTTATAAAGTCAGCATTTTCAGTGTTTTGATCGCAAATATCAATCTATCTAGGGATAACTGCATAGAAGTCAAAATACTGTAAAAATATTTTATGTTCGACTATATTAAATGAGTCGAGTATTTTGGAATCGAATATTGTTGTTCAATATTTTTTTTTTTTTCGTACAATTGTAACATTCGCTGTTTATTTTTTTACTTATATATTTTATCATTTTTTGTTGTTATTCCAGATTTAGTCATATAGCTTACACTATTTCTATGCAGAAAATTCACACATCCCAGATACCTATAGTATCAAAAGGATTGCGCTCTGGTGGGACTCTTTCCGTATTGTCGAGTCCTAAGTGACGATATGTACGCACCTAGATGGTAAAAGTAGTGTTGCTTTCTAAATGGTCTTAGAAATGTTCACTAAGACCCAGCTAGTTTATGTTCTCTAGGAGGTTCTTCGCAATTACTCCAGTAGTAAAAGGAATAATAGGTATCGTATGGTTACTTTGAATTCTCCACTGCCTCCTTATTTTATTTCTTTACTTGACGATCTGTTTGTTATATTTAACATACAAATTATTATTGTTAGGTATCGCCACATCTATTAGCGTTGTTTGCCTAATAAGTATATTAACTAGTGTGAGATCCGGTCTATGTGTCACTGGCTGGTCTGTGAGCAAGTACGATCTCAATATATCTTGTAGTTGTCCGTTTTAAGCATTCTGTCAGGTAGGTATTAAAAATAAAAGTGATGGTCGGTTTATAATAGGCTGTTTATTTGTTAGCTAGTTCTCGGTAAATAATCTTTTCCACTTAATTATGACGTTCTTTATAATCTTTATGGCAAACGCCTGGCAGCTCCAGGTAAGATGTTATTGTTATAATATTATTATCCAAATTTAGCCATACGGCTCACACTCCCTCTAAGATGAAAATTCACTCATCCCAGATACCTACGGTATCAAAAGGATTGAGCTCTGGTGGGACTCTTTAGGTGTTATCGAGCCCTAGGTGACTTGGTTTGCTGGAGTATCTCCCAAAAATGTTCGTACACATCTGGACGTCGCGAGAAGTACAGCTTTCTGCATGGCATTATAAAGATGTTCATTTAGACCCAGCTGTTTTATGTTTTCTAGGAGGTTTTTGGTAATAGCACCAGAAATAGATAAAATAATAGGTATTGTCTGGGTATTTGTCATTCTCCATTGTCTCCTGATTTGTATTTCTAGATCTCTATACTTGGCAATCTTTTCGTTGTATTTAACACGTAAATTATTGGTGATAGGTATCGCCACATCAATAGATGTTCTTATTATTATTATTATTGAAAGTACCGTGTAGTTCTGAATAGGTTAATGTTGATTGGTTTCTAATACGAGATGATACGTAGGGAGGATTAAATTTGTCTGTTTTTCAAAGCATTTTAAAACATTTCTTATTTATAAATTTCCGTCCATTGGCAAATATTAGAAAACCATATATAAGGCAATAACGATAAGTTTACTTTCTTTCAATTGTTTATTGAAGAAAAAGTGTTTATTAAGAGTAATCGGGTAGACGTACATCATATCTTCGTACATTTTAGATTGCTTTTACCCTTAATATTTTTTTGTTGTACTAGTTTCTAAAAAAGTATCGTTTTACTCATGTGTGGCAACACGTTTTAAAAGCTTCAAGTTTGTTAAGCCTTCGCTGGTGTGTTGGGAAATAGTGGCACCATTAGTGTAGGGGTATTACATTAGTTTACTACTGTATCAGAAAAATGGGCACTTCACTCGATTTCAAACACTTCAAATAATTTATATAGTAACGTTTTCCCAAGAGATATATTTTTGAATGATATAAAAATCTGTTTATTAAATAAATTGTACAAAATATTCTTCTTCTTCTTCTCGTAGCACTACAACCCGGGGTGGATTTTGGCCGACTGCACAACTTGCTTCCATCTTGAACGGTCGTCTTTAATAGTTGGGTCAGTGAGTAGCCCCAATGTTGATAGATCTGACCATATATTGTCTCTCCATGGCTTTCGTGTACGTCCTAAGGGCCTTCTTCCTGTGGGGGTTTCCTCCTATATTAACTTGGCAAGGCGGTTATTAGGGAGTCTATGGACATGGCCATGACATCTTAGACGTACAAAATGTTGTTTATTTAAAAAATAAATAAAATATATTTTTATTGAAGCAAAAAGATTGACTAAAAAAAACATAAAAACAATAAAAAAGTTATAATTCTTTAAAAATAAGTACAAGTGTTGCAGTTTAAATTTGCATGATTTCGACAAATCCAAATGTAGCATTTTTGCAAATGTAAAAAGTATTTATATCTTTTGCACGAGAATATTTTAACATGTGGACATTGTCCATTGTCTTTTTTTTAGGTTTATTCGATGAATTCAGGGATCCTCGTGACGTATTTGTTGTTAATCATCTATCAGAGACATACCTAACTGTTTTAAAAATTAATTCCTTTTCAGAGCATAATCTTTAGTATTTGTTTTATATTATATTTTCTGCGCACTTACACCTGCTGTGTTTAGTATAGAGTAACAAATTGTCATTACATACGCGGACTATACAGTAATTATGTCAGAAAATATCGAAAATCTTGAATATTCACGAATTAGGAGAGGAAATGGGCACTAAAATAAACTCAAACAAAACCAAATTTTTAGTAATCATTCGTAACCCACATCCAGTTGCAGAGCTTCAATTGAATGGAGTTTAAGTTAAAAAAGTTTAGAAAATTACATATTTGGGAACTGTTATAACGGACCAACTAGATCGAGACATAGAAATAAAACGTAGAATAGCAATAACTAAAACTACTTTTATGAAAATGAAGACGTTTCTTTGCAATAATCAGTTCAGTTTAGAACTGGGACAAAGAATAGGGTTAAGTGCTATATTTAGTCTGTACTTTTGTATGGAACAGAAGTTTGGACACTACAAGTATCAATTATAAACACAATTGAAGCATTGGAAATGTGGATTCATAGACTGATGTTGAAGATACCTTGGACAGCAAGAAAAACTAATGAGAAAGTACTAAGGATGGAAAACAAATATAGAGAATTGCTAAAGACTGTTAAACATCGGAAAATGTCTTATCTGGGATATATAGTAAGAGGAATTTGGATATAATAACCTATACTTAAAGGCTAAATTAAAGGCCGTAGAGGTGTTTGGTTAAAAAACATTTGTGAACGGACTGATATATCAAATGCAGGACAATAATTATTCCTTGTGGCAGAAGATCGAGAATCCTTCACACAATGGTGATCGCCAACGTCGGATAACTCCTTTATGGCACGCAAAGAAGAAGAAAAAAATGTCATTGTCCACCGTCGCGTCGGCTATTTCTCGTGACATTATAGTTCATTGAACGTATTCTACTAGTATCATATCTAAACTTTCCGGAACAGAGTCTTCGGTGTAAAGCGGTGTAGAAAACAAAAATCACATTTTTATATTTTTGTGTATGAGCAGTAGTAATTTTGGGTTGAAATGAAATTCGAGAAATCTGTTTTTTGTTCTTTTTCTAAATGTCAGCAGAAGTAAGCTGATATTTATTATTTAATAGTTCTATATTCAATGGATAGCTGCTGAACCAGTTATCATATGGAATGTCCAGCTTGATACCTTTAACAGGATCAACAACACGTTTTACCACATCCTACGGGGAAATTTTTTTTATAGAGTCCTTTTCGTTGCTTTCTGACGGAAGGTTCATATTTTGCCGGTTTATTAAGAATATAGTGACAAAACGGAAATCGATCTGGAAAGATTTACAGTTTTCCATCAATTGTGAGGTACTCGCTAAAAATATAAGTTTGAAAATTTTCAATAAGTAGCTCATAAACGGCTCTAATTGCCACCATTTTGTGAATTTCACATCTTTGGGCTCTAGATCGTATATTGTCCAAACGTGTGGATTGTAATAATATATAAGATCATTGTTTTGACATGGTGTTTCTACATAACTCTATTACAATGTAATCTGTGGCCTAAAAATCCCAAGTTTTTTGTCTGTTATCTGTATATAATTCAGCCAAGTAAGCCTACTGTCGCTTTTAATTATATTAGATCCATTGGTTTCACCAAATATTTGTGTAGAGTATTATGTAACTGTGACTAGTTTTTTTAAATTTATGTGTTGTGTAATATCTTTTAACATCCTGTTTATGAAAAATTGTGTGTCTGTTTCGTGGATTTACTTTCACCCTAGACAGATGGGTATTTATGTTTTCTATACGTGTTCTTACATTTCTTTTATACGACTTTTTGGACAATCTGACATTATTTTTGTCAAGAAAAAAATTAATGTGTTTTACAAAGTTTTGCCTCCTTTTTTCTCTGTTTACTTTTTTATCTAGTGCCTGAGTTTTATTGTTTGTTATCTTGAACGACAACATTTCGCCTTTATCGACTGATTCATCATTAGCCTCCGAGACCATCAAACAACGAGCCAAACTTATCCAGTAGAGCCTGAGCCCGTTTCGGTTCTTAATCGTAAGACATTCTAGGTAGGTTTAATTTGTTAATTAATATAACACACAATTGATGGAAAATTACATGGTTTATGATGGAATTGGTGGAAAATTACATCTATTTTCACATACATGGTGGTTTCTAAGACGTTTAGTCCCAGCGCCATACATAAGACAGAGACTATGGAGTGATAAAAAACGACATGTTTGTGACATTTTTTTGTCAAATAATTGAGTAAAAAGTATTTCCAGCTCCAAAAAAAAACTAATAAATTTCAAATAAAAATGACAATTTTAAGAATACTGGAAAACTAGAGAAATTACTTAAAAACTAATTGCTGAAAAGAGATTGGCTTATATTTAAAGCAGAAGAACAGATTTTAAAATTTATTTTAAATATTCTAATAACGAGATTCTATTATGTGTTTTAAAGAAAAAACGAACTTCTTTAGACAAAACAAGAAGACTTCTATTTAGATATCCTCTATCTTTCTGTAATATCCATTGAAAAACTAAAATATAAAGACCTTCAGAGTCTTCTTTCATGCATTCCTCCACTTTATCATAAATTCTACAAAAATCTGAGGACAAACAAGCAGGCCATAGATGATATTGGATCGAAAAAGGATGAATAGGTGACCTAAGAGAAAGTTTTGTATTCTTTTGTAGATTATATATATTTAGCAGAGTGGTCCAATTGATTTTTTTTACGGAGAACTTTTTTGATTTTTTTTTTACTCATTAGACTTACATACTGTATAAGAATCCAGGAGTATTCCATGAGAAGTAAATATAGTAGTACTGGATAATACATAAACTGATTTCGGTTTTAGCTAAATTCTTTATTTGCCATTATCTCAACGGTAATTTTACACTTGAACCATGTAGCAATGATACTACAAAAGAAAAATGAAATACTATTATAAAAATAATACCTCAATCAACCATGGAAGCTTATCGCCTATGCTTTGCTTAGCTCAGTATCACTGTGAAGTGTGAATTCGTCTTGTCTTGAACTAGAAATTAAACCATGAACCCTCAGCTGCTAGCAAATAAAACAGTTATTTAACTAGACATATTTATTTAAGAAAAAATAATATTTAAATAGCAAAAGATAACCCTGCCAATGCTTTACAGTAAATAAAATATTACGATACATATAGCATCATGGCATCGATGTGCTGCTTGCTACCAATTAGGTATCTGTGGCATCCCAATTAGGTAATTAGGTCTTCCAGAGCAAATTTGTTTGGCCTCCCAATTAGGTGGTTTCAGAAATATCCCATAAAATCTTCAATAAAGCTAATAAACCCAATAATACGGCCAATAAACCCAAGAGAATTCTTTAGACCATAAAAATGAAGCGCTTATTATAATTCTTACCTTCTTTTATAAATTTTAGCTATAGACAAAAACATGTTTGACTATGTCAGAAAAGCTGATTGACAGAAAGTAAGTGGGAGACTGAAATATAGTTAGCACAGATGGCACAGGATGTATGCCTATAATGTAATTAGCCTTTCTGTCAAGATAGAACAGAATATTTAGTCTATCGAATAGAAAGAAAGACGGCGAATATTTATTCTACGGGACAGAAATGAAGAAAAGAAAGGCAGAGGGCGCCAACTACTTTTTGAAGAAAAAATAGTAAAAAAGAAACTAAATGTGAAGCAATTAAGAAATTAATAAAGAAATTAAAATAAAATAATGATTTAAATATAAATTAATAAAGATGTGACGTTTACAACGTTACAACCACTTTGATGCCGAGCGACTTATATACAGGATAATGTAAGGTCAGAAACTGCGATAAAAATAAGAGATTAAGGATTGCTCTTCCTCTGCAAAATTCTCGTACCAGCCAAGGTGTTTAAAATTTTCGTAAAAACCGAGGAATTTATAAATTAATGTCAAGGAAGTGTAGGTTTTTGCGAACGAGAGTATGCCTAGTATAACACTAAACTTAGTATTTTGTCTCTTTGTTCTATATATCGTTTTATATAAATTTTAAATTGTTTAGTACCTTCGGAAAATATACGCAACTTCATTAGAGAAATAGTTTTTTGTAAAAAAAATATATCGCTAAAGCGTGAAATGATTTTATTTTTAATCACCGACTGTTGGTAAATAAATAATTTAACAGAATAAATGCTGTGCCTAAATCAACAACGCAATAAATACCTTTAAAAAGAACACCGAGGGCGATGTTGTGTAAACATATGATGTGACAGCAAAAAGCTTCATTTGGTAAAACGCAAATTCGAAACAGGCAAAAGTTGAATATCTTGCTTGTTTTGATGGAGCTTTATAATGTTTTGGTGACGCTCGTTTAAACAAACAAACCCGATGTTTCAAATTATTTTTTATATGTTATTTATAGTTTATTTTCAATTTTAATCATGCGTTATTCATTATTACGGAGCAGATTGATCAATAATCTTTGTGCTTTTTATTTGTTTTATGTGAAACTCAACATATATGTATATTTCTAAACAGCTTTTACAAAAAAAAAACAAATACTACATAAATTCTAATACAAACGATCCATCTACGTTGGGACTTTTAAATCGAGATTATCACCTATTATATAAGATTTAAAACTCCGCACGAAAAATATGCGGCACATCTGCATAAATTAGGAATAGTGAATTCACTAATTTGCTACTATGATCTTTCTATTAGAGATGTGAATAACAATTATATTACAGTCTACAACAAGAACAAGTATATTTTCCAAATACATCTAACATTTTGCAAATACTTCCCAATACGCGAGTATACTGGGTATATAAATAGACGAGTACTGGGAGTCCGCTATAATGGGAGCGCTGTAGTACTTGAAATAGTGTTTGTAATTTGGTGTATTTCTGTATTTGGCAAATACGCAAATATTGGTGTACTTGTCAAATAAACGAGTAGTTGGAGTTCACCTTAATACAATTATCATGATGTATGTCCCAAAAGAATCAAAATCAATTACCCTGATTTGTAGTTTAGGGAGGGAACAGGTATTGTTACTAAATCTTGAGAGTGACACAAGCCAGAACTTTTAACATTTTATAATATGACAAAAAATGGACTGGACACTAACGATAAGCTAAGTACTGCATTAAATGTTGGAAGAAGCACACGAAGATGACCTCTGATTATTTTTTCCATCTTATAAATATTTGCGCTTTAAATGCTCTTGTAACTCTTCTTCTTCTTCAAGTGCCCTGTCCGTTGTGAACGTTGGCTATTAACATGGCAATTCTGATCTTATTTGCGGCGCTTCTGAATAGTTCGACCGATGTGAGCCCGAACCACTTCCTCAGATTTTGGAGCCACGAGTGTCTTCTCCTGCCTGGCCCTCGCTTACTGTCTATTTTTCCCTGGACAATCAATTGCAGTAGACGGTACTTATCGTGTCTCAATATGTGGCCTAGATATTCAAGCTTTCTTTGTTTAATTGTATTCACGATTTCTTTCTCCTTTCCGATTCTTTGAATTACCTCTGTGTTGGTGACATGTTCGGTCCAGGATATACGAAGAATGCGTCGGTACACCCACATTTCGAATGCTTCTAGTTTTCTCGTGAGCGTCTCCGTCAGCGTCCAGGCCTCCACACCATACAGTAAGATCGGAAAAATCTAGCATTTAACTAGACGTAGTTTTAGGGGAAGAGACAATCTTGTAACTCACAAGATTCAAATATTTAGAAACCTATAAACCGATCTCACACATTCCGAGAAAAATCAGAAAACGACTTCAAAGTCATTTTGAAGAGGAACCTCAAAAAGTTCTCAACAAGAACAACAAGATACTCGGATTTTGCCCTAGATAAAAAAAAATAAATCTAGTAGGGTAATTTGCATCATTTGCCAGAAAAATATTTGCCAAGAACACCAAAAAAATCTTTGTTCAAATTGTTATAGAGATAAATAAACGATTAAAATTATTCTTTTGTATTTTTTTCATTTATTTGCAACTTTTTTTATTTTATTTTTTTGTAATTTGTTGTAAAATTTTTTTATTATTAGCTTTAGGTTTTTATTGCATTTTTTTTTAAATCTTTATTAAAATTTACTATTTTACATTACTGTATGTATTTAACAATATTATATTAACGTAAAAGAAATAAATAATTACTAAAAATATGTAAACATGTTAAGCCAAGCGACCACTTTAAGGTTAAATTAATTTTGTTGGTTCTAATTCACTTTTACATATACAATAAATTATTAATATAATAAAAGCAATTTTCATTAAAGATTTTTTAAATCAAACACAATTTTTTCCATCGTGTTAATTTAAAATAAACTATCAATATTGTTACTGACATAAAGTTATTATTAACCCATATATTATAAACCAACAAAATACCCTTTCATGATAGGTCCAATTCATTTAAAATGACACCTTTGTGTTAGAACATTAGTGGGTAATTTGAACAATGGCATATTTATAAAAACATTAATCATCGTCTAGTTAAAAACGCTTTTGATATAATTTTCAACCCAAAAAGGTTTACATTGTGTAAAATTTAGTCTATAATTTTATTTATAATTTAAAAGTTAAAATTAGAAATTGTGTGTTGTATAGATTTCTGGTTAAACTTAATTAATCGTTTTACGGCTTATTTGTTTAAATAGAGTGGTAGGTATATAATAGAAAGATATGAAAAGACAAAAGGAAAAGAATATTTCATAGTAGTGTCGAATATATTATACTATATGAAAATGCAAATAAAGCTTACAAATAACAAAAAAGAAAAATAGCTAGATAAAAAAGAGAAATATAACGATTTGCAATATGTCTGTAATAATAATACTACTGTACTACATAACCTATTTTAATTCAGAAAATAAATCAAACCGAAAGTAACACTATATATACTGTACACAACACAGATTTTTGTTTTTATATCATTAATAATGATATAAGCAATACAGTATAAAAAAATGGCTGTACAATTAAAAAATGTATACGGTACAACAAAATATAATGGATACAGTATTTTCATCAAAGTATGACAAAAGATTACATCTAATATTTAGCCTACATTAACAAACAAGTCTGTTACTTTGGTCTGTTTCTTTTTCCCTTTCCACAGAACTGACCTGACCTTGTCCTGAAGACACATAGAATCTTCCACAGCACTTATATCGTCTTCCTGGTGGATGAAAAACCTATGAAGTACTTTTGCAGCATCCAATACCTGCTGAGCGGTCGGAGCAGGTTCTGGCTCGACTTTGACTTCCAAGTCACTGTTTTCTTCTTCTTCTTCTTCTACACAAATTGCTTGCATAATGCTCTCAGAAAGTATAGATGTTGTAGCTACATTTTCATCAACTTTGAAAGCTGTTAGCTCTTCCAGTTCGTATGTGATAGGAAGTTCTAACTATCTGACCCAAACAGCTAACGGCAGGTCATCTTCATTCTTAGTCAATCCTTAATCTTTCAGCCATCCTGCGTATTTTAAGGAATGTTTTATCGTATTGCTCGTCACCATGTTCCATGTTTGAGATCGCCATAATTCTCATACAATTCCATCAAAATTCTTCTCCAGTAATGGCTTTTCAAACTCTTGATGACACTTTGGCCCATGGGCTGAATGACACTCATTGTGTTTGCTGGCAAGTAATAAAGTTTAATGTTTTGAAGGTCGTATAGTACAGGATAAACAGCATAATTGTCTACAAGCAGAAATATTTTTCGAATATTTCTCGCTCGACATCTTATTTTCTTATCGCTTTGTCAAAAATTTCCGAAGTCATCCATGCACTCTTGTTTGCTTTGTAGGTCGCGGGTAGATTTTTGAAGTTTTTTAAAGCAACGTGGGTTTTTCGATTTCACTATTACTAAGAACTTTCAGTTTATTTAACCGGTCATGTTAGCGGCCACTAAAACCATAATCCATTCCTTAGAGAGCTTTTCACCAACGCACCACTGATTTAAATTTAAAAGTTAATAGTTGGGTGTTTTTTTTTTTTAAATATAATCCAGTTATTATCATTATAAATGTCGTGTGATGCATATCGTGCCTTTAGTCCAGGCCACATATTTTCTAGCCAATCAATCGTTACGTTTTTGTTAGCATCACGATTATCCTCGCTAATCTGCCAGTAGTTGATCTTACGCCCCAGCTTCTACTTGCTAAGCTAACCTTCAGATTCTTTAAAATTCTGAATTTTAAGCTCAGTTGCAAAAAACTTAGCTTTTATGCTGATCACAGATCCAGAAAGTGGAATATGTTCATACGCTGCTGCTGGAACCACTGAAGCAAATCGCGCGATATTAATCTTCGTGCTCTAAGATTTCCGCAACTTTTTTCTACTACCGCCCTCCATTTCCGCTTTAAGCCATTTTTTTTCGTTCTTTTATATCGTAGCCACAGTTGACTAAGACAGTCCCGTACGGCGAACGACATCCGATTACTGATCGCTTTTCTCTATTGCACGAGATAACTTTTCTTTCAGCGAGAGCACTTTAGGCTTTTCGAAAATAAGTTGATTGTTGACGCACTGAGACAAAACTGAAACTGGAAGTAGAAATTCGTCAATAGATGAGCATATATGTGTGAAAACATTTAGGCATGTCACGCGAACAATAAAAGCGGAACCCATGGTTTTCTACACAGTTTACTATTTTACCCTGACTTAATTTCATATTAAAATATACTATTAAAATTATTATTGTAGCATTTTTAGGCTTTGTTTTAATATGTCCTTGATTTATTCACATAGGCATTCTATTTCTTCATCATCTTTATCTGCCATAGGTGTATAGATCTGGACTATATTAAGTTTCCTGTGTGTTAATTTTAGCTTGCGTTACATTGTTCGTTCAGAATAAGGTATAAAATTAATATTTGTATTGACATTCATTACTTCCAGAGAAATATATTTTGTAATCGTTTCCTATTTGCTGTTGTTCTGTACCTGTTGCACTAATTTCTAGAATGTCAATATCGGCTGTTAATTTTTCGGACAATATTATGTATTCAAGTTCATTTTTGAGGCTTTTACAGTACAACTTTATATTAATGTGATGTTTCTCAGGCATTTTGCTTACTGACGACCGGAGAGGTCCTGTGGTCTGTTTGAAATATGCATCCCTTGCCGCATTCTATTTTTCGAAATTCATAATCAGTAAAACATAAAATCAACCGTAATGAATTAATTAAATAAAGACCAAGAAATTGCAAATACGTATTTGGTATTAGTATATATATATATAAAGATAGCTAGTTCTTTTTGTACATTTTTTCCCTTCTATTATGCGATATGCGATACTACACCGTGTTCTTTTTTCGGCTTCTATTCTGATTGATTTCGATTAATAATAATAATAAAATGTCACAATACTCGTTTTCAATTTTAATTTATCTTTATATTGACGCTAGTAATCCAAAATAATAAACACTACAAATGTTTAACACTAGCCGTTGTGTCATTAAAACACACTTTGTTAATAGCTGATTATGAAGGGTCGTTGAATTCCCGTCCCGACCTATTAACATATCGTTCCGACTCAATGGTTAAATTCGTTTTTTACGTGTTGGAAATTGAATAATTACAATTCTGCGACCGCATTTGTCTGTAACCAAAAAGACTGAGAAAAACCATTTATGAGATTTGCATATGGTTACGGAACTACACACGAAAAAAATGATATAGGCCGTTTGATACCCTTTTAGAAATTGTAATGAATTTTGATCAGTTGGAAAACTATGATAATCAGTTTTTGAACACAATAGACGTATTTCAAAATATCAATATAATTTTATTATAACGGAACTACAAACTAAAATCAAATGAAAAAAAAACCAGATGTTGTACTCCGGGAGTGACCGAGTAGGGGAAACATAGATTTTTTATGATTATGTCAAAATGAAATTAACAATTATACATTCAAAATAGCACGTGTCTGCAACAGCAAACAAGAGATGGAATGAAATAAAGTGGAAGACGAGGAAACTGATTCTGCATCTATACACAGTCAGTATTAAAACGCAATATATATGTTGTATATACCTATAGCTATACAATCTGTGATTCACGCAATCTGTCATTACAGTTGTTTCAGTCTTTCCAATAAATAGTACGATAGCCATCCGTAGGTCGCGATACGAAAGCTATGCTTCCAATAAATAGGAATAACATTCTGTTAAAGATTATTTAAAATTGTCTAAATTGTCATGCAAGATGGTAGATATACCAGTAACAAAAAAATAATGCATAAGAAAACTGTAAAAATAATTATATAGAAAAGTAAGACAAATAATAACATACTCTGTTTCCATTGAATATATGTTGCTCCTATCGATGGTTATTGCCTGCCGAACTTATAAAATTTGGACTCTTTTACCCCTTTTTGATCTATTTGTTAACATTTCTCTCAAATCAGTTAACCCCATTTTCCTGAGACCTACGTGTAAATTTTCTGCTCATCGTCGCCTTGGATTCTCTTTTTTTATGTCATTCTTCTCCTGTTGAGAGCTATCTTTGGCAGTCGTGTTGTATTTACACTCTCAATCTTATTCTCTATATCTTGACGTAGGTACCAATGTCCAGGTTTATTAGGTATTTTAATTTCAAAGTTCATTATTTGATTCTGTATGTATATAAATCTAAACACTTCTTTTTATTTCTTATTATTTATTTTCCAGATTGTACTGCCGTATGTCATAGCGGGTTTTATCACCTTTGTGTTCATTCTAGTTTGGTTATTTTTAAAATATATTTAGACTTATATTAATGAACTTTAGGTTTCCCAAAAAGTGTTATATAATTTCCTCGCATCTAATCGACAAAATACTTACTTATATTAAATTTGTATTAAATTGTTTCAGGAGATTAAAGGCAAACTATTCATCTTTTCTCTTGTGTTCCTTCATCGTTGTCGCTCCTGTGGTTCTTCTTCTTGTAGTACCTATCCGTTTCGGATGTTGGCGACTATCATGGCAATCTGCATTTTGTAAACTGCGGCTCTGAAAAGATTTGTGGTTGTTGTGTTGAACCACGGACGTAGATTTTTCAGCCAGAAAATTCTTCGCCTTCCTGGTCCTCGTTTTTCTTTTACTTTTCCTTGAATAATTAATTGCAGCAACCCATATCTTTCGCTGTTCTTCATGATTTGACCGAGATATTCAATTTTAGCTGTTTTTACTGTAATTAACAACTCTTTTCCTTTTTACATTCTTAATAAAACATTCTGGTTAGTAACGTGGTCGGTATAGGATATCTTTAGGATTCTACGACAAAGCCACATTTCGAAAGTCTCAATTTTCTTACCAATAGTGTCTATAAGAGTTCATGACTCAACCCCGTATAATAGTAGAGGAAAGATATACCATCAGAGTAACCTGATTTTTATGGGTACTGATAAATCGTGGAATTTGAATAGATTAGCCATTTTTAATAATGTAAATACGCTGGACATGTAGCTAGGAGCGATCTAAACAAATGGCACAGATCAATTTTAACCTGGAGACCATACCAACACAAAAGACCCAGAGGCAGACCTCCTATGAGATGGACAGATGATCTGAAAAGGACTGCCGGGAAAAATTGGCTACAAGTAGCGTACAATAAAAAACAATGGAAAGGAAGACTTGAAGAGGCTTATGTTCAGATGTGGACGTGAATGGCTAGACGAAGAAAAAGAAGAAGAAGCCATTTTTAAAACGCAGATCTTGATTTCTTTATCCTAGATTTTATTTCCAGAGAATAATTCCATTTTCATTGACGTTCGTACCAAATTAGGTGTTTGTTTTTACTCTTTTTATTAATTGACCATTCACACTCATTTTTTCAATTTTGTGTTCCTTCTTAGAGATCATCATATATTTTGTTCTCTTAATGTCCAGTAAAAGTCTATATCTTTGACTCACTTCTGCGATTCTATTCATTCATTCCTGGAAGGCTTCATAACTGTCAGCGAATACCACCGTATCATCCGCGTATCTGATGTTATTGGTACATTCTCCGTTAATTCGAATTCCAGCTTAATCATCTTCTACTGCTTCTTGAAAGATTTCCTCAGAGTATATGTTAAACAGCAAGGGTAATAGTAGACATCCCTGTCAGACCTCACGTTTGATTTTGATATCATCGGATTCTCCTACCTCCCTACTGATAGACGATATTTGATTCCAGTAAAGATTGCTAATAATTCTTAGATCATAGCTATTTATTCCAATATTTGTTAATATATCCATCAGCTTGTCGTGTTTTACTGTATCAAATGCTTTATGGTAATCGATAAAACATGCACAAAAATCGCAATTCACATCTCTACATTGTGGAAATGGCACTTGTATACTAAAGAGATCCTCTCTCGTACACACTGCATTCTGAAAATCAAACTGTGTACAACTGATTTTTTCTTCGCAAAGTCTACATATCTTTTGATGTATAATATATAGAAATAACTTTAAAATGTTGCTCATTAAGCTGATGGTCCGGAAATCATTGCAGGATACGGATTTTGTTTTCTTTGGTAGAGCAATAAAAGTTGACTTCAGCCACGATCTTGGTATTACTTCGTTTAAATATATGTTTGAATATTTTTGTTAGTCGTTGAGTACCGTCGGTGTTAAATAGCTTTATGAGTTTAGCAGATGCATTGTCAGGTCCACGAGCTTTGCCATGTTTTAGTTGTGATATTGCTTTTTCCACTTCATCTGATGTGATTGGTAAGTGGTTATTACATATGTAGGACCAAGATTATTCGGACCTATTATCATCAAAGAGTTCTTGAATGTATTTGGCTCATATGCATATTTCTTAATTTTTGAAGTTGATTTTTGAAGACCAGCTACTTGTTTTACCTTTTTATGCGTATAAAATGTATCGTGTTTTTGTGCCAATAACTCTTTACATTGTGTTTTTAACCAATTTTCTTTGGTCTATTGTATTTTGGTTCTTATTTGTCTCTGAATAATTTTGTACATTCTTTTGTTATTCTTTGATTTTCTTATTTCTTCCGTGAGTTGCAGTATAATATCATATTTTTTGTTACTTTCCTTTTTTTTAACCTTTTTATTATTCTTATGGTTATTGTATCAATATAGACTGGACGTTGATATTCATTATTAAAAATGAATGCTTGTTTTAAACTTAATTTTTCTGATAATGGTAAAGGATCACTACAGGAGCAAGTTAAAAATTAAATTAAACTAAATAAAAGAATTTTCCAAGTTAGCAATATCCTATTCTAGCTTGGTCTTATCCTTCTCCTTCCATGTTATATACATATTTTATTATTGTATTTCCCTTGTTGCGAGCTATGCCAATACTTTCTACTTTTATTTTACTATTATCTCGCATTATCCTTTTCTTATGCAAAATAATGTAACTGTTTCGTTTATTTGGACGAAGGGATATTGGGGAGTCGAAGGTAATGAATTTTGCAGATATGGCCGCAAAAAGTACTCAGAGTTGCCGCCATATTGACATTGACAAAGTATTTAATTTAAAAGATTTGAATAATGCTCTCAAACCTAATATCAGTTGTAAATGGAAAGTTAATTACAAAAAAATTGCAAATAAATCTATAAATTATTATTTTAGCATTCACCCTACACTTCCAAAAAACGTTCCTTACCTATGATTATACCAGAGTACAAAAATGTCAGTATTGACTAGTTTAAAATTAAACCATGTCCGCTTTCATGCAGTAACAGCAACAGCTAAACTAGTAGACCTTTCTCTTTTACCAACTGTCATGAAAACTTATAACGAATTATGAGTAAAAGACTTCTTTCCCTAACATTCTTGGAATAATTAACTCTTCTGTCTGTGTTTGTGACAACGTATTTATTGGTAATCTAAATAATATATTTCTGAAATGTTCTCTAAACTCTCGTCTCTCTTCAATTCTGTATCAAGAACTAATTCACAATGAATGTGTTTCCATACTACAGCTCTCCTGTCTTCCTCAGATAAATCGGTACTTGATTCCATCATCAAGTTTATCAGAAAAATAGTGGTATAGTTTATAGAAATTGACAACCTGAAACGTTTCAAATATATAACTTTCATGATTTGTGACCAATACATTTTATATGATGCCATGATATCCCCCACATATATATATATATATATATATATATATATATATATATATATATATATATATATATATATATATTATATATATATATATATATATATTATATGTATATATATATACATATATATGTATACATATATAGAAAGTTGGTTCTAACCAATAATAATAGGAATAAATAATGAAACTGAGTAATCTTTAAGTTGAAATAAATACTTAGCATTAAGGAAAGCGACTTCCTTGTAAAAACAACCCTAATAATTCTCGAGTTAATTAATATTTTTAATTACAGTCTGTCGAGTTCTCGTGATGTTTTACTAAACCTTCGCCAACTAAAACGTTGCTCCCGTATGTAAATCAGGGTTAGTTCTGCTCTAAACCAAGTCGAGCAGTCATTTCTCTCAGAAATTGCACCCTCGAGGCTGCCGCTACTCTATAAACTTTAAACTTTAGGGCCAAATAGAGCCAAATATAGTCAGTCTCCTGCCAACCCTGGATCTACGCATTAAATGCTAACTGTGTATTATATCGGGGCATTTCATCGACCACC